>NW_022639519.1:1602427-1668763 GCF_010583005.1 Odontomachus brunneus | reverse complement strand
CCCCCTCCTCCGAACTCGACTTCGACCTGGATCACTAGGATTTTCATCCGTTCGTCGCCCGACAGTGACGAACGAGAGCAGCCGTGATCGGGCTCGCTAAAAATGGGATATTTGTCACGTTAATACCGATCTGATTTAGCGCCATGTAACATTGATTTAATATCATTGGAGGCGCTCGGTATTTATTGGTAATATCGCTTTCCCGATCCGAGTGATGCATGCGTAATTAATAATTTCCATACAGAGAAGTTGCGTCCTTAGATGCTAATAAACAGTACTGTAAAGACAATACTAACAAGTAGACTTCTGGCGAAAATTTAACTTGAATTTAATGAACGTATTGATCGAATCTATCACTCATTGATATGAGATTAGCGAAATAATGAATGAGTATGGTTGTCTGCTTGTTGTTGATTATAGTTGTTACACAAACAATCTAAATTCAGATACCCGTATATCCATATCATTTCTTTGATTATATAATATATAATTTTGCGTATAAATATGCCCATAACACAGCGAATTTTTACTAGAAAAAGCCAATTCTGGAATCAAAACAGAGGAAATTCGCACTTTCTTCCTCCTACGCGGAAACTGCCTGAATGTAACTGTTATTTGTCCGCGGAGTTGTGCGTGCTCGCGAAAACGTCGTCTACCACAAAATATTGGATTATACAATAACATTATACTTTCAAAAGGGCCGCATGCAAAATTCATTGGCACAACCGCGCTCGCGTTGACGAGTGACTCGATTATTCAATTTTCGCCGAGCACTTTTTCACCGAGTCGCCGAGGGGCCGGACGAATCGCCGATTGCAGTTTAACCATTCACATTCGCCCATGGTCCATGAGCGTCACGTAAATAGCAAATACGTTGCTTAAAAAATTCGCCATACAGAAAACGCGCATCCGTCGACCGCGCGTCGACGTGCGGAAGCGCGCGAGAGCTTTCGAAGCTCGTCAATGGTGATGACGAGCGGCGTGATGACTTCGAAACGCCACGATAAAACGCGGCATTCAACCCGACTGAGAAATAAAATCTCGCTCAACAGCTGTCGGCTTTTCACGACGACGACGACGAGGGGGTTATATGCGCCAGTAAAACTATGAAACCCGAAATTGAATCGCTGGTCTCGCGAAGATCGATAACACGGGATCAAAATAAGCGAGGCTTCCTCTCGCGCGAACGAGCTTTACGCCGAGATCGGCGCGAGCCGGCTCGAGATTTAAACGCTGGCATGTGACAACGTCAAAAGCGTTACGCTGGCGCGAGATGGAGACGGAGCAAAGGCTTTCCTGGCACGTATGCAACGTACGCGAAATCTTATCGTTATGCAACCGACGCGGAGTGCGACCGTAGATCGTAGGTGGGTGGGTAGGTGGATAGGTGGATGGGTATGTAAGAGATGGTTTCCTCGACGTCGGAGGCAGCCCACGAAGCGACCAAGTAACGAGAGCCGTAGATCAGGCTCAAGTCCTCCGCCGCATAGCTCTTTCTTGCGGGGATTCCGTCGAAGCGTCGTAGAATTATAGACTCTTTCGACGCGTACAGAGAGAATAGTCGAGCAGTTTGAGACAACCAGGAGGCTCGGTCCCTCGACTCTTCTTTTGGCGTCGCGAACGGCGTCGTTTCGTCGGGGCGAACGGACTGAGAACGCACCCCCGACGGTGCGCTATTATTGCCACAGCTCGTAGAATCCACATCGATTTATCGCGGAATTCTATGCCATTCTAAACCGCTTGGCGAAGCTCTCGCACAAGGGTTGGCTCTCCGTCGGTGTTCCGGTCGCGAGAAACCCAATCGTTGCATAAATAACGAGTGCACCCAATGAGCATTAAAGAGACTCATGGTTGATTCATTTAAGCTCGCGCATTTAACGGGATCTTAATTCGGCGTTCGGTTATCCGCAGATCTTATCTCGGGACGGTAATGGGGCGACGATGCGCGGTTACTTTTACAGCCGGTGTAAATAACGCTCGACCGAACGAGCGATCGATGTTGTGTGCATCGAGGAATCAAAGGAGGATGTTAAAAATAGGCCAATTTTTACGGAACAGCAACTAATAATTGGAAATTATTTCTGGGATCTTCTAGAAACAGAAAACAACAATTATTTGTAGAAAATTACGAAATTGGAATTTATTATTGATGTTTAAATAGTTATGTGCAATTTTTAAGTTATGCGTATCCTTGGTGTCTTTAAAATAACAAATGTGTATACCATGAATTCAGTGTATTTTGTGTAAGTTATGCTTGTCAGGAAGATACTCGACAGTTTAGAATTTCGGAGTCGTGGAACTCAGCGAGAGTGACGGATATGCACGCTGATAATCCCTTTGACGATCTCTTCCTAATTTTCTCCTTTTTTTCCTCTCAAAGTATTTCATATAAAAGGTTTGTTAGATAAGACTAAAAAAATGTAAATTTTGTCCCTTTAAAAAAAGTAGATTTTCTCCCTTTAGAATCCCTTTGCATATACAACACCTAACATTATATATAAACTAAAAGACAAATTTTTTTATATTTACTACTTATCTGTCAAGATAAATATGCAGTTGATTGTATTTTAAAGACATATCAAGGGTGCAAAACTTAAAAAACGCTTCATATCAATCATAAACCTCGATTTTCATAACTTTCCTCAGATCTGGTGGAAAAATAATTATTATTTTCTGTTTCTAGAAGATCCCAAAAACAGTTTCCAATGACTAGTTAAGGTTCCGTCAGTAGACCAAAAATAGTTTATTTTTAACATTCTCCTTGTGGAAGGAGGGGAAGGGTCAAGTGCGCTTCAGATGACTCGATACAGGTCTCGGGGAAACAGTTTGTGAAAATGGGACGACAATGTTCACGCTCGCGTTGCACGTTAATACTATCAACGGCTTGTCGATAAATAGAACGGATGACGATCTTTACGGCTCCGCCGTTGATCGTCTGTGTTTCATTAACGGCCAAATGGAAGCTACAGACCCAGGTCCGCTAATGCACTATTTTACCTTTTTTATCTTCGTCTGCCCACCCTTCCGCATCTCCTCTCCCGCCCGCGATACCTCCCTCGCAGCTACTGTAAAGTCGTGAAGGAGACGTTTCCAATCTCGATCTTCAAAGAGTCCGTTAAACTCTGGTTATTTTCCTCCGTCGCCTCAATCGCGGCTCTCGAGAGTGCTCCGTTTCCACTTGCCGCCGACGTCGTCTAACTTCCGGCGAAATCGTCGGCCGACGATTCCGCCCCTGATTGTTTATCGAAGTCACGCCGCATGGTAAAAGAACTGCGCTCTATTTTCATGTAGTTTTTTTGCTACATAGCTCGAGTCAAAATTTTGTTGAACCATATGTTGAACCTTGAATTCTACACTAGTAGGAGCTAAGATAGCAAAGTAGGTTTAATTCTAATGATATAATTTACTCCTACTTTGACCTTGATGATGTCTGAAATTTCCGCTTTCGCTTTCTTTAGCGTCAAAGTAAGTTATATAATAGTAGGATTTTAGGAAGCAAAGTAGGTTCAGTTGCAAAACTCTATTGAAACTTTAGCTGCTACATAGAATATATGTATTTTATAGAAATATTTAAAACATTTAATAAATAACGAAACAGAAACGTCAAATAGCATACAAAATATACATTTGTTACATATATTTGTTACATATATTTGTTACATATATTTCAGACATCATCAGAGTCAAAGTAGGAGTAAATTATATCATTAAAATTAAATCTACTTTGCTATCTTAGCTCCTATTGCGGTGTAGAATTCAAAGTTCAACATAGAGTCAAAATTTCGACTCGAAAATGAGTGTCAATATCGTCAAAATAGGTTTCACCTAGGTTGTAGATTATCTAAGTAGGCTCAAACTATTTTTAAGAGCGTCAAAGTAACGTCAAAATTTGTCAAAATTTTGACAAGGTAGAGTTAAAGGTTCAAAAGAGAAATTAATGAGTATCAATATCGTCAAAGTAGGTTTTACCTAAGCTATAAGCCGTCTAAGTAGGGTATAAATCGTCTAACTGCAAACTATCTTTAAGAGCGTCAAAGTAGCATCAAAATTTCGACTTGGGAGATTTCATTTTACCGGTTGGTGCACGCAATCGCCACTCAGTCTGCTCGGTTCCGTTCAGTCCTAATAAATTATGTGAATTGTCTCTGTCTTCATTTTGTAAACGTAAATGTATAATATTTTCTCGTTACAAGATATGATCTTGTGCGCTTTATTACGATATTGATTAAAAATCTCAAATGTTTAAGCTGTGTCACTCTTTCCATGTTAAGTGCTATATCTCCAGAATTAATCAAAACGATTCTCTTGAAATAAAGTCGTGAAGCGCCGCTTGTTCTTTCCCCAGAGAGGGACTTTCGCAGACTTTGCATTCGTTCCTTTTGGTAAACGAGCCGAAGACTAAGAGCGATGCCGCTTAATTTTAGCGCCAGTCAGAGACGACGAATGTCGGCCTATGATCTCGACGGTACATATATTTTCGAATGGACGGAACGCGTCGACTGCGCGGCAGCGAACCACGACGCCACGCGTCCACGCCGAAATCACTCGGCACGTCGTTGGGATGCCATCGTGAAGCAAGAAATTCACCTCGCGTCACGCCGATACAATCCCGTGATCCCTTAACGAGCCACGCGGAACGTGCACTTCGCGCGCGATTTGCTCCTGCGTCTGTCAGATAAAAATGTTCCTAACATAGAGTGTCCAAAATTTAATGACACAACCTGGAGTGCAAGAACACATCAATTGAACAAGGAAAATTCTTTACCATTTTGCAAATTTGACAATAATTCTTAAGAAATGGGAAACATCAACGAATAAGTACGCGGGATTGTCAGGCTGGTGTATTTTATTTGGATATAAATATCTGTAACGCCTTTAGATATCGTGTCTCATCTTTGGGTATCGTGTCTCAGCATATGAATTGACAGTCGTTCCCGAGAGACACTCGGAAACACATAGAAACACTTTATTATTCTTCTTTCATACAATTGTCATGTAAACATCTATATTGAATATATACATGAAATGTTATTATTGTCGTTTACATATATGCCGAGTTTCGTCTCTGATCAATTCTGTGAAACTTACAAAATAATATAAGATATGCCTGTTCAATTTTATATCTTGCATCTGCTAACAAACGTTCTGTTATTAATTGTCGGATGCACTGTATAATAAAATTAATTTCTAAACCCACATTTTTTAAATACATCTTACAAAATTATGTCATATAAAACATATATATGCAATGTATCCCGTAAATTGTGTTTGAGCACGGTATAAGTAGTTTAATATTTATTCGACTCGGCCTTGCTGGAGATTCGCACGCATTGTTAAATAATTCCACAACATTTTGCTATAGTAAATACTGTGTACTTTGATATTACTTTATTTTATAAAAATATAATATTTTTAAAGTTTCAAAATATGAATATACGCTTTATTATATATATTTTATGATGAATATACGCTTTATTATATATATTTTTACATGTATACATATTTTCCTCTGTAGGCTTAAAGTTAATTTGGGGTATTCTCCTTGAGAAGTGATAACTCCCTTGTTATCCAGTATAGTTCCAGTTATATTTCAAATTAACAACAATTCCCGATATCCGTCGAAACATATATAAACACTATATTATTGTCCTGAGAGCAAACGTCACGTGAATCTATATTGAGTGTTTATATAAAGATATTATATTATTTTTGTGCACACACAACGCGTTTAGGACGCATTATATCTTTAATAATATTACAGAAATAACATACCAACAATTTCGTTAAATTAATATATGGAAATGAGCAACCCAAATACACAAGTGTTCGCATATCATGGACCGCGCAAACCTGAATATTACAATCAGTTTTTCAATCCGAACCTTTGTCACGTTTGCAAGTCGGTAGATAAAGGCAATTTGATATTATGTGACCAGTGTTGCTTGATTTCTTACTGTAATGAGGAACACAAAATAATGCATTATCCGAACCATGAAAAAATCTGCGCAAGTATTACACAAGTTTTACAAGTGAGACCGCAAACAGACACGTCCAGATACAACAACTGGCAACAATGGATTCAATCAAGGAAAGAATTGTTAGAATTAATTCAACAGAGATTTGGTCGTCCAATGAAGCCGTACATGCAGCAGATGATCTTGTGGTCAAAATCATGTGCTGTTTGTCATAGACAAGCTGAACTGAATGTTTGTGGAAGATGTTTCTCCGCTAACTATTGCAATGAGCATGTAATAGATTTTAGGAAGAAACATGATGAAGTAAAATGCGACCAACTGAAGCTATTGCTCAATATAGATATCGAAACAATTTCTGGTAATACAATTGACATGTGTTATGATTTCCTTCTATCTATCAATGAGAAGGCAGATTTTGAAGAAATGCTCGAATTTTGTATAGAATATTTATTAACGCCAAGAGAAAATATAAATTGGTTGGCTAAGGACTATGTCCAGTCTGATTATCTATCAGAACCACTAACAGTTTATTCTGGATGCCAAAGAACTGAAACATTATATATTCTAAGGGGTGATAGTATTATTATTCATATTATAGTCGCAAACTCTATGGATATGAATAGTCTACCAGCTTGGGAAATTTTGTTACATCTTATACCTGATATACAAAATCTATCAATTATTTTGATAGGGCCAGAATTACAAAACAGTAATAAGGAACATATACTTTGTGATCTTTGCATAAATAAAAACAAAGAGCTTTACTTTTTATCATTTTCCATGTTATATCATGATTTTGTGGCATCTGATTTACACATGTCGCCAAATATAGTTGTAGGATTTCAAGTCGATTTTAGTGAGAGACACACATACTCGAAAATCATAAAAGCAATAAAAGATCAATGCGTTTTGTTAATTTTAAGCTTTTCACACAAACAAAAAGCATGGGATAACATAAATAAGATAAGGGACATCGTTGACTTTAAATTAGAACTTGATATTAATCGAAGGAATTTTTTTGGAGGTCTTGCACCACACAGAGATTTGGAGACAGGTGAAATATACTTTCGTAATGAATATTTAGTTGTTTCCGAGCTTTTCTTTACTAATACATCAAACGATGAAACCACGAGCATATCTGAATAATGGCAGCATTACTCTCAACGTAATACATATTAAACTACTAATATAAATAAATTATAATATTTTTAAATAAATACTAATATCTTTTTATATATATATTGGCAAATATTGTTTATATTATTTATATTGTTTTTTATTGTACAAAGTATTACTGGTCGGTAGATATGACGGTTCAACGATTTTCATATCTCTATTTTATATAAAATGTCTAACAGTTTATAACAGTTTATAACAGTTTATTTTATATAGAGTGTCTAACAGTTAATAACCCAACATTTATATGAGAGTACCGAGCTGCAAGCAAATTAGTAAAATCCTTCACTATTTTTCGAATGTTGTAATAATTATTAAGGAATAAAATAAAAAATATCACTGGATTATTGCAGGAAATGGAGTATAAATGAGTTCTGTAAACAAAATGTTGTCCAAAATGCCCCGAATATATTGAAAATTTCTTGGCAACTGCGAACGATAATATTAGATTGTGATGACGTGCAAATTAATGTCAGTACCATTTATCGATGCAAAGAGATTGTGGACAAATTCCAAACATCTTTGCCTTTATACTTTGCCTTCAGCACACGTCCTATTTCTCGCACACTTGTTCAAGAATATGTTTCAATTAATTCCTTAATAAATAAAGCGAGGTTTTTTAACTAGCATAATATTTTCCTTTTTGGTTCGATGGGTTTTTTCTGTATATGAGGGTTGTATCAATAATTGTAAGACATTCTGTATAATAAATTTAAAGTAAATAAATTTAATTATGTGTAAAATACATTACACATAACTCTATTATGTAAGCTGCCTTGATACAATATCTTGCGTACACTAAATGTTTTAAATGGTTTAACGTTTACGGACTCAGATTTCTACAACAGTAGAAACTTGTAATCATGTTCATTGTATATATAAATTCGCTTATTATTACTATCGTATATTACTATAGGAACGAGAAAATGATATCTTAAATATTATTAAAATTATGTGATACTTTCCTTTTTTTGTTAAATGAGAACAATTATTTGTAGAAGAAGTAACGTATCATCTAATGTAAATGTATCATCTAATATCTTAATACATCTCTATTCTCATCGCCGCTCTCTTGTACTTCTTTCTTGTAGTCCTTGATAAACGTTAACATGCATTTATTTTTTGAGCCTTTAAAATTTTTACTTTCAATACCATTATGTTCAAACTCAAAATATTTTTCTTAACGTTGATAATAGTTGATCAATTACATAATATCTTTTATAGAAAGCGGCGTGCACTCGATGATTTAATCTGTTTTAATTTTCTAATCGTAAAATGTTTAATATTTTGTTATATGAATAAACATATCTGCTACGTGTACATTTTGTGTTAACATTTGTTCCGTATCTTCTCTATTTAGAAACGAATATTTGTATTTCAATGTGTATGTGTGTGTCTTCACTAATATTTCAAATTATCAACAATTCCCGATGTCCGCCGAGATATGTATAAACACCTAATTATAGTCCTTCATACAGTTACTGCGTGCACATCGGTACTGAGAATTTGTATGAAGAAGATTATTATTGTCGTTCACGTGTCGAGTTCCGCGTAATATTTTGCAAGCGATATTACAAATACATTTCCAAAAAACTTCATTAAACAGATATATCAATATGAGTAACCCAAATAAAACAGTGTTTAAATATGTGGACAGTACACACCTGAATATTACAATAAATTTTTCAAACCGAATCTTTGTCATGTTTGCAAATCGGTAGACGATAATTTGATATTATGTAATCAATACGGCTTGATTTCTTATTGCAGCGAGAAATATAAAACGGCACACTATCCACATCATGAAAAAATCTGTACAATTATAGCAGAAGTTGTACAAATAGGACCGTAAATAGACACATGCAGATACAACAATTGGCAGCAATGAATCCAATCAAGGAAAGAATTGTTGGAATTAATTCAACAGAGATTTGATCGTCTAATGGAGCCATATATGCAGCAGATGATCTTGTGGTCAAAATCGTTGTTTGTCACCAACAAGTTGAATTACATGCTTGCAGAAGATGCTTTTCCGTTAACTATTGCAATGAGCATGTGGAAGATTTTAGGAAGAAACATGATGGGGTCAAATGTGACTAACTGAATCTATTGCTCAATATAGATATCGAAACAATTTCTGGTAATACAACTGACATGTGTTATGATTTCCTTCCATCTATCAATGAGAAGGCAAATTTTGAAGAAATGCTCGAATTTTGTATAGAATATTTATTAACGCCAAGAGAGGACATAAATTAGTTGGCTAAAAACTATGTCCAGTCTAATTACCTTTCAGGACCACTGACAGTCTATTATACGTTGAAAAAAAATACGTTTATTAAGTATTCTACAAACTGATGATGTAGTTATTCAAATTGTAGCCGCAAATTTTATGGATGTGAGTGGTTTAGCAGCTTGGGAAGTTTTGTTACACCTTATACCTGAAATACAAAGTTTATCAATCATTCTGATAGGACCAGAATTAAAAAACGGTTTTAGAAGACGGATACTTTGTGAATTTTGCACAAATAAGAAAAATGAATTGTTCTTCTTTTAATTTCCTATGTTGTACTATGATTTTATACTAGCTATAAAGCCTACGATACCAAGAATAATTGTAGGATTTCATGCTGAACTTAGTGAGGGAAGCACATGGTCAAAATCCATAAAAGCAATGCAGGCCCAAAATTGTTCACTACTTTTAAGTTCTTCGTGTGAACAAAAGACGCAAAATGACATAATAAGATATAAAAAACTCTAAGTTTTATAAAAGAACCTTTTTTTATTAGTAGAAATTATTTCAGTGGACTTGCACCGCACATAGATATAGAGACTGGTAATGTGTATTTTCGTAATGAATATATAATTTTTACGACGATTTGAATTATGGTTTTAAACAGTTCCAGTAGCAGGTCATCTGAATAATTGTTTGTTCACTTTAGCAGCAGTGCCGAAATTGGGAGAAGGGTGAAAGGTACATATTGAATTGTTATTATAGATTATAAAATTTTTTAATAAATATCACTTCTTTTTATTGGCAGTTTTTGGCAGTACATTGTTTTTCATTAATAAATTATTACCCTAGTCGTAAATATAACGGTTATAATGTATTTTAAATAAGGTATCTTTTTTTTTATGACTACATACCTATATAGCACAAAATCTCCTGGGAACGACCTACAAATGTCCTTATATACCGCTCCACAGAAACGTCCCCAGGACGTTTTTAGAACGTTTTCTGGATATTTGTGCTGTTAGGATATTAGCGTGGGAACAGAAACATTATTTTAAATATTATTAAGATATGTGGTGTTTTTATGAAATAAATAAATTCTTTTGTACAAGAATTATAACATTTAAGATGTGTCTAATATTTACATCCTTATTCTCTTCACTACATTATTACACTTCTTTCTCGTATTTGCTAGCAAATATTAACATGCATTCATTCTTTGAAATATTACAATTTCTACTTTTAAAATATTATGGTCAAGATCAAAATATTTTTCTTTGTGTGTGTATATGTGTGTGATTAATAATAATTAAACAATTCCATGACACTTTTTATAGAAAGTGGCGCGCACTTATTGGTAATTCAATTTACTTCAATTTCCTTCAATTTACTTTAATTTCTCAAATTAAAATGTTATTTCTAAAAGTAAAATATGTTTCAACATATGAGCATATACATCTGTACATATTTATTATATGTAAACCTTCTACTTTATGTATTTTAAACTTTTTCGAGATATTCTATTTATAGAAACGGATATTTGTTTTTCCAGTAATATTTTAAACTGACGACCGTTGTCGATTTACTTACAGAAACATATATAAACATTTTGCTATTGTCCTCTGAACAATCGGCAAGTGAATATTTGTATTGAGAATATATGTATAAGGAATTTTATTATTCACCAGAGCGTTTACGCATCTGCAGAGCGTGCTGCATTTCAAAAATCATTTTTTTAAGTTATATATATATATAACATTAGAACTTTATCAAACAGACATATCAGTATGAGGAATCCAAACCGAGAAGTATTTAAATATCATGGAAAATGCAAGCCCAAATTTTATAATCAGTTTTTCAATCCGAATATTTGCCACGTATGTAAATCGATAGACAGAAGCAATTTGATATTATGTGACCAGTGCTGCTTGATTTCTTACTGCAGCAAGAAGCACAAAAAGGTACACCAAACGGAACATGCGGAAATTTGCACAATTATAGCAGAAGTTTTGAAAGTAAAACCGCAGAGAGACACTCGTAGGTACAACGACTGGCAACAATGGATCCAATCAAGAAAAGAATTTATGAAATTAGTCCAAGAGAGATGGGGCCGCCCAATAGACGAGTACGTGAACCAGGTGATAATGTGGTCAAAATCATGTATTGTTTGTTATCAACAAGCTGAATTACGGGTTTGCCAAAGATGCTTTTCCGTTAATTATTGCAATGAGCACGTGGAAATTTTTAATAGGAAACACGGTGAGGCTAAATGCGACCAATTCATGCTACTGTTGAATATTAATATCGAAACTATCTCTGGTAATACAACTGACTTATCGTACAAATTCCTTTCGTTTGTTAATGCAAAGAGTCATTTTGAAGAGATGCTTGAATTTTGTCTTGAATTTATGATAATGCAAAAAAGAGATCTGGATTGGATTGCTAAAGACTATGTCTTATCTGATTATCTTTCTGAACCACTAACAGTCTATTCTGGGTTAAAGAGAATAAATTTGTTAAATGTTTTACAGGAAAGTTGTCCTGTTATTCATATTATATCTATAAACTCCATAGGCAGAAATAGTGCAGCGACTTGGGAAATTTTGTTGCATCTTCTACCCGAAGTGTTACAGCTAATAATCGTTTTGATAGACCCAGAATTAACGTATAGTTCGAAAAAATACGAACTTTGTTATTGGTGCAAAATGGAGAAAAGGACTCTTTATTTCGTTACTATTCCTGTAATATACTATAAATTTATAAATTCATTTGAAAAATGTAATAAAAACCCAAATGTGATAGTAGGATTTCATGTCAAACTAAATGAAAGTGACACATGGTCGAAATCTATAGAAATGATACAAAATCTCTCCTGTCCGTTACTTTTGGGTTTTTCATGTAAACAAGAAGCGCAAAAAAGTATAACTAAAATACAAGAAGTTCTAGAAACAAATATAAAACCTACTTTTAATCAACGAAATCACTTTGGTGGTCTTGCACCTCACAGAGACTTAGATACTGATGATATATATTTTCGTAATGAACATTTACTTATTTACGATAGATTATATTGACTTGATTCTGACCAATCTACCAGTTAATGCGAATAGTTGTACCTTCGCTTTAGTAACATTATCCTGCTATTTGTTGTATTAATATTTATTTTAACAAAACAAACATTAAATTGTTGTTATAAATAAACTATAAACGTCTTTAATGAAGAAGAGAAGAATTAATCTGTTTAAAAGTTTATCTAGAATTTACCTCAAGCTTACTAAATATTTGCACGTACTCGCATCGTTTATATATTTTCGCACATCATTATGGTTGATTTTTATAGTTGGAGTCGGAAATATCTCAAATATTATTAAAAATGTATAATGTTTATGAACTAAGACAAAATTTAATATAAAAAAAATCAAATATCGTTCAATATCTTAATGAATTGCGTTTTTTATCGTCACTTTGTCTCCCGAGTAAACAGTAATTATCAATAACATAATATTAATGTCATAATTTCTTATTCAACAATACAATATAACGCGAGTGTTATATAACAGTTACATTGTTAAGCGGGAAATTATAACATTGATGCAATATTATTGTTAGTTGGTGTTTACTCGGCCGGTGTTTTTGTATTTGTCAACAAATGATACCTTGTATTCATTACTTGCGATATTAAAATTTCTTTCTGCAAAGTCATTATATTCATACTCGACATATTACGCTAAAAATTAATAATTATTAAATAATTCTGCAATAGCTTTTCTAAGTCACGTCTGCTTGATAATCTAATTTTTCTTTTTTTTTAAATATAATGTTTTTAGTTTCCAAATATATGAATACACACTTTTTTACATACTGTTTTTACATGTACATATCTTCTTCGCTCATTTTAAAATTTATTCAGTATATTCGATTTGGAAACGATTTGGAAATTTCTATATCCTTGTATCTCTGGTCACATTTTAAAATGACAACAGTTCCCGAGACACTTAGAAACACAAATAAACACTTTATTATTGTCCTTCGAGCAATCGTCGAATGAATTTATATTGAGAATTTATACAAGGAATTTCATTACTCTTGCTCACATGCCTAGTTTCGCAAATCATTTCTCAAGTAATATTACACACATTAGTATTTAGAAATCTTCATTAAATAGACATATCAGTATGAGCAATCCAAATAGAGAAGTGTTGAAGTATAGAGGAAAATACACGCCCGAACTTTATAATCAGTTTTTCAATCCGAATATTTGCCACGTTTGCAAGTCGATAGATAGAGACAATTTGATATTATGTGACCAGTGTTGCTTGATTTCATACTGCAGCAAAGAGCACAAAACGATACACTACATAGAACATATGGAAATCTGCACTATTATAGCTGAAGTTTTGAAAGTAAAATCGCAGAGAGACACTTGCGGATACAGCGACTGGCAACAATGGATTCAATCAAGGAAAGAATTTATGAAATTAATTCAACAAAAAATTGACCGACCTATGGAGCCATACATGCAGCAAATGATCTTGTGGTCAAAATCATGTATTGTTTGTTTCAAACAAACTGAACTGCGTGTTTGCAAGAGATGCTTTTCCGCTAATTATTGTGATGAGCACGCAGAAGTCTTTCATAAGAAACATTATAACGGCAAATGTGATCGTCTGATGCTAGCACTCAATATAGATATCCAAACTATCTCTGGTAAAATTACTAATATATCCTACGAATTCTTTAAGCTGGTTAATTACTGTAGTCATTTTGAAGAGATGCTGGAATTTTGTATGAAATTTATGCTAATGCAAAGAAGAGACCTGGATTGGATTACTAAAGATTTTGTCCAGTCTGATTACCTTTCAGACCCATTGACGATCTATTCCGGATTAGACAGATTAAGTTGGTTAATTATTTTACAACAATATCATGTTATTATTCATATTATAGCTGCAAATCCTATGAAGAGAGAGGGTCTACTAGCTTGGGAAATTTTGTTACACCTTGTACCTGAATTGCAGCATCTAACGATTATAATGATAGGGTCAGAATTAGTATATAATTCTGATTCACCGAAACTTTGTTTTTCTTGCATGTGCAAGAAAAAGGAATTGACTATACTTTCGTTTCCTATGTTATACCACGATTATCTAGACTCATCTGCGAAATTTAAGATACCAACTATTATTATAGGATTTCAGGTGGAACTTAATAAGAGTGATACATGGTTGAAACCTCTAGAAGCAATCGAGAGTCAATGTACTCCGTTATTTTTAACCTGTGTATCCGAAAAAATAGCGCGGAATAACATAATTATAATACAAGAAGTTCTGGATAAAATCGTAGAACCTATTTTTAGTAAAAGAAATCATTTCAGTGGTCTTACACCACATAAAGACTTAGAGACTGGCGATACCTATTTTCGTAATGAACATTTAATTATCTACAGCGATTTGCTTCTTTACGATACTGACCAATCCATTACTAGCTCGGAAGAATAATTGTACTATCGCTTTAGGAACAATACCATAAATTGGATACCATAAATTAAGTTTTTGTGCATACAAACACACACACACACGCGCGCGCGCGCGCGCGTGTGTGTGTGTGTGTCAAATAAACTCTGAGTGTTTTTAATAAAGATTACCCTTTTTCATCGCGCTTATATTGTTTTTCATCGATAAGGTATTATTATAGTAATAGATGTAATAATTGAATAATCACATAACATACTTTATACAGTGTATTTAACAATTAGTAATTTAATTAAGACAACGAATAAAATCCGCTCGTATTAATAGTAACATCTTGTTTTTTATATATATTCTTACAATTAACAACAAAATGTTTATATGCAAGTAGAATAAATTAAATTGAACAAGAAAGTTCTCTATTATTTTATAAAGTCCCAATGGTTATTAACGAATTAATTAAAAAATATTAGCAAATCAGTGGACGGAAAACAAGACGAGCTTTGTAAAATGATATCTACACAGAATCAAATGCTCCAGATTCACGTAAGATGCTTAGAATTAGCTGCCATTTTCTTAGCCATTTATGTGCTCGCCTAAAGTGTGCTTCTAATACCGGTCAACATATCAACTAATAATTCGAGCAAAATCATGTCAAAATCAGATTGAAAACATAGACATAAAAATCTTGATAAGACTTAATCACTATCTGGAATATATCATATAGATGTTTATGATCTAGTCGTTATGCAGTTTGTATCACACAGAAAAAATGTTGTTAAATTAATACAATTGATCAATATCACACTGTGCTCGGAATAATTTTCTTGATTCAATAGCAATGTTGTTGAAACTAATAGTTATTAAAACAAATACATTATGCCTTGTTCTCCCGTGTATATTCGAGTTGAGTCAATATATTGATATACTATCTTTGAGGAGTTTGTGATGTGAGACAAAGTATAAAAGAATTAATATTTCAAAGAGATAGCGTATAACATCTTAATAAATTGTTTCTCTCATTGCTATTCTGCCTCATGTGTTTCTCGTGTTCGTGTCTGGTAATATATATCCATTTCTTACGCCGTTAAAATTTTCTTTTCCATTTCCATTGTGTTCAAACTCAAAATAATATACTTAAGGTTAATCGATAGATAATTCCGCAACAGCTTTTACAGGTACTAGCGTGCAATTAATTTTTATTTAATAATTGATTTCATTTTTTTCTAATACTTCAATGTTTCAATATTTCAATGTTTCAATATTTGAACATACATATATTTGTGTATCATATTAAAAATATATTTTCTTCCGTATGTTTACAGTTTATCTAGGATATTCTATTTGGAAACGAATATTCGTATCTCTTTATATATCCTGTTCCATTTCAAATTTGCAATAGTTTGCCATACACACAGAGACACATATAAACAATTTGTTATTGTCCTTTATGTAATCGCTATGTGAATATTCATACAGTAAATTTGTAAAAAATATTTTTATATTGTTAGTTGCGTGCTAAATTTTCGAGTGTCTTTGTTAAGTAATATTATAGATGAAAAATACTAAAAATGTTATTAAACGGATAAATATCGATATGAGCAATCCAAACAAAGAAGTAATTAAATATCGGGGACAATGCACGGCTGAATATTACAATCAATTTTTCAATCCGAACCTTTGTCATGTTTGCAAATCGGTAGATAAAGGCAATTTGATATTATGTGATCAGTGTTGCTTGATTTCGTATTGTAGCGAGGAACATAAAATAATACACCATCCGTACCATGAGAAAATTTGCGCAATTATTGCACAGATTGTGCAAGTGAAACCACAACAAGACACATGCAAATTCAGTGATTGGCAACAATGGGTCCAATCAAGAAAACTATTGATGGAATTAGTCCAAAACGAACTTGATGACAAAATGGAACCGTACGTGCAGCATATGATCTTGTGGCCAAAGTCGTGTTATATATGTCATCAACAGGTTAAGCTGCAGGTTTGCCAAAGATGCTTTTCCGCTAACTATTGCGATGAGCATGCGAATGTTTTCCGCAAAACACATAATGGGGTCAAATGCGATCGATTAGTGTTATTACTCAATATAGATATCGAAACTATCTCTGATAATACAAAGAACATATCATATAAATTCCTCCAGTTTGTTAATGAAACAAGTTGTTTCATAGAGATGCTTGAGTTTTGTATGGAATATATACTGATACGAAGAAGAAGAGATATAGATTGGCTTGCCAAAGACTACGTTCGATCTGATTATCTTTCAGGACCACTGACAGTCTATTCTGGGTTTAAGAGAGCGCAATTGTTTCATATTTTAAAACAAGAATATGTCGTTATTCATATTATAGCCTCAAATTCCATAAAGAGAGACAATCTACCAGCTTGGGAAATTTTGCTACATCTTATACCAGAAATACGAAAATTACATATTATTATGGTAGGATCAGAATTAACAGATTATTTCGGTCAACACAGCCTTTGTAAGCATTGCAGGAATGCAGCAAAAGAATTTTCTTACGTTTCTATTCCTATGTTTTATCATGTTTTTGTACAATCATCTAAGAAATATATGATGCCAAATGTGATTTTGGGATTTCAGATCGAATTTGATAAGGGAAATTTATGTGTAGCGTCTATACGAGAAATAGCATTTCAAGAATGTATGTTATGTTTAAGCGTTTCGTCCGAACAAGAAATAAGAATTGTCAAAATGAAGATAGAGAAAGCCGTAGGTAGATATGTAGTACCTTATTTTAATGATAGAAATTATTTTAGTGGGCTCGCACCACATAAAGACTTAAAGACTGGCGATACATATTTTTGTAATGAATATATAATTATTTACTACGATTTATATTATGACGGTAGCGAAAAAGTATCCAGCTCATATACATAATCATACAATTACATTAGAAGCGTTATCTTGAACACATACATATTATATATTGTTATTATAAATATCCTATAAAAAATTCAATAAAGTTTATCCACTTTTATAATTACATTATTTCTTATTGATAAGGCTTTACTCCAGTCGTATGTGCGGCGGAAAATCGTGATATATATACGCTTATTACAATTTGTTTGACTAATTAAATTACTATATATAACGATCAAGTGCAGGCAATGCTCATCAGTCGGAATAAGCAAGTCCTTTACCATTTTCAAATTTAAAAATTAAAGTAATTTTTTTTGTGGGGAATCGAGTTCTGCAGGCATTGCCTCATCTAAATAGTCGATAATTTTACATCATACAGTTCGAGATGTTAAATAGTGCTGGTTTGCGGTCTAACATCACGCACCTCCTTCCGTCATCCTTAAGACAATGTCAATAGATTCACAATATTTTAAATTATAAATAATAGCGAAAGGTGTGATGTTTATAAAGGTGGTCGAAACCATGTAAAAAAGAATTTAAAAAATTAATTTCTAGTGCTGTTTAATATCTTATTAAATTGCTTCTCTCTCATTATTACTCTGCTTTACGTATTTCTCATGTTCGCCAGCATATGGTAATATGTATTCATCTTTTGCTTGGTTGAAGTTTCCCATTTATTTCATTTGTTTAAACACAAAGTAATGTGCTTAAAGTTAATAATCATTAAATAATTCTGCAATATATTTTAAGATACTGACGTGCATTTAATAAAATTAATTTTTTTTTGTTAATAGGATGGAAATCCTCATAGATTCCTTCGATCCTTTCAGAAGGGAATTTGAATATATACATATTTATGTATTAGTCAAATGCATATTTTCCTTAGTGTGTTTAAAGTTTACTTGAGATATTTTACTTGGAAACGGATATTTGTATCTCTCTGTATCTTCTGTTTACTTTCAAATTGGCAATAGTTCCCGATATACACAGAAAACATAACACACACACACACACACACACACACACACACACATATATATATATATATATACACATTTATTATTGTTCTTCGCGTAGTCGTCATGTAAATATCCATATTGTAAATCTGTACAAAGATTTTTAATGCTGTTAGTTACGTGCCAGCAGTTTCCTCGTGTTAAATAATATTGCACATACAATATTAGAGAAAACTTCATTAAACGGTCAAATATCAGTATGAGCAATCCAAATAGGGAAGTGTTTGAATATCGTGGACAATGCATAGCCGAATGTTACAATCAGTTTTTCAATCCAAATATTTGTCACGTCTGCAAATCGGTAGACAGAGGCAAGTTGATATTATGTAGTCAATGTTACTTGATTTCTTATTGTAGCGAAGAACATAAAATGATACACCACCCATACCACGCGAAAATTTGTGCAATTATAGCTCAGGTTTTGCAAGTAAAACCTCATCAAGACATGCGCACGTTCTATGACTGGCAACAATGGATACAATCAAGAAAAATATTGATGGAATCAATCCAAGAAAGACTTGATGACAAAATGGAGCCTTATATGGAACAAATGATCTTATGGTCAAAATCATGTGTTGTTTGCTATCAACAGGCAAATCTGCGGGTTTGTCAAAGATGCTTTTCCGCTAACTATTGCAATCAGCACGCGGAAGTTTTTAACAGGAAACATGACGGAGCCAAATGCGACCAATTAATGCTGTTGCTTAATATAGATATCAAAACTATTTCTGGCAAAACATCTAATATATCCTATAATTTCTTTTTATTTATCAATAAGAGAAGTTGTTTTGAAGAAATGCTCGAATTTTGTATAGAATATATACTAATGCGAAGAAAAGATCTCGATTGGCTTGCTAAAGACTACGTTCGATCCGATTATCTTTCAGAACCACTGACAGTTTATTCTGGGTTAAAGAGAACACATTTGTTACGTATCCTGCAAAGCTCTTTGGTGATTATTCATATTATAGCCGTAAATCCTATGAAAGGAGATAGTTTACCAGCTTGGGAAATTTTGTTACATCTTGTACCTCAAATACAACAACTATTAATTATTTTAGTAGGACCAAAATTAATGAATTACGATACTGGTAAATGTAAACTTTGTAAACGTTGCATGGATAGTGAAAAGATGTTTTTCTACGTTTCAATTCCTATGTTGTATTGCGATTTTATACGATCTGATAAATATATAATACCAACTGTGATTGCGGGATTTCACATTGAACTTGATAAGGGAAACATATGTACAGAGTCTATACAAGAAATAATGAATCAACGTTGTATATTATTTTTATGTTCATCGTCCAAACGTGAAGTTAAAAAGAACATCATTAAAATAGAGGAAGTCCTGGATAGAATTGTAGAACCTGATTTTAATGAAAGAAATCACTTTAGTGGTCTTGCACCACACAAAGACTTAGAGACTGGCGATATATATTTTCATAATGAATATTTAACTATTTACAATAATTCATATTATGATAGTAGTGCGAAGTTCAGCTCATACACTTAATTATACGATGACTTTAGTATCATATCCTGAACATATGCACATTATATTATTATAGTAAATTAACATTTTTAATAGTTAATGAATATTTTTAATAAAGATTACTCTCTTTTATAGTCAATTATATGGCTTTTTATACGGTATTACACTAATCATAGGATAATTGTGACACACTTTATATAGTTTGTTTAATTAAATAAATGGCATATCGAATTAATTAGGAAAGTCTTCTACTATTTTTTAAATTTTACAATGATTATTAAAGAATACATTAAAAAATATTAGCTTATGGATACGCGAACAGCAGCAAGACGAGCAGGTGGAGGCATTATCTCATCTTGAATGTCTCGAATCTGTTAATCTCCCGGTTATGGTAATGCTAAACCATCGTGGCTTACTATAGGCCAATATCATACACAACTTGACTTTGCCAGCAGACTGTTGACAAATTTAAGAAAGATCAAACAATGAAAATTCGACAAAGAGTCATAAAATGTCGCGAAAATTCCTTAGAATACTCGATAGAAATGGGTGAAAATAAGCGAGAGTAACAATTAATCTTGCGAAACACGTGAAAATTGTTTCAAGAATTTTGGGGACACCTGTTTGTCGTTTATTTACGGAGGCTGACTCCTTAATCACAACTGTATACGTTCGTGAAATAAAAAGCCTGAAATCACCACACGATATTTAGCGGTGCTGAATTTCATGCAGTTCGTGTTCACTCACGCTCGCTTTTCGGACATGCATCACCACTTCGGAATGTAAATACGCGTTATCGAGACACGTTGGCAGCCGTAATGTCGTCGTCGTGGCGAAACACGCAAGGCAGGCTAACTACCTCTGAAATATGACTCGGAGAGGAGGTTCTCCCTCGGCAATACCGCGGCAGAAAGAACATGCGACACGTTAGCAAGCACGGTAATGAACAAACCGCACAAACGCGAAGGCGACTTGTATGCGAAAGATCGACTGACTCACTTGTGCGATAGTTTTCTTTTACTGTGCGATTGCGATGCGATTTCCAACGACATACGTGTTCGAGTTTTGTGAATTTTTTATTACTTATTTATTTTTGTAAAAGAGATATTCATATTTCGTAAATATATTTAAAAATATGATATAAACAGTGCTAATTCACTAAATTTATTTTTCTGCATATTAACTCTTCTTCGACATTGACACTTTAAAAATAATTTCATATTAAGTGAAAGCTTAAATAACGTTTCGATTTCCGATCTTTCGAGAATATATCACGATCGACCTAATTTTTTTTCCCAAATATAAGTTGCGCTCTCTATATAACATATTTCTCTCTCTTTTTCTTTCTATTTTTCGCTCTCTGCGATATACTCGTGAAGATACAGGAGCTATCATTATTTTCCACAAGCGGATGAAAGAATAGTATAGCCGGGTAGAGAGAAATATAATGCTGAAATGAACTCGCCACGTCACGATAACAAGCGAAATCCTAAGCAATAAGGTTTGCGATAAAGCGAATGGGCTCTCTGCGTACATCATCGGCAGGACTTTATTTATCGGAGGTTATATCGCGAGATACAAGGATCTCGCTGAGCGGATCCGTGACCAAAGTATTAATCTCTCGGGTACCCAACCATAATTTAAGATCTAAAAGAACGGAAGCCACAGAGATCTGGTTTCGTGTTTTGTTAAAATTATAATTAAAAGGATCAAGCATTTCTCCCGGAAACGAGGTAGCAGGTTAATAACCATTTGCCGATAACCAACGTAATACAGAAAAAAAAACATAAACCGCCCGCACGTAAATCTGGTAGAAAAATTCAATATAGAATTTGGTTGGCACAACCAAATTTACGTGTAGACCAAACGTACTGCATTTTTTCTGTCAATGCATATACACATGTCGATTATTAGTAATACCGTCTTTACATTATGTATGCCATTTATTCTATAAAATGGGTGCGACGAGTGTAAATAGAAGCAATGTCTATCGACATGTTTGTTTGCAAATATTTTTTAAGAGAACTGACAAAATCCTGAGATCTTTATTGCGAAATATTCTAATAATAAATTTCTTTATCAAGAAATATTAGCCAAAACTATGATGATCAACGAATGCATCGAAGAACGTACTCGTGAATTTCCACCGGCTAATTCGGGAACACGTTATACACGTTGCATGGAAGTTACTACTCAACGTCAAAAATAATTGCCACTCTTTGTGCGAAAAAAAAGGGCAGGAGTGTTAATCCCTCTGGGTGGAAACTAAAGGTCGGGAATGTCGGGAACGCGGGTCGTGTTAACAAGCGGCACGAAAGATTCACGACGAAACAATCCCCGGCGACTGCGATGTGACTTATTTATCGAAAGGCTCACGGGGCGGTTGCGCGCGAAGATCTAGCGAGGCGTGCCGCCGTATCAATCTCCCTGGAGTCGTCTTTGATCTGCGAAAATAGCTGCCGTGCGCTCGCGCGCTGTCGTCGGGATTTAGCGTGGCTCGTGCGAGGTCGAGGAGGAACCGGTCGATTAAACCAGAGCCGGAAAAAAGAAAAGTAAGAGTGGAAGGAATGACGGGAAAGCGAGAGAGAGAGAGAGAGAGAGAGAGAGATAGAGAGAGAGAGAGAGAAAGAGAAAGAGAGAAAGGGAAAATAGCGCGGTGGAATAGGACCGCATAGGGAGAACTTCTTTGCAATCAAGTCCACGAATGCTCATGCCTAAAACTCGCAGTTTTCACATACACATAAAAAAATTGGTTAGTTCACGGACAACTGCATTTTAATTGAAGCAACCAGAATATTTGTTTATAACAACTGAGTTCAGTTGCTTAGACAACTAAGGTCAGTGTCATAATCAAACATTCTAGCTGAAATGCGGTTGACTGTTCGTGAATCAACCAATTTTTTTTCCATGTAAGGATTGAAATGCTAATAAACAATAATCGCATTTTGAAGCATAAATATTTATTTAATTAAAACAATAACAAGGATCTTATACATGTGAGATCATTATAAAAAATAAGTAATAGGAATAATAAGAATGAAAAGTGAAATATAACAAGCAATAATAGGATAAAGAGTACTTAAAAGGGAGAAAGAGAAAGAGAAGTTGGAAGAATCTGGGGAAGAGTCTAAGGGTTAAGGATTGACGAGACAACTCAGACGTCCAGACGGTTATTAAAGACGAGTCTCGGTATTGCCGTAATTATTTAGATTGCACAGTGTCTACTTTTGTACGATATTTTGCTTGATTCCTTCGATTGCACACTCCACTTTTTGTTTATTTATTTGAAACGGAAAATTGATTGAAAGAGAGTGGAAGCATTAATAAGATTGACGAGCGATTGAATTGGTTGCATCGTTACGAAAAATATTGGAAATTGCATTCTTGTCAAGATCTCCAGAATTCATTCATGTATATCCATGTGTATGCGTCCTGAAATTTAATTCGTCAATATCATATGATACCAACTTTATAAATTTAAATTACTAAGTTATCTATCTATCTTATTATGTGATATACAGCGTTTTTTCAGTTAATTATATATTATATATTCGTAGTATATAATATATGGTATCTATGATTTTATTAAAAAATTCAGCATCTCATACGTGTAATCTGCACATAAGTTACCTACTTTTTTTTTGCGATGCGGAATAAATCCACCCTTCGTTCAACGAATCCGTCATTTTCAAAAATCGATTGGAAGGGTCGCCATTCGGGTTATGTGATCGAAATCCAATTTTTTTCTTCTTGCGAGGAAACCGCTTCCAGCTGTTACACGGAGCTTCTCTCTCGGCTCCTTGGACAGCCTTCTCCTCCTCCGTAACTTACCCTGGAATCCTCTGAACGCGTCTCGTCAAGATCTAAAAAGCCGAAGGGACACCGTCGAAGCAGAGATAGGCCACAAGACAAAGCATGTACAAGGGGACAGACGAAAAAGAAAGACAAGCAAGAGTGGAAGAAGGTAGCATAGGAGTTAGAGAGAGAGAGGAGGAAGAGGAAAAGAAAGAAGAAGTAAGGATGCCTCGTTCTGCCGGACTTAGGTCGATGCAATTTTCGCGAGGATCCATTAAGGCGTTGGGCGCAATTAGTGGGTGCCTTAACAAGGCCATTGTCGCGCACAACGCTTCGCCCCTGCCATCCTATCTTTGCCTGTACCTGCCTATCCTACCCTTCAGCCAACCCTCTGTACCCCTCTTGCCGCGATTTTACTTGAGAATTTAATTTGCCTTTTTCCTAGTCCGTCCCCGAAACGCCTGCCCGCTCGTCCGTCCGTCCGTCTGTTCGTCAAAGGGGTGGCTTTCAGGCCGTGCCTAGAGGGTTATATCGGCTTGGGCTGCATCAGGTTTCATTAAGAGCATTGTACGCGTGCGGGGATGGCTCGTCACGCGGCGGTTCCGCGGAGGGTAGTCCCGTCGAGCGAAACAACCTCTGTCAGGCGGCAGGCAGGTTCTCCCGTGGCAAGCGGTAATTTTCTCTGTTTACCCCATTGTTAGCGCGCGCGTGTGCAGCGCAAGAGCGCAACGTTGCACTGCGCGCGTGCTGCGTTATACCTGCTCATTGAACCTCTAACGTCCACAGTTTGCGCTCCCCTTCATCCGCTAACAATCGCGAAATATATATATATATATATATATATATATATATATATATATATATATATATATATATATATATATATATATATATATATATATATATATATATATATATATATATATATATATATATATATATATATATATATATATATATATATATATATATATATATATATATATATATATATATATATATATATATATATATATATATATATCAATCTAACGTCTACTCATAGACGCGAAAGAGCATTGATAATCAAAGGAAGTCGCTTGGTAATCGCGTAAACTTTAGAAATCGGATTTTACGTTTCAACGGTCTTATGATACTTGACTCGTTATCTTCTCCGAGTCGAGCTACTCGTACACGCCAAGTCAAGCGATCCGTCTTCCCTCGGTTAACCGCGATTTCTGGACAACCGACTCTCAGCAGCGCGCTACGATTCGTTCCTGTTACTTCGACCGAAGTATATTGTGCGATAACGATAACCCCGGCTGGGAACGTCGGAGGGCAAAACTCCGCAAAGTGTTCGCGGCAAAGTGTCGAACAGTGTACACATCGCGTTCCGAAGCACGTTCACGAAAGAATTGATCGGCGCAATTAATCGCCGCGCAGTTACCCCGCACAAATTTGGCAAGTGTGTCGCGCGCTAATTGCGACCCAGGCCGGAATTTTGTCAAAGCGGATCATTATTATATAAGAGCGTTAATTCAGGACGGAGGGCGCGTTGTTGCGCGCACGAACTAGGCTGAGCCGTGCAAATGCGCCACTTGATTAATTCAATTAAAACCTGTTCTCTCTCTCTCTCTCTCTCTCTCTCTCTCTCTCTCTCTCTCTGCCGCACGGCCAGCACTCGGTGCGAATAATTAATCTTAACGCGAAATTACTACCGGCGAGGAGGCCGCGGTGATTGTCCGGATGAAGTGCCGTCGGTGCGGTTCATAATTATGCGTTTCTGGTCGTTTTGCGCCGCGCTGGCGAGAACGGGCTGCTTGGAAACGAATTAAACGCCTAGCGTGCGTCTAGCGCGCCGGGTCTCGCCAAAGGGAGCAAAAGAAAGTGGGAACGCTCCCTCGCTCGCGCGAGTTTTACAGTGGCGTTGTTATTCGAGTAATTTATCCCGGCTTACGTGGACGGCGATGTGAAGCGAGATATTGCGAAGCACCGAAAGAGTTGTCCGCAGTCCCGTAATTAGAAAGAAAATGTCCGCCTTCCAGCCTCAGGGAGGTTTGAAGAGCTGTGACAAAATTCGTCACGGCGCCGCGAACGAGGAAGTCTCATTCCACCGATGAGATCTCAATCGATTAATTGCGAGATTAAATCGAGACCATCTCGCGGAACAATACTGTTACGAGATCTGAGAATAAAATAACGCTAAAATGTTAAATAACGTTAAAATAACACTTGTCGCGAGAGTATGTATTTAAAGAATCATTTTATGCGGTAAGCGAGAACTAAAACGTATTTCGGGTAAAATTCCGAAGATCCCGCGCTCAAATACGGATCATGGCGAATTTAATTATAGCCGACGGAAACCGTGTTACTTTTTCTAGAAGCTTGCTTGCGCTATTAATCTCGCGATACGGACGAAACGGGGCCGAATTTATTAATCGTAGCAACGAGGAAGCGCCCTTATAAACGCCGACGTTGTTGGTCAGCGGGCGAAACGCGGTCGAACGATAAATCAGATTTACGAGCGTTCATTCGCGGCGGGCCCGCGCGCTTCGCGCCTCGCGAATGTGAACGCTCGCGCGTCCCGGAATTATTATCCGCGCCCGCGATCCAGCCGCCAGATAAAAACGCGAGCGCTAATTATTTCGGGCTACGTCCGAGCCGTGTTCTCCATTTGTTCACGCTCGTGACTTATTGGCGCGATGTAACGCGCCCGCGCGTTATTCGCGCTCGTCGTCGCGCGGCTCCACGTTTCCGCCGCTCAGTTAATATTTTTTTTCTCACTTTCGCTACGAATCCGCGAAATTAACTCCGCGCGACGAATATTTCACGGTGTCGGGGAGAATGAGAGAGAGAAAGAGAGAAGGAGAGAGAAAGAAAGAGAAAGAAAGAAAGAGAAAGAGAGAAAAAGAGCGATCAGCAGTTGGCTCACGTACTTTCCGGCGTTTGAATAGCGAATAGGAATTTCCTTTTTTATGCTCGACTTTGTCATTGTCGAGAATTTGTTATTGTGAATAGAGACGAGAATTCGAGCTCTCTTAGGCGCAAATTGAAAACAGAATAGGCTATAAAGTAGGAAGGTAAAACGACGAATGTTTCACAAAGCGTCCGCGCTGGGCAATATCCATGTGTGTAATGGATATTAAAGATATAAATCGTAAGGACGATTAATGCTTAATGAAAGAAGAAAAAGAAAGAAAGAAGGACGAATGACGTTTAGCGACTCCGCTTGCGACTGCAATTAAGAGGATCGCGCGGATTGTTTCTTCAGCTGTGCGCTGGCGCCCGTGAGAGCAAAACGACGAGCTGGAAGCAGCCGAAAGATCCGCTCCATTCTTTTTTCCGCTTTCTCGTTTACGGAACATGCAGGGACTGCATTACGTGAGCGCACCGAAAAAAGCACGGCATCGTTCCCCGGTGAGAATATAAAGTTGGCTGGCTGGTATACGCCAAAGTGTGGCGAACGCGTAAGAAAATCTTGTTCCTTAACGAGTAAGTTTAGCGTTGAAATGATCCTGAAGATCGTGCGCGCGCGGAGGAAGATAAAACGACCTCGCGTCTTCGCGACCTCGCGACCTCGTTTCTTCGTTTCTCTGTGTTTCGAAGAAAGGATTTATTTCGAACAGTCGCACGAATCTATATTGCGTATAAAACAAGCAGTTTCACTCGTAGAGAAACGCGATTGCACCTGGCACACGCATCGTTGCGCATCTGCGGTAAAGATAACGTCGTGAGAACCCGGGCGTCATTAACCCTTAGGTCACGGCGTTATCTTTATCAACGTTAATTACGCCGTGAAATCCTTGATCTCGACTCCATTTTTACTAAATAAGAAAAAAAATATGACAAAGGAGAGAGAGACATTAGGTAATATTTAAATAAAATATTTACTTACAGTCCCTAGCACTTTGACAAAAATATTGATTACATAGATCGTTACTAATACGACCATGCTATTCTTTCTGTGTTTTTTGTGCATATAGCTCTTACGTAACTGTGTGCTGCTTTGTCTTACCATATTTAATATTAATTTAGAGTATAACTACGCATGTGTGTGTTTAGAAATTTTTCTGCAAACTTCCGTGTATTTTTGATCTTCTAAATTCAGTTGTGTGGCAATGGTTTTCCAAATTTTGCCGAACTGAGTAAACACATTTGGCATGTGCAAATTGCAAAATGTGTATATCAGATAAATATTTACGCTAACAGCTCGGGATATTAATCTTGAAATTTTTCGTTGTTTTTCGTCATATATTGAACAATGCTCCGATTAATTGTTCTACACATTTTCATTATGCAGAGGCATTTATAATTTTATGCAGCCAACGCGATGTAAATTTTGCAGAAAAAAGTCAGTATTCAGGTCAGTTGATAAAATTTTCAAACGTTGCATTCAAATGCAACTAACTCCTCAAACCGCTAAATTCTCTTGCCTCCGCCACTTTCTGTTACCTTCTTCGGCTATGGTTCAGTCCGGAGTTCCAGGAGTCGTACAGCTTATGAGAGCTAAATGTTACCCCGTGAACCAGACAGAACCTACCACGTGCGATGGGAGCTCGCCGCGCCGTTAATGTATTTGACAAGATTGAATTATTGGCCGCACCGTCGTCCGTCCGTCCGTCCGTCCGTCGTCGGCAATACGTTTCACAAGGGGGGTCGTGGGGCCCGAGGGGTCCCGGGCGAGTACAACGACAGTGGTCCATTCGAAAATAATGAACCAAGGGGGCAACGCGACAGGCTCCGCCAAGCGGACACGCGCGACCGCTGCTGCCGATAATTGCGCGGCGCGCGTCGGAAATTTCGCGTCGATTTATCGCCCAGTCGCAGAAAAAGCACCCGATGGCGATAGGGGGGTGGCCATCGGAGCGACAGGGTGGCGATAATGAAACGGCGAGGTTTATTGCCGGCGACTACCTCGAGGAGTATATACGGCGAGTCCTTAGTACCCGTCCGAGGCTTCCGGGAAAATGGCCGTTCCAACGGATTACCAATCTAATCGAATGTTTGCCGCGAGAGGTTTATCGCGACTCTCTCTTTCTCACTCTCCCTGTCTCGCCGCCTTTTCTCATTCTCCCTCGCTCTCTATACTCTACTCCTTCTGGACATGATTTAATAAAAATGTCTACTGACATTGGTCTGCTCGCTATATTGTTTACATCAAGTAGTGTTTAAAATATTTTCTTCGAAGAAAAGTGGTAATTTGATGTGTTGACTGTGAAATATATGTAATTGTACATGTGTGTCTGTTAATAATGCGGAATTTGTCTATTCTTTGTTCCAGGTAAGTGCTATGCACAATAAGAGTCAGAACTGGTCGTCGGGCAATATTTAGTGCAGCGAGGCGTTCCATACGTACGTCACATATTTATTTTGTTATATGATGGAAGAGGCAGGAGAAATTCGATTGTGTGTGTGTATTTGTGGGCGAAACATATTATCTGACGATATTATCGACGGGCTTAGGGATATTTCCAACTGGGCGCGATCGCGAACGTTTTATGCGCGGTATCGGAAAAACGTCGGGAAAGCGCAATCGTCGGGAAACCACTATTTTTCTGGCGTTTGCATACACACGAATAGCACGATCGCGTAGACTAACAGAGCGCGGTGCTACTCCGGGAAAATTAAAGCCTCTCCCGGTAATTACGGACGCCGTGGCTAATTTCTCAGGGAGAATTAGGACAGCCGGCATTTCCTTAAGAGAATGAGATCCGAAACGAGACGTTCAGTCGCAGTATTTCAGTTACTTTCATTAGACCCTCGGTTACGGAAGGAAAAAAGAGACCACAAGCGGATATGACAGATAGGATTTTGACCCCGAACAATTTGCCCAGAGGGTTGGTCCACGTTACGAGACAGCTTGCCCCTTGTACGTATGTATGCTCTTTTCGGGGTCGTCGACTTATTGTTAAACGAGAAGGTCAGCTGTTCAGGACAAGAATGAGTCGGATCCTTAATTTATGAGTTTGATTTTAAACGCGTGGGAGCTTCGAAATGGAATATTCGGTGATCTTGAATTTTCTTCTATACTATACAGAATATAAATAATAATGAAATAAAGCAATAAATAATATACATTAAATGCTGAAATATATATCGCTTAGGCTCATATTAATAATTGTCATCTGGAACTTATCTCATGTGAAACACTCAGATTTTTATTCGGAATTAAATCCAAGTATTCCAACTGAATTATGGAATATATGTGACATTTATATCTGTAATTGTATAGTTCAGTTACAAAACTCTTATCTAGTTCTGCATTCGAATCTGAGCACCTCACTTGAAACAAGTTTCAAATAATAACTATTCACACGGGCCTTAGACTTGAAGGTACGAATAAGTCGTTCGAAACGGCGCGTAATTTTTATAATAAACTTAGTAATTTTAATAGTATGGGCATTACATTATTTTAACACTGAACATGTAGTTCTGTAAAGAACGTAGCGTTGGGAAAATCATCGTGTGCGAGATAAGTATTAAGAACTGCCTTGTACCTCCTTAAAATCAGCGACTGTAACTTTCTCCCGCCACGTCCCGCCCTTTACTCTCGAGGGACGCAAGTTCGGTGGCGCGTTAAAATCGGCCGTACACAAGGCGGCGTAAAAATCGTCGCGAAGCAACGCCGTGGAAGGGACGGTCGGGAAAACTTTACTTTTCCATTTCCTGGCGGTAACCGAAACGTTGTAATCTCGAGCAAACGATCGAACTTACAAATACGCCGACCCTTACTGCCCTATACGCGATAATAACGCCCTTAAATTGGCAGACCAGTGCCGCAAGACCGGCTGTCTGTTCCGTGTGTGTACGTGTGTGTGTAGCGCACCGTGTGCGAGTCCCAATGTCCGAAAGTTTCGGCTTTTATTATCCCACTAAGATTACATGTTCTCTCGCGCAAACTTGCAAGCTCAATCGTAAAGGAAGCCGTACCTGCCGAGAAGTAGATTTCGCCTGGTAGACTCATCTAACTGCAGTTGCGGATACGTTCGGCTCTGTTTGCCGTATTTCGGCACTTTCGAAGACGCTACGACCTTGCCGTAATAGGCGAAGTCTATTAGACTGATTGTAACACCGGGCTGAAAATGAAACCGTAACGTATTCCGACGACAACGGTTACTATAGAGTCGATGTTCCCGATCGGATACGTACGAACTGCGTTAACGAGGGCGCGCGAAAACCACCGTGGAAAATTGCAACTACAAAATCCTGTCGGATCAAGTTAACCGCTTGTCGGACGAGACGGGACATTGTTTCCCTTGTTGGGAAATTCGAGAGGGTTCACAAAAATAACGCGATCGGTACTAATTCCCTCGAATATTTTTATCCCACCGCAGAAAAGCACCGAGTAGCTCTGCTGAAACAGCTCTCTTAAGTGGCTCCCGAGCGCTCCACTGCTGTCGCCCAAGGCCGCTGAAAAATATTAACGTACTACAACGAATAGAGCGGTGCGTACGCGATCGTAATTGAATCGGTCCCGACGCTTCGAGCAAGATTGCTAACGTTCGCGGCCGCATGTATCGCGGTACGGCGCGGCTTATTATTGTTTGATTACCCACTCCACAGGAGTTTGTGGTATTTCGTAAGCAAGCAAAGGGTTGCACGCGATGAGATTGGATGGCAAGCGCGCCGATGGCCTAACTGCCGCGTAAGGGATGATTGCGCGTCTCCACGTGTATATGCAGCTGCACGCGGTACTCGGAACATTGAATCTTTGAGGGAGAATCGTCGGGGAACCTTCGATGCATTGTTCTCAATGTATTGTTCTTCGCGCTTCCTTAGTCATTCTAGAGCATCGTAAGTCTTAGCTTCGCAAATAGAACGACAGTTCAAGTTAGGAACTTTATCGAAACATTGGCAAGCCGTTAAAGCCGCTCCTGAGTCGTGTCTATCGATGCTGAAAAGTCAAGGGATTCTTTTACACGTGTTTTTCTTTCCTAGAGTCAGAATTCTGGCACACTTGCGCAAAATTAGTACACGGTTTTTAATTTTTAAGCAAAACTCTCTTGATAGCGTTTTAATGATTTGATGAGATTAAATTTACTATCGCAACATACACTGACAGAAAAAAAACATCTAAAAAATAAAAGATGTTTAGTAGTATCTTTATTACATAAAGATGTTTAGGTATAATAACATATTTACCTAGTTCTAAATTCTTTCGTTTACATGAAATAAAAAATCGCTTTCGTGAGAGCAATGATTTAGGAAAATATAAATTTTCTTATTTGAGAAAAATGTTTTCTCAATGGAAAAATATTTAAGTATAATACAAGTAAATGTCATTAGTATTCACCGAATAAATATCCTTTAATTCTTACATATTTTCTTACATATTTTTTCTTTAATGTGTAAAATGAAAGTACCAATGTCTAGACACTAATAACACTCTGATGCATATATTGCAATATAATTCTATATTGTAATATAATGCAATTAATTCTAGACATTTTTATTGTTTTGGTTTTTAAATACAAATATTTAATTTTTAACGTAAAAAAATATATATAATATACGTATACAAATACTTCTATTTAAAAAGCTAAAAATATCCAAAGTTCGATATCAGTGTTATTAGTGTTCAGACATTGGAACTTTTATCTTATGCACAATTCTTATGCTCTATTGCGTAAAACGCACAAAGACAACTGAGGTTACCGCGCACAGCTCTTTCTGATAATTCATCGCTATGATTTTGAATTGTTCTCATCGCTTGGTCACGATAATAATGACTAAGAACGTGCATCTGCGATATCTGTAGTTCGCATACCAAAGCAATCCTTATTATATGAGGAGGAAATTCCGGCTGAACGGTTTGCCAGCTGGTCTAGCCGAGAAAGGAGCCGACGGTGCTCCTTCTCCCATCGTTCGCCAAACGTACATACGTACGTACGTTTCCGTTTATCGGCCATGCACGTTTCCCATTTCACGTACGGTAAACAGCTCTAAATAGAAATCACCTATCGCGCGATATCGAGACACGATATAGGGAGTAACGGGGCTCGGCTAGCGCAGCTGCCCGAGACGTTTCCGCTTTTCAGTGACTGCGAAGTTATGCCTCGCGCGGGGGTTACTAGAGCGGACTTGACTACCAGTTGGCAACCGGTGAAAGGACCTCTGTCCGCTCTCGGAAAACTTCCGTACGCTATATCGGACCGGCGAAAATCCGTTCGTCCGTTCCACGGCTACCGCTTCTCCGTGCGAGTTCTGTACTGCTTCAGAGAGAAAGAGAGAGAGAGAGAGAGAGAGAGAGAGAGAAGGAGAGAGAGGGAGAGAGGGATAAGAGAGACTGAACAGAAGAGGGAGAAGGAGAATTTTCGATGAGATTCCCTCTTCCGTCTGCCGGCGTCGAGTCGACGTATCGGAGGCGAGATATATCGGCCATGCTTTGACAATGCACTTCCACGATGTGTCGGGAAAATCCGCACATGCCGCTCCCGCGTCGAGTTATCGAGCGCGCAGGAGAGAACTACGAAGATACTCCTCGGCTCGTTGTGTTTGCGCGAATAACGCTTTCGGATATCGCCCGATGGAAATTTTTACGTACCAGTTCTGCGCTCTGTTCTTGAGCTATGCGATCGCTGCTTTCGTTTTGGTCTTTCTTTTTCACTGGGATCACTCTCGAGAATAATATATTGGTAATTTTATATAATATATTATGTATAATATATTGATAATTTTTTGCAATGACAGCTCAATTCTCCGCATGACAGTTAAAAAATATTTCTACTTTCTTTTTTTTTAATTAGTATGCCCAATTTGCGAAGAATAGAGTTAGAAAAATAAAGTAAGAATAAAAGTAAAGTTAGAATAGAATTGAAAAATAAAGTTGTTTGCGATCAACTACGTCGAGCTTGTTGATATCGCCGGCAATAACGGCGCAATGATTCGCTAATTTAACGACGAGGCGTCTAAGCGTCGCGCAAGAAGCGGTCGGGGTTGAGCAAAGTTGAGACAGAATCTCAGACAGGTAACAGAAGCTATCCCTAATCGCCACGGGATCATTACCGTTTCCTCGTTTCATGAGTGACTACGAAGGATTCGAGGTCGGTACGACACCCAGCTGGGCCATAGTACGTGAAGTCGTCTACATTTTCGCGCTTGTAAACCGGAGCGTCGAATTCATCGCGATTAACAACCTTTTTTAACCGAAATTACTTTTAGCTTTGCGAAAAAGAGTGAGAAAAAGAGAAAGAAAGAGAAAAAAGAGAGAAAAACGTTGCATCGCACTCTCTCATTTATCTAATGGAAGCGGAAACCTTCAGCATTTTAAAGTAATGAATCATCCCGGCCATTAACCACCGTTACGACGATGGAAAAAGAAAAACAAAACCAATTGCGAATAGCTGCACGTTTCTTCTCGCAGACACGAGTATATGTAAGCGCATAATCACGCTATCCGGTAACTGAACAACCTCAGGGCATCCAAATGCATCCGGGAAATCCCCGAATAATTGCGACATTCGCTACCAGCGTCACACATGTGTAACGTACTGATCTCTTAGGAGGCCAACGTCACATATATATGGCGGCGATAACTTTCTATCTTTTCCTCCTTTCTTTCTCCCCACAAACCATGTCTGTTTTACACTATTATATACAAAAATACAGAGTAGACTATGGGCTATTTTCCAAATGGAGAGGTCCTGATAACAAAAATATTATGAAAATATTGCGCCTGTGAAAATTAAGCGTTTAAAGTAATTGCTCACAAAGTAATTGCAAGTAATGCTCACTAATAAACTGTTAAACTGGCATCTAACTCTGGATATTCTTTTATATGGGTAAATAATACATATACATATACTTTTCGTTGACAGTTTAAACACTCCAATCCAGAGCTAAGTAACAGTGTAATTATATATAGCGCCCAAGTGTTGATACTTTTACCAAGCAGAACATCGACAGATTTTCCCAGTTAAGGCAGGAAAATCTCTTTGTTCATTTCTCACGACAAACGCAAAGCCGCGTTATGTTGGGCCAGCTGTCCTAATCGACAGAGTCTCGCGACTGCTAACCGCGAGAGCACATACACACCACGAGCGGACGTAAGCTCGGAAAACGTGGGTTTACACGTGTAAACACACGCGCGCGCTCGCACAGGACCCGGTTGGGTCGTAAGGCGTATCCGTGCGCGCATTTCCCGGATAACCGTCGTGCGAGGGTGAAGGAGCCGCGGTGGTGGTTGGCACTGCGCGCTACTCGGTCGTTGCGGTTAGGGGAAACACGGGTACTGTTCATCCAGCCGCGCGCGCCGACCTGCTTCAGTCTGCTGTTGCTTCTTCGCTCACACGACGTCCTTTTATTCCCTTTTGTACGGCTCGCCGTACTTTGACATGAATTAAATACCTCCGAGACGTTTATGTACCACTGAGACTCCGCTCTGCTCCGCTCCGCTCTGCTCGACTCGGCTCTGCTCTGCTCTAACGAAAGCACGAACGCACTCGCCGTCTTTTCCTTGCTCTTTTCCCTCGTTTCGCTATCGTCTCTCGTCGAGAGAGAGAGAGAGAGAGAGAGAGAGAGAGAGAGAGAGAGAGAAAGAGAGAGCTAGGAACTCTCTACCGAGTTGTCATGAAATAATTATGACGTTCGTTTCGCAGTCCACGGGACAAACGGAATCCCGATGTAACCGCGATGAAATGCAGTTAACCCCTTAGTATCATAACCCGATTACCGCCTTGCTTTTTACATGGGACGTTCCACGACTGTCCGTGTCTCCCCTGCGTTCCTTGAGTTTAAACGCGACTCGTCCCTCGCGAGAAAATTTCGTCTCCTCTCGCATTCTTTCGAATCTTCAATATTAACTCTTCCGTTGTCCAAAGAAGTCTCATTGAAATTTCGCCGATTGTCGGCTTTAATTTCAAATAAATCATTTATCCTCTAATACTGAGTGTATGTGTGCGTATGGCATATGTGTGACGTAGCAGAAGAATTTATTTAATTAGCATTGTTAAAACACAGAAAAAGAATGTTCCTTATTTGTGATAATTTCATCATCATTTCCCTCGCTATGTGGGGGGATGAAGTATCTCGAGAGAGTCTTTGCAATTACGTCGCTTCTCATTTCGCAAAATCCAGCGCGTTTTACTCGGTAGTAAAATCCGATCGAGATTACTCATTGCGACACGATCCTATTCTCGCCCTCGTCCCTCTCTCTCCGTCGTAAATAGTTTACCCCTCCCTCTTCGTTTCTCATTTCGCGACGTCCCGTCGACATCATTGGTCTCGTGCTCGCGCTCAAATCTGCAGTTTTTGCACGCTACAGCCGTGACGGTCGTGTCCCGGTGTGCGCCGTAAAGCTCGTCATAAATGTATCGTGAAAAGTGGCAACGAAAATAGTTTTGACACATCGTTAACCGTTGACTGAGCGCGCACACGCCGCGTAAAAGCCCTGGCGTATACCTCGACTTATAACTTATAAGAAGCGTCCTGGCCGGCCGCCAGGTCCATTCGACGATGGCTGCCACCAGATTTATGTTTCAGTAGTATCCGCTCTTCGCGCTCGCGCGCACCACGCATTCTCGCAGGATTCAAGCAGCTCCGACTGCTATCGTTCCCGAAATAAAGGACACGCTTCCGAAAGCGATCGACATTTGATGTTTACTCACACAGAAAGGCGAGAAAATATATTCCAGGCATTTCAGATTTGTCGCCGGTTGAAATTCAAGACTGGCTACCGACACGTAAAGTCCCCCAAGTAAACGATGCAGTGAGGCGATATTTGTCCTGCGTGATCTGTGTTAAATATCACACCCTTGCAGGAAATGTGACACAGAATTCACAAATATTAAATTTCTGGTTTATATGACAATTTTGTAAGAAATATTTTTATTTCTAACAAAAAGAAAAAGGAACAATTGTAGTAACTTAAGTTGAGATATCTCTTTAAATACTTAAAATCCAAACAATTTAAGATTGCAAAATTTTCCTTAGCTTCCTTGTAAAATATTCATTCGATTAATTATACCACTTTTCTTGCGAACGGGTCATGCAACGGGTCGCAGTAGCTTACCTCAAGTATAAAAATAGCGGAAGGATATACACAATGTGTACACATTGCAGTTAATTGTTCATGACGCAAAAATAACCAATGCATAAATAGAAAGATCGACGCACCTTCGCTCTCGTGTGCTAAGTTTAACAAACTTTCTTGTTACAGATTTCTTTAAATAACTTTGCGTGTTACAACACTTGCTATTTTGTTTACATATATAAAATGCACGGAGAAATTCCATCGATGCGTCGCGTAACGTTAAAGTACCGATTTATGAATACTAATAACATTGATATCTCACTTTAGATTTTTATTGTTTTGATCCTTTCAAATACGAATATTTAAACTTCCAATTTGATATATATATATATATATATATATATATATATATATATATAATATCTGTTTATATGTTCCTTATTAACTCCTAAACTCTTTAACCGATCTGGACTAAATTTTGCAAAGATATTATCTATAACCGTGTAGAAAATATATAGTCTATTTTTTGTAAATGAACTGGCTTGCATTCTTTCTTTCTTTTTTAATCAAACCACAGCTGTATACCTATTTCTTTTTAAGTTCCGAAAGTGTGCACTAGGTCAGCTATAAAGAACAGACTTGTAGAGTTTATATGAAATCTGCACACACTCCATTTCCTCGTCCTGATTTCATCCCTTTAATACTTTGTGATAATTTAAATTGAGATGCTCTAAATATAAGAAATACGAGCAACGCCAGACAGTTAAAGTTAATATATATATTCTACATTAAAAATTTAAATATTTGTTTTTAAAAGTTAAAACAATAAGAAAGTCCAGAGTTAGGTACTAGTGTTATTGGCGTCCAGGTATTGGTATCTTTACCTCATGTTCGACGGTGGTTCATCGGTCTGACGGGAATCGAGTATGTGCGCGTTAAATATATAGGAAATGGAGCTACTCAGTCGAATACGATTTCTCGATCAACTTCCTCCTCACTCCTATCGCGGAGCAGCATTCGGTAACGTGCTCCGCGTCTTTTAAAGTTCACAACTGGGAAAAATTTGCCGGAGCGTGTGCCGGGTTCCCGCGCGCGTGCGCGCACCAAAGGGATCGGGCCCTTAAGCCAAATCGAAGGAGCCAGCTCGAGCGTGAACGAAGAAGTTCCGGGCTCTGCCTTCCGGCTCAAAGCCTCGGCGAGCTTCCGCTCGAACGGGGCGGATAGGACGGCTTGTTACACTGATTTACTTACAGCGCCGGTGCTTGGTTCGTTACCTGTCCCCGAGTATTCTGTAATATTATAAGGAAGCTCGACGTGGGCGCGCGGATATAGATAGACGAGCACGTACGGCCGCCGGCGCGGAATTTCGCGGCCGAGTTGAGTGTCCGCGAACATTGGCGTTCGTCGCGGAGGCGGAAGCCGCGAGAGAATGAACTTACCGGCAGATTGAAACGTTAAATTCATTTCGCCCGGAACTTGTTATCGCTGGATATTCCTGGACGCGGATATGGCTTTCCAGCGGGATTATAGTCGCCTCCTTGAGATGGTCGCGCACGCGGCTATTTTTCCTCGAGGTTATATTTAATTTCGCATTTAACTCTCAACTATATGCAATGAGACTAAAGACGAGCTTCCACACCGCCAAAGCGCTTTACGAAATATCAGAGAAATCTTTTTACTTGTTGGAAGGGCGCATAGTTGCACAGAAGGAAACAGAGAGTAAAGATCGAAGTACTTTTCCAAATTAAATTAACATCCAACTACGCGAGAGAAAATTACATTGTTGAAATTTGATCGTAGTGAGCACACAAATCCTTGAACCGTGTTGTATGCGTTGACTTGATGTGTTATAATATATCTAATATCAATATTTTAATATCATTAAAACAGAAGAATTTAATAATAATGTTATAATGATATTGTCACGATAATTGAAAAATAAAAGCTTGATGAATCTCACATTTTTACACATCTGGACTTGTGCTTATTTTATTTATATATTATACTATGTTCTAAACTACTTGGCGTTTCTTGAGTTATCACAAAGTGTTAAGGAGATGAAATTAGAGGAAAGGCACATGACGTATCCAGATTTTATTATAGCTTTTATTTTTTACAGGAAGTCCTAGAGAGTAATTATGCAAAATTTAGTTCAGATTGCCCAAAAGTATTTAGGAGTTTATAAGAAACAAACCAGAGATAGATATTCTATTATATATATATATATATATATATATATATATATATATATAGATTCACGCAGATAAACACGCGCCGTATAATAAGACCGGCATTTTAATGACAAGAAAAATGCGTCGTGTATTTCAAATAGTTGTTACCTTTCTGACACGCCAGTCTTCCGCGTACGTCCACTTCGTTCGCAAATCACCCGGCTTCGACGGCCGACTCGGGGTGGCTCTTCGAGGCTGACCGAGCGGTCCATTATCTCCTCGCGGACGGGCCGCAAGCTCGCTCACTCGCTTGCTAGGTAAAAGCGAGGCGGGCAGGTTGCGTTCTAAGAGGCAACATTCGCGCTATAGTCTGGCGCTGGGGGTGTAAAATGTGAGCCCATAACTATCCGCCTCGGTATATCCTTCGGCAACGTTATCTATCCCCGCGGTTAAGCCAGACGCAGACGTAACGCCGTTCCTTCGGCCCGGCGGTCGACCTAATCCGCAAATCCCGGGACACGTCCCGATCCATTGCCCCGAATATCCCTCGCGGCGGTGGAAGCTGCCGCCGGCAGCTGCGGTAAAGACCCGGTCAGAGCTACCCCTTCGTTATTGATACAACCTTGACTCTTCCTCGGGGGTGCGAACGCACAACGACGTGAACGGCGCCGACGGTTGGCGCGATCGTCACTCTCATCGTCGCGAGGATAACAACGCGCGTTCTGCGTCGTGTTAGGAAGTGCACTTCTTTTCAGGCACACGAATTCTTTGTGTTCTCTCCTCGCTCACCACGGTGCGCGAGCGTACGTTTGTTTCGCCCCGAGAAAAAGAGAGAGAGAGAGAGAGAGAGAGAGAGAGAGAGAGAGAGAAAGAGAGAGAGCATGGCGCTACAAAGGAACGTGGCTAAGATAATGGTCGAAATGACGTGGAGGTGGAAAAAAATACGCCATTTTCGCCGAGAAAGTGGTTATTTTAATGCGACGGACGCGTATGTGTCTCATTACTGGAAGGTGTGTTGAAATATACATTTGAATGCATGTACAAAGGAAAGTTAACGATGTAATATGATACGATTCTTTCTGGATCAACACAAGTTAATTTCTTCCAAAGAATGTAATATAAACTGAATATAAATGTATAGTCGGCCGCAAATAGGTTTGCACACTTCGTATATTATGAAATTGCAGTGCTCTAAATTGTCAGAATTGCGCAGTAATCGGTTATGACAGGAGTCGAAGTAACGGTATAGTCCAATCGCTAGTTTGCTGGAAACTGATGATGACTCACTCGGAGCGTTCAAATTGGCTATAATCAGCTTTTAACAAACTACACGAACTCTTTACTTTCGACTAGGGAAATATGACATTTATGAAAATTGGAAGGAAGAATTTATTTTTGGAATTTGGAAGGAAGAATTTATTTTTGGAATTTGAAAGAAGAATTTATTTTAAGTTAAAAAGACATATTATTTTGAAAAGTAATTTTTATATATTTATAATCGATTACTGTACATACGTGTTAGGTTTTCAATTTTGACAACCTGAAGCTAACATGATAGCAAAATGAACAAGAAATACAAAAATGATAGCACGATCGTGTTAGTGACGATCGCCACTACGTTATTGACATTTTTGGAGCTCGTCATCCATTTCAACATTCCCTTAAATCAGCAGCAACAATTTTGGATCAATGCGAGTTTCAAACAAGAAAAATCGACCACGATAGTTTCCACAGGAATTTCATCGCCACGAGCATTTACTATAATCGCAGTCACTTGTTCGCGGAAGCGGATCACACTGGTAAACACGTGTAAAGCGTGACGTGTACATCGTGCACGGAATTAAGGAACTTTTAATTAACCTCGGCTGTGTTTGAGACCTCTCCTCTCTTCTCCTCTCCCCCCCCCCTCTCTCTCTCTCTCTTTCTCTCCTCGCGTAACGTGTAATTCTCGACTCGCAGATTCCGCGGCTAATACGCGACGGAAGATCTTTGCGCTATCGTTTTCGCCCGATGGAGGAGTCTTAGCGGATCCTTACCGGGCGCGAGAATTACTCGCGAGTTCGCGCGATCTTCGGTCGAATAACTCGCGACCTCGTAACTAGTCGGCGTGGGCGACGGCGGAGGCGGCAATGCCGCGAGCACTATCGGGGGAGAGAGTACGCGCGTACTTGCGTTATTTGCACGCCGGAACGAGTTTCGCCGGTGAGCGAGCTAGCTTCGGCGAACTTTGCGGATCGATGCTATCGATGCCCGTTCTCGTCGATGAGATTAATCGATAGCTACGCCGGTTAAGAGAGCAACGTCGCGGTTATTAGCTCGGCAAGTCGGCTTAATGGCATACCTTAGCCTCGGGTACTCGACTCCCTCGCGACTATAAGGCGCATTCCACCCTCTCTCCCTCTCTCTCTCTCTCTCTCTCTCTCTCTCTCTCTCTCTCTCTCACACACACACACACATTCTCTCTCTCTCTCTTATTCCGCTCCGTATCCACCCGCCTGTCCCCACCGTCCTCTTGGCCCCTTGGTTGTCCTCCTCACAGGGCTGATGCATTTGCAATTCTGATAAAGCAAATGCACTCATGGAACGTAAGCGAGCGCCGATGTCGAGCGGTTTCTACATCACGGTCAATATTGCGGCGCGATATCGTTTCACCCCTCCTCTCCCCTCTCCCGACAACGTTTGCGGAATACATGATGGCGCCCAAATTTTGCGCGCAAGCCGAACGCTCATTGAATGGCAGGGTCGGGACCAAATTGTTGCCAAGTGTAGCGGATGAATTTCGGAAAGGTTCGATCTCGGACAACACCGGACGACGTGAGTGAAAATTTCATTTTTGCAAATTCAACGGCCATTTTGTCCGCGAATTTACACGAGAGGCGGTTGGTAATTCCCGCACGATGCTGAATAACAATACAGTCGCGCGCGAATGAACTGTTCCTCGCGATAAACGGCCGGTCCTTATTCCGTGAAAGCCCGTTTGTGAAAAGAGACGATAAAGTTAGCGTACGCGTGTTAACGTTTATCGAGCGGACAGTCAAGGGTGCAACGCTGACGTGTCGTTTAGAAAACTCCCGCCGTTTTGGAATTATTTACACGCCCGAGAAGTGAAGGAGCGCGGAAAATGAAGACGCTGTCGCAGCACACAATTGGAGAGAAACTCTCTCTGCTCCGCTCGCGCAGACGCTATATCGGGCGAGACACAATCTACGGAATAAGCGGAGCCCTGGTTAAAAACGCCGTCGCCGCCATCGTGAAGGTATCCGCGGGGGCACTAAATTAATATTTCGCCGAACTCAAACAAGCGGTCGGGAATTCTCCTTGGGCGCACTAAGAAACTTGCCGCGGCTGTCGCGAGGGACTCATTAAGAGATTTCGACTAGGCTAAGATGGTCGGTAGTTATTGCAGTTTTCGCCATTAGTTAGTAACAGACGAGCTTCCGGGATGACTTGTTTTGTTAATGTGGCCATCAGCCTTCTTCCCGTACTTATCTCGAGTACGTTCGAGAGAACAATGAGGGAAACAGTTCTCTCTCGCTTCGACGCCTCACTTGTTTTTATTTATCATTCGAATTTATCGTTATGATATCCTCGAAAAATACTGTGGAGATTTAGTCAATCAAAATCCTCGAATATCTGAATATTAATCCTTCACTATAGTCACTATAGTCACTATAGTAGTGCGCGGAAACAATTTTGTAAAATATAACTACAATTCTTATTATTATTATCATTATTATTATCTACTTTTCTAATAAAAATTAGTAAAAAAATTATGAAAATTTAAAAATGTTTGAAAATAAATACATAAATATATTTATCATATAAAATTTAAATGTTTTGTTAAAGGAAAGATAGAGTTTAAGACAACACGATATAGTAAGAGTGGTTATGAGCGTGACTGATATACTTATGTATTTGTATGTGTAAAGCTTGTTTCCACAACAGGACGTGTTTGCCTTGGGAGAATTTTAGAAAGAAGTCTAGCGATAAGGAAGTGAGCGAATTAATGAGCAAATCGCGAATTGGTCGTTAAACAACGAATATCGTTGAGCGAGCTAAGTACATCTTATTCGAATATATTTCAAAAAATTCCTGCAATATATTTTTCCACTCCTTGAGAATATACGTGAAATCGCGAGCGAAGCGCACGAGCGTTTTATTAACGGAAGCATGAAACGGGGCAAAGATATCAATAACGAAGATTTAAGATTGCGCATGCTGTACGGCGAGAAAATACTCGCACAAATCGGGAGAAAGATAGTAATTTACTTGAGGGAGGATAACGCGAAGAGATCGACGTTATCTCTCCGAGATCTCAAACACCTAAACACCGTTCGCAGATTTATCTTTCGGCGCACCACTGCTTTCGCAAATGAGCTCCGCGATTTTCGCGTGCGGCGCATCCGAGATTCGTCGTCGTCCCCTGGCAAGGATCAGCTCGGTCCTGCGAGCACGGCGGCCGCAAAAAGCGGAAGCGACGCGCCCTGTACTTACCGAGACGCCGCGGTCTAATCAGTTGGTGAATCGATGGGTTTAATTAAGGAAACGCGTCTTACGCCGGGCCCGGCTCGCAAAGCCCGAATATACATACACCGCTCGCGCGCGAGCGCTTTGCCCGCAAAGGTGTGAGTGTATGTGCACAGGTGCGGCCGCACCTTTGCATGTACATACGGCGCACATGTGTATCTGTACACACAGGAGACGCGAAACGTGGCGCAAACTCCGGCGCCCATTCCGGCGGCCTTGCGAAGCGTCTAAGCACTCTATCGACCTCCGGCGATGTTCCAACACGGAGCTTCTCCGCGAGATAGCTTCCTCCACCATCTTACGACTTGGGCGCGCCGCGCCGTCGTTCGCACATGACGCTTTGGGGCCTACGGATGATGTTTCGACATATTTCGTTTATAAAGCACTCGATAAAGCTTCTTGATCAATAGTCACGCTCTTCAAAGCTGACTCGGAGAAAAAGGCGTAGTGATGGCAACTATATATACGGAGAGAATTTTTTAACAGATCGATATTTTGTAATAATTGATTCTTTCATTACATACGTGATATTTACAGCTTAGGAACTAAAATATACTATTAAAACGCTTGTTATGTTTCTAACGAAATTTACTAGTTCCTTAGCAAGGTAGACCTTAAATCGCACAGTCTATTCATGGACTACTAAAAACATAGTAAAATAGAAAATTTAAAGAAAAAAAATAAGTAATTTTCTCTCCGTGTAGGTGACAGCTATACAGGTTTTATATGTAGAATTAATGTATGTAGATTAATCAATTATTTTATAATTATTTCAACTAAAGCTCGGTTGCAATAACAAAAGTGACTTATCAAATTGTATACATTATAATTCTACATATTAAAGTCATACAGTTGTCATTACCACATTTTTCGAATAACGTTTTTCTCTGATTGTGAGGACAGTCTTGACGATTGTTCATTTCTTCTGCGAGTTCATTTCTTCGACGCGTCGATTTCGATTTTTAGCACATATCCTTTTAACAGCGAGCCACATCATCACCGTCAGTTTGATAGTGATGTAAAGCTCGAAGTGCGTTACCGCGTCCTTCGTGTTTCATGGGAAACTCCGCATGACGACATTATAGACGACGCCCTTCGCGAGCGCAGAGGGTTAATATCATCCGTGATCGTGATTTTCCCCTTCTGTCTTCGCGTATAGTTCCCTCGTGCAGTGCGGTGCATCGGACTTTTTATCGCGCACGAATAGCGCTCTCCTGCACCCATCTATTGCGGATCCGCCGATCGACAGATTCACCCTCTAGAACGCGGATGGGCGAGCCGCGCCCTCGCTTATTAAGATCAGCGTGAAGCCTTCGCGGAACTTGGAGCGGGGAATGATTTGATGAGACGGGACAGCGGATTGAGTCATTTAGATTGGATCCTGCCGATCCCATCGCGATAGGAAGCGACGACCATTAACACGCGCCGATCGGCCGTCAATATGCGACCCAGGAGGCGCGTGCACACGCGAACGCTCACATGCGCGTGCACGAAGTCGATCCACGCCGCCGTCGCCGTCGCCGTCTGCTTTCCCACGAGCATCACATGGCGCGGGGGGAAGGGGATTCGATCTCGGGGCCAGAAGACAGAGGAACACGCGTGGCGGAGGGCTAATCCGCTTAGATCTCGTCTGACACGCAACGTCTCTCTTAAACCGACACGCAATCACGCGGTCGTGGCCGCGCCCGCGTGCGGCGAACCGCCGCGGTGGAAATGGTGGAAAATTGTGATTTGCACGGCCGTCACACGCCGGTCTCGCTCGATGATTCATCGAGCAGCGCGAGACAGAAAGAGAGAAAGAGATGTGGAGCGAGAGGCTAATTTCGAAGCACTTTCGGGATATGAGAGTACATATTATGCCGATGATGAATGGGATGTGTATCGTGCATCATCGCAGAATGCGTTCCCGTAATTGATTTGGCGCACCATTAGGGATTCTTTAATTATATCGTAAAATGGGGCTGCAAGCTGGAAACTTTCTATGGAGATATATTATAAGGATGAAGACAGTATCATGTGTACGATTCGATGAGTTTTCGTATATGTGTATGTACGTATTAGATGGCTGTGGAAATTTATATTAAATGTAAAAGAGAAGGGCCAGACTGTTGACATCGTCAAAATTGAGAGTAGTTTGGTTTTCCTCACGCGTTTGCGACATCACGATATTGTAGCCACGATGTAACACGGAAATGGCATTGTTAACGATCGACGCGGCGCGAGCGAAACGAGCGGCCTGTATATCGTCGGGGACTAAACAGCTCGATAATTAGCCCGGTTGGTGTCGAATCTGTCGAATTTTTAATTAGCACTCGTGCAATGACCCTTTCGTGTTCTCGCCGGATACAATACAACGACGGTTCAATACGTCGCGACGCCAGCGCGTTCTCGTTAGGGGATCGCGAGCCATTGAGAGAGAGAAAGAGAGAGAGAGAATTTTATTAATTAAAAATTATTATTTCCGCGGTCGAGCGATTCGCGCATCTCTTTCGCACTTTGTCGGTCGCCAGGCCGGTGTCCGATCGTCAAATATTTTTCGAGGGGGAACGTTATTAGTGGACTTCAATATCCTGCACCAACCGACGCGCGCGCCTTCGAGGGTGTTCCGCGCAGTTTGACGCCGGATATGAGCAACCAATGTCACAACCCTGACGACGATAGGCACCACACGGGCTGAACTTTTGGCTGTTCTGACAGCTGCTGCGTCCACTCCGGCGGAGGGGGTGCGAAGTTAAGTTATTAGTAAGAATTAGCCGACCCTGCGGACAGGCACCCCGATCCAGCGCCCATCATCCGCTCTGCTCGCGTATATTGCCGAAACTTCTCGATGCTGGTTCGTCGAGGACTGGTGGCCGGGAGATTCGTATCTTGTCTCCTGACTTAATAACACGATATATTAAGGGAACGCCATATTTTACTTCAATTTCTCTTTGATGCTATCTTTAACGTACGCGTGTCCATATAGAGGATTTCCCGTTAGGGACGGTTGGCGAGATAGTGGAGGACGCGACAAATGATAAACGAGGAGAAAGAAACGAGAAGAGAAACGATCGGCCGCATTCATCGCAAATTCAGCGACGCTAGATGACCCTAACAAGCCAACGAATTTGCAAATCCGCGTAGCCACCAGCTGGGAAGCCACCGATACGTTCTGCATCGCATAATGCTAAAATAATCAGATCATGATCGCGTTGAACGTACATGCCGTATCGTACCCACTAATTATACGCTACGCGTTAATTATGTATAATTTCTCCGTGTTTACCAATCTCGCGATAAGCCAACCCTGCCACGCCCTCCGTCCGATCTCGCGTTCTGCTTATAATACCACGTTCGCGACAGGGATTCTCATACATTTCACCGACACGTTGCACGTCGGATCGAGCGTGCACGATATGACACGCGAAAATAATCATGATATCGAATTCCTTTCCCTCCCTTTGTTGAAACATCACGCCGAGCACTCGATAAATATTTTCACGCGTATGTTTCTCCTCTCCCTGCCAATTAAAAGGTCGAGAATAATTTAGATCCTGCAAAGAGAGTAAATTTCAGATGAAACATAGAGACAATTTTCTATACGTTGCGTGACAGAACTATCCATACATGCACGTGTGTAACACACGTGCCGCAATATTAAAATGCATGATACATGATTGTTGATTACTTACGTGCGGAAAAAGAGAGAGAATAAAAAAAGGACAGAGAGAAAAAGAGGGAAAGAGAGGGAGAGTGAGAGGGAGAGAGAGGGAGAGCGAGAGTGATAACGAGGTCTATGGCAAACAATGGCTGACGTACCGTCGATTGAGAACTTCCACTTGCGGAATGATTGGCGCATGCGTTTGGAAATTAAGAGTCGTTAGTTGGATAACTATCGACTGGGTAAAATAGCCGAGCCCCGCGCGCATACAGGAAATGGGTCGGCAACGGTGCGAAGCGGCGAGACCCGCGTTTCCGGTCGCCTCCGATCGATCACAAGGACCGTCGTGAATATTGTACACAAGGTGATTCGACAGAAAGTGCAAACACTTTACGACAGGAGATTCCTGAGCCGGTTCTAAGTCGAAGAACGATCGACGAACTCTCAATAGACAAAATAGATCTCAATAGTTACCGAAATGCGCGCGTCTCAATGTCGGAATCATAATTAAACATTACGTATGCGTTAAAATCTACGATGGCCGTACTTCTGCTGCTCTCTAAGTTGTGTGCATTCATTTCATTCATGATTAATAAACAAGCACGTGAAATTTACTGCTAAATAATTGTTACAGTTAGGGTTGAGTTGCTTATGTATTTCGATTATTAGTATTCGATTATAGTAAGATCTATGTTGATGTAACATTTCTCGCTAGAAACTGGTGTTGCAATCCTTTGGTAATATTTTCTCCACCAATTCTAGCAATTTGATCGGGGAATATTTCGCTCGTGATTGGCAACAGATGATAAAGTGGTAGAACAAAATGCAAGAGACATAATGCAATCCTACTTCTTATGACGTTATTCTTTTCGCAGGTGTAACAATGCACCTACAATGTATAATTGTATTTCTTTTAAATGAAATTGTGTTTTTATGTAAACCGATTTTTATTGTTCTGTATATAAAGTAACATTAAAATAAGATAAAAAAATGAAAAAAATTTATCCAGAATATTTTACGAAATATTTTGTATATTATGTTACATTATTCAAAATTTTTTTCTACTAAGTGTAGTATATGTTAGCTCAAACCAGCTCAAAGGATGAGTTACTTTATGGACATGATATCAGGCAAATATTTGAAAAATGAATAATAATGAATAACAATAATAATGAATAACAATAAAAATAATGAATAACAATAGCAGGAACATGTATTTCGTTGCTATTAATAAAAGAATTATTTTAAAAATCCAACGAACTCTTTCGCAAGTTTCTAATATTAGAATCACCATATATATGTATGAAAGTATATCCTCTCTCGGTGTTTATACAAATACAGACACACGTGTTGACGGTATCTATTCGCGTGCGTGTACATCTACAGTGTGGGAGGAACGGGGGAGGAGGAGAGGCATGCCTTTGCGTTTCACGCGTCGGTTCACGTCGCGCCGGGCGGCCGGTTTATATCGACACTGATGTCTCAATTAGAAGCAGCTGGGGCCCCCTTCTCCGGAAAGGGCCCGTCTGGTTCCCGCACGGCCCCGGAGAGTACCTATTAAGGGTGTTCTTCTTTAACCCTATGATTTCGCTCGCCCTCCCGCGGAGCCCTGTAATTAGCGATCGACTATCGACGTTAGTATGCGGCGCGTCGACTGTGAGGAGAGAACAATAAAAAAAAAAAAAAAAACGCCATGAAGATATATTTCGGATGTTCGTCGCGTCGGCATGAGTGAAATGATAAGGAAGACGCGAGCACGCCGGTCAAAATTATAATTAACCGTTGCCGAACGTTGTTGCGTAACCTTCGGTGTCTCATCAATGCGTCACTCAAAACATGTAATAATGGTTTGGCGAATAGATACCTAATATTTGCAAACAGAGGAAGGAGACTTTGAAGGAGGACAACAAAAAATTTGAAGGAAATCTAGGCAACACTTTGCCCGCGAATAAAATTATGAACAGTATATAAATTAAATATATCTCACATATAAATTCCGTAGATTCTAGGTTTTAGCCGATAATAAACGATTGTGAATAAAAATAATGAACACCTTGAAACATATTTATGAATACAGATCAATTCTTTTGTAACTCATCAATTTATGAACTATCCAAGTACGAAAAAATATTTATTAATTCATACTATTATGTCATACTATTAATCAAAAAGCAAAAATTTCTCCGCGATAAAAAACGAATAAAAACACCTTTACACATGGGAAAGCTCAGCACTTTTATGATTTACATTATGAAAGCTATACTCGACTATCTAAGATTTCAGTTCTTTAAAAATACATAAAGATGGAAAGATAACATCCATTGCGATATATCTGGCGAGTGGAGTTGTGAAATAAGTTAAACTTAAGTAATTAAACTTATTCCAACAAGATTGCTGTATGCTTTCCGTCGTATATTTCAAGTTTATTCGCGATATCGAACTTCGTAACATTTGTACCTCGCTATATCTCTAAATACATTTAAAATTGTCAACAATCTCTGAGAAACTCTTAGAAACACATATTTATAAATGTTTCCTTAGTCTCCTATCTACAATTGCCAAATGGACACCTAAACTTTGCACACAGAATTCTATTATTTTTCGCGAAAGAGTGTCCAATGTCCAATCGCTCATTTATTTCTAATGTGAAACATTTATAAACACTTTCTTCGTACAGTCGACGAGTACAGTATGCATATAATTTGTGTAGAAAATTCTATTACGCGTGCTCCTTAAAGTGCTGAATTTCGTGTTTTATTTCAAAGAAGATATCACAAATAAAGTACTCGTCATCTTCATTAAATAGATAAAGTATAAGCATAGCTTGTTACAATATAGTGGACCATACACGTTATAATAAGTTTTACCATCCGGCTCTTTGTCACGTATGCAAACGTAGACAAATATTAATACTATGTAAACAATGCAAGCTTATTGCTTATTGTAGCGATATACACTAAAGTCTACATGAAATCGAGCACATGAAAATCTGCAAATCTATCACAAAATATATGAAGATAATTATTAGGATATTATTAACACGTTAACAGCGCAATTCAATGTTATACAACTTATTAATATCGGGCAAGTTAAGAATAACCAAATTAGTTATATATTTTGTTAAGAGAGTTATAAACCGTGAATTGCAGCCGTATGAGGAACAAATGCTTATGCTTCCAAGAGAGTGTCTTATTTGCCACGGAGGAAGAAATTTGTATTATTGCGGCTGTTGCTATTCCGTCTTCTATTGTGAAAGTCACATTCTGGATTTTAAGGATAAACGTAAACAAACGCATTGCGACGATCTAATTCTGACGCTTAACTTAGATTATAAGCGCAGGTTCCCCCAAATTTACACTAAATATAAATTTACGTAACTTTCCTAACCAGAAGTCACCTTTTTATGATGTGGACTCATTTTTTATGAGATATGTATTTGCTGCAAGAGAAGCATCGACTACGAATGATTGGACTCTTCTAGATCACTTCAATAGTGATTATGTATCAGCGCCGCTGACAATTTATGTCAGGATACATAGAGCACAATTATTATATCTTCTAAATAAAAAATTATTCATTGTTCATATTATAGGCGCAAATAACGTGGATAAATACAGTTTGCCAGCTTAGGAAATACTGTTATACCTCTCACGTAGAGTAAAGAATATATTAATTATAATGATAGGGCCAGAACTAGCGTTTAAATACGGTACATTTTGCTTATGTAAATTTTGCGAAGCACATGAACAGGTCTTGAACTACGAATGTCATCCTATGCTGTACCACAATTACGTAAATAGTCCAATGTATGTCCAACCAGATGTAATCATAGGATTTCAAGCATATCTTTATGAAAACAATACAGTATGGGATGAATCTATATTAGCGTTACAAGCTCAAAAATGCCCGTTATTCCTAACCAATATTGATATAGATAGTATACATGATAATATATGTAAAATAAAAGAAGTTTTAGGCACAATCGTAGTACCTACTTTTCAAATCGAAAATAGATACAGAGCTTGCAGACCATATAGAAATTTAGAGAATAAATTACATTATCGTAATTCGTGGCTCATTTACTACAAACATTTATGGCTCAAGGAACTCAAAGAAATAAGCAAGTCTTCTCTATCATTATAATATCTTTTCAATAACATTATTGTATTGTTACATATATACTTTTATTACTATTCTATAACTATTTTATAGTAATATTATTTTGTAGTATAACTATTTTTTAGATAATATTAATTATTATTAACATTAATTATTTATATTAATATATATTATATATATTAATATTAATTATTATTAATATTATCATTGTGATATCATTAATATATTAATTTTTATAAATTATGAACATTTATAATAAAGAATATCTCATAGCAGTTGCACTCTTTTACTAAAGAGACCATTACGATTGTTATACGTTCAACGCTTGACAGTTGTTTTTGTATTTCATATATTTTAATTCAGCAATTTCTCGTAAGACAAACCACACACACAAACATCTGATCAGATTCATTCTAATTAGATAATCACAATATACAGAAAGTCTCATTCATATATTATTCGATATTTAGTTCGATTTGATACTATCATATACAGTATCTATATTATTTTGGCATTACATTATTTTCGCTGAAAGAAATAATATTCATATTATATGGGTGTACCTAATTAATTGTCGCATGTTTTACAAATAAAACTATTCCAAATTTTAACTTAAAACATGGTAGTACCGTTTAATACATGAGAAACATATCTATTTTGTATTTTTTGAAAGTGAAATAACGTTAAAATTTTCTTTCATTTATAAAAATTAAAGGTTGTATAACATAATTTTGCAGCAAAGCGTGTAAAATCTGTATGTCACAATTACTCCCTGATTTACTTGATGTTGCATTTGATGATAAATCTTCATAATAATATAGTACTGTACGCGTCCCGTCGTACATTTAAAGCTCATTCGCATTATTGAATTTGGTAACAGACATTCGTATCTCGTTATAACTCCAATTACATTTGAAATTGTCAACAATTCTCGAATCCCTCAGAAACATATATAAACCTTCATAATGTCCTCGGGGCAGTTTCCGAGTAGACAACTGTACATAATTCGCTAGGAGAATTTTGTTTTTATGATAAAGTATTATGTGTTCCGCGTATTATTTCTAAGATGATATTATATGCAAAATACTTGTAAGATTTATGAAATAAACATTTTTATAGACCTTTGCAAAAATTGTATTTATGTTAAGGTTTGTGCACACTTGATAATTATAATCAGTTTTTTAATTCGAAACTTTGTCACGTATGTAAACGAAATAATGCAGAAGATGGATATAAGCAACGAGTTGTGATTTTCTACTGCGGCATGACACATAGAGATTTGCACCGATTGCAATACAGGAATATTTGTATATCTATATAAAAGTGCTTGGCAGAAGAATCACCACGCAACCAAATGCTCCATTGTGTTAATTTATTCATCTAAATCCTGTCAAAAAGAAAACTTAGGGATCTTGTTATGATGGATTTGAATTGTGAAATAAGCATTTAATTAATTGTTATCCAAAATTTGAGGGATTTTAGCTAGCCAAAGATAGTAGCAACTTTCGTATATGATCTTGTCACATCACAATTACATACTTATTTTCTATAATTGTGTAATATCTAAAATAGTTCCAAAACTTTTATACAGATATTTCGTTTAATTCTACGCTGCTATATACAGTATTATATATAGTGCTATATATACAGTGTTATATGTACGTATATATACGGATTCATCTCGATTTGTGAGAGGCGTCGATATTTTTATGATTTAGCGGTATTATGACAATTGTATACAAATATATACATATATGTCAAAGTTTAAAATATATTGTAATCAACTCTAGAATGAAAATTATATTTGCTTTAGTCTTTTACGTTCTTTAATTTGTGCATTGAAAGAAAGATTAAAATATCCGCTTTGATAAATAGGATATTAAAACTCTAAGTCAGTATTATTTTTGTACGGACATGTCAAAATATCCCTAAATTAACATATTTTACAGGAAAGAAAAAGTAAACAAAACCACAGGAAATGGTGCGAATAAAAGCGTCCCGGTTAAATTTACAAGTGATGCCGGATTATGTTTGGGTTACGCAAAAGGGGAGTTTTCGCCACGGCAGTAAAAAGTTTATCTGGCTCTTTTGTCTGACACGAGAGGCTCGCGTGTCGGGAATAATCAACCGCGATAAAACGTCAATGAGACCTCGCGGCTTTACCGTTGATTAAAACGGTTATTACAACTGGCGGCGAATGGAGGGCTGATATTGCGAAACGCTGCTAGTGTCGCTCGCTTGCATTATGCAGTCGCAGTTGGTTCGCATGCAAATCATTCACACGTGCTACACAGTCGAATTGATCGTTTTGAAAATAAGAAATAACTTCGACAAGGAAAGATATGGAAGCATCCCTCATTAATTAAGTGTGTTCAATTTTAGATATTTCGTAATCAAAATATAAAGTAATAAAAAATAACAGGCGTTTTTAAGAGTATTTTGTTACCCTAGTTGAAGAGTCTAAAATATATTATGTGCGCCCCAACTCATTTTTCTCCCATTCTTTTAGTGTGCTGATACTTTTGTACTTAATGTCTATGGTATTAAATACGACTACGCGTCGGCTGATTGCAATCAAAAGTAAATCCGCGACGCTTTTTGCAGAATTATTTCGGGACGTTACGTCGGCCGCGCACCTAACAAATATGCAGTGAACAAAGAGAGAAAGAGAGAGAGAGAGAGAGACAGACAGACAGAGGGAAAGGAAGAGGAAGAGAGATCGCAAACGAACTAGCGCGGAAGAGATGGACGGCCGCGACCGAGGTCGGGCCAAAATGCAAAGCCGCTAATCTGATTCGGAGGCTGATTCTCGCGGAAGGTAGTGTAGCTTCTGGCCCGGTGGCTTCACGCGGCACGATGTGGCACGCGGATTCCCGTCAATTATACATTATAAACAGTCATAAATATGCAAACCTACCGGTGGCGTTCGTGGAGGTGCGGCGATTGCGGCCGCCGCGCCGCGAGCGTCTCCCACGCGGATTTGCAGCTTCGCTTTCTGAGCTTTCGCTGCGTAAAAGCCCCACCGAGGGGATCACGAAGCGGCGCGGACGATACGTCCACGCTTTGATATAGAGGAAACCGGGGCTAGATGCTCTATATTTCAGAATTTTGAAATTACAACTTCTCAGACAAATAATTGTACAAATATGACAGAGGCAGCCTCCTTCTATGTGTTAATGCCCGCCACGATCCTGTTAACCGTATATTTTATTTTGTGATAACAAAAATGTAAACAAAGATCGTGTTTCCAAAATTCCTCCCTTTCTCTTCTACACACGGAAACTTCCTCTTTTCCTCGCCAGTAACAAAATCAGGAACTGACAGCATTTTTTTCTTAATATGTATAATTTTATTGGGCCAGAATCAATGCGCTAAATATCCTCGCGTAAAAGATATCTTGAATTAGAATACCTAAAAAAAAAGATATCTAGAATTCCGCGATAGTAGACGATAAAGTCTCGTTATTAAATGCTCTGAGTGGATTCTGATGCTAACTAAATGGATGGCGTCCGGAGACCACGATCGAATTTAGGTAAAGAAATTAAGCGAACGGTACTTAATTAGGAGATGTAGGAGATCCCGAAGAAGTTAATCTAACTAACGATATTCTAATTGTGGAGAGACATTACTCACTTCTATATACTCTAATTAATTTATCCGGATGTACTCGTAGTTATGCGTCGGACGAACAAATCCATCCACAGCGACGATCAACGAACTTATGTAATTGAACAAAAAGCTCCTCTACTATTTTACAAATGACTAATTTTTTGCAGCCCTTAGCCTCAAGATCGTCAAATTCATAAGACCTGCGGAACTCTCCCGAATTTCTATAACTAGTTCTCTACGCGTGTTGTTTCTAGGATATTATTTTACTATTTATCTAATTCTATTTACGCTTACATCACACAATTATATTACATCATACAGTTATATTACATTATAATTACAACAAAAACTATAGCCTTAGCCCCAGTTCCACAACCTCCGGTTAACTTAACTGATCGGTCAACCGTTATTGGTTATTTCTGATCAATTCTGCTTAACGACAAATTTGGTCAATGATTTGGTCCATGATTTGGTCAATTCCAATGGAATGGCCAGTTGGCTAAGTTAACCGGGAGTTGTGCAACTGGTCTTTAATAAGGACTTCTCACAAAGTGAAAATTAGTTTAATGGATCGCGCTCTTCAGCATTAGCGCGAAACCGAGCGTGCCACCTACTATCGAGCTGACACACTACGCTTTCATGCTGTCCTCTTCTGAAGTTACTTGCTAAAGTGAAATGGGCAACCACGTGGCCGCAGCTATCACGTGTTCGGAGAGTGATGCTTATTTGAACTCCGGAGTGGCAGCAAGCCGCGTGACTGCTGTCACGGCGCTTAACCTCAGGACTTGTCAACTTCATAAGATCTGCGGAACTCTTCCTAATTTGTGAAAAGCCCTTATTAAGGCTATAATTTTCGCTGTAATGTAATATAATTGTGTATGATATAATATAACTGTGTGATGCAAGCTTAGATAGAATTAGATAAATAGTAAAATAATATCATAGAAACAACACGCATAGAGGACTAGTTATAGAAATTCAGGAGAGTCCCGCAGGTCTTATGAAGTTGACGGTCTTGAGGCTGAGCGTCACGACAGTCAGTGGCCACAGCGGCTATACTTATCTGGGTCACGGAATAGAGATAGCGAACCGCGTTCACGCTGCTGCACCGTCACATAGAGCCTACGGTGGCTTCTTGAAAACAATAGCTGCAGAACGCGGTTAAAGGATTATACTGCCAGCCGATCACGAGAACGCGAATCGATACAAACGTTAATAACTGCACTTGTAGACGTTGCAGCGACTTGAAGTCAAAACCGTTGGAAAGAGGAAATTATCGCGCTTCCGATGGGTGTGAAGTCATTCTACCGGGGAATGAGGATCAAATAGTACAATTAAATAAATATAAAAGACATCGGTTGTTACATGGTAAAAAGTCCGCGAAGCTGTAACAAAACTACGATTGGAATTGTAACAAAAAAGTTACTTCGTCGTGCGCGACGAGTCCAGTGACCGGCGGATTCGCACAGTTTAAGAGCGCGCGCATAATTCCGCCAGTTTCTTCAGTTGACATTATTAATTACGTTCGCCAGCGGTGGACGTCGTTTCAATCGTGCTTTGGAATTTCAACGAGGGGCAGATTACCGTTCGCGCTCTCGAATCGTTAGTTTGTTTTTACGCTTTCACGAAACTCCTTCAGCGCTCCGCGAAACTCTGCGGTATTCCTCTCCCGAGAACCATCGCAGAATCTGGATCAACTCTCCCGCTACCCTGAGAATGATACGGCGATACACGCGATTTCGCCATCGCCCACGCGAGTCCGCGCAATTACGAGGTGCTCGCGAGAGCTCGCAACTGAGCTTCCAGTTGTGTGGTCGCAAATGGCTAATTTTCTCGTTAGCGGCGACGACGGCCGTGTCCGACACGCCTTTCACGGTGGATTCAGTCCGTGTTGCTAGCGGTCGTTTTAGAACTGCTTACACGACGCTTACGCGGGTGGAAAGTTTCGCCAACGTTGCCCGGGGGGCTCTTTGATGATTTTTATTGCCACGGGACGAGTGTACAATCCAGAGAAATTAATTTGGCTCGAGAAGTTTACATTACGATTGAACTCCGCTGGAGTTATTTCTGAAGTGTGGCAAATGCAATCTGGATTTGTGTTGGTTTTCCATTGTTAAGTATTGAAGAAATGATTAAAAGAAAATAAAAAATGTTTCACGAGGCTTCTGCTCGCATAGAAATTTCTCAAAATTTTTCCAGATGTAGCATTCCGATTAGGCAAATTTGTCTCAAAATTTATTTTCCCACTACGATGACAATTGGAAATCTCATTCTTGTCTCAAACATGGATTCTCTGTCTAGAATCGGAACAGAAATGTCATGAGAACTCACATTTTTTCAGTCAATAATATCAATATACTTTTCAAACAGGGAATACCAATCATTGTGGATTCAATAAAATAAAAAAATTTAAAATAAAATATTTTTAAAATACTTTGAGTATTTTATCGAACAATGAAATTATTTGGAAACAAGTTTTAACGTAAGTTTCAATTCTAACGTAAAATGAAGATCAGAAAAAATATTGGGAGAACTTGAATGATTCTTCCACTTGGAAAATCGCATGTTTGAAACATGAAAGAACCTAGAATTATTTTGGAAAATTAAGCTGGATTTTAATTAGATCTCAAGAAACTTTCTATGCGAACGCTCACCTTGCAAATAAAGTTTCTTTTTAAAATTCCTCTATTTAGTGATTGCATTCCTCGAATTAAGTATATCTAGTATCTGTATTAATGATCTCTTATAATTACAGCAGAATTGTAAAATAAAACACAATTAGTTAAATTAGCTAAATTATTGTAGATACGAATTTGAATGATCCACAGAAGCATGTAGTACAGTCTTCGCATAATTTTCGAACTACCCTGGTGAATTTATTTTAGTGCAGCACAAAGTTATCGATATTTCTGCCTATCGCGACCACCTCCAGCTCTTCTTGCGGATTTGCGGCGGACTGTTTCGTAGCGAACGATTCCGCTGGGAGAGCGGACGATCCGAAACGTCGATTCGTGCGTGCAACAACGTGAGCTCGTGACCAGCAGTTCGGACGAACCAAACTAACAAACTTTGCGGCCGATCGCCGGTCTCACCGCAAATTCACTTGACATCACCGCGACGCGGACATTGCATCGCGCGGTTGCGCCAGTTGCTTGCATTTTATTTACCCTCTAAATCTAACTGACATTGCTGGAATTCGGCTTTTCCCTTTTTCCGTCGCGGATCTAAGTTAATCGCCGAGATGCGATCAGGTGACGGATTGACGATCACCACAAAATCACTGTTGTTCTGATCGCGGGAAATATTTCCAAATTTCCAAATCATCGACACGGTTTTACATAGACACAATAGACTCAAGTATAATCAAGTTATTATATTTTCTATGCACATTTCTAACAAAAAATATCATAGTTCTTGCTTCTTTGAACAATCAATGGTCGCTATTTGTAGTTCGATCTTATATTCAAGATATAAGAGATATAAGAACATTTCAATTGGCTGCATATCATCTGAAGATGGAAATTTAAATGTAAGACTGGACTATGAATATCGCCCAATAAATAATAAATCAATGATGCATACGATTAGGAAATTCTAATAATTTAGTTATTATTTTGGCTTGGTACCACGAAACAATTGATTTCGCAATGCGTGAGATGCGTGTGAAATTAAATACTAAATCAAATATTAAAATTATTATTATAATTAAATAGTGGATTAAATATATGCTGCAATTCTAAGCAAATATATGAGTAAATCGTAAAATCGTAAAGTCGTAGCTTACGAATCAATACTCTTAAGTTCTTATGAGTCTTACGAGAACAAGTTATGAGCTTTACGATTTTCTTTAGAATTGCAGTATTAATTATTTAATTAAACATTAACTTGAATTACTCGTGTACAGAGACAACTCAGCACAAACAAAAAACACGCTTTTACGTTCGCACTAAATTTGATCAGTCTCGCGACTTTCGTGAATATTTGCGAGACTTAGCGCCGAGTCACTCTCTATTACTTTGTCCGCAATCTTTTCACTCGGCGAGCTAGTACATCAAAGTTAAACGCTAAACTGCTCGCCGATGACACGCCGTCGGTTAGCCGGTCAAGAGATCGCGGCATCGATGTATCTGACGCGGGGAGAGAGGGTGGAATTTCTCCCGGGATCACTCGTCTCGAAAGGGCCACTTTTACCTTGATCTTGATCACGGATCACTGCTGGTCTCAAAGGACCGACGGCGGACGCACGCAAGATTTCGAACGGAAGAGTCGATCAAACGGGGCGGTGGCGGCGGTGGGACGAATTACAGCCGGCTCGGTAGTCCAGTAAAGGGTGAAGCTATCCTTTGCCGAGGGCGACATCGAGATGCTCCCTCTGATCTCTTGCAACGACTGATAAGTGGATAGAGAGGCCCGGGGAGACAGGACGTTCCGGAAGCTCGGTTAGGGTTAAAGAGCCGCAGTAGTACGACGAGGGAAGAAACGGAGAAAACGGGGGCTCGCGTGAACGTTTACGGAGGGACCGCGCGACCCTCGCGAAGCTCGTTAAGCATTGGCGGAAAGTTACGAACACAAGCAATAAGTTCGCGCTCTTGCTGTTTGCCCGCTTAATACATTTCGGAAATTCCTGGCCCACAAACGAGATTTGCATGAAAGGGGCCAACAATTATCTCGCACAAAAACGACGCCCGCTACACCGTCCAATCCTTTGCCTAGGTTCAGCAGCATTCCGACTGTAGTCGCGCGTAATTTCATTTTAGTTATCTAAGTTGTATTTCCGCCTGTTGAGAGCTTTTCTCCTGATGATTCCTCTTTCATATGCACGCATAGTCTATTCAATAAAATACACAGAGTTCCAACATCTACGACTAAGCCAAATCTTTATTTACCGCTAAGAAATGATTCCCGTGATAACTGAGTTTCGCTAGTTTGTTCAAACTTTCGCTACGAGTCTGACATAAACCGCCGAAACACAATCGAAGATTTCAGAATTTTGTCCTCGTCCATTGTCGCCGTCGCCACCGCCGTCGCTGTCGCCATCACCGTCGTCGTCGTCGTCATCCGCGCTTGGCGCCCCGATAAAACCAGCGAAGAAAGAATCCACCCGCCACCACGGCAAAAATGCAGTCCGACGGATTTGAAGGGCCGCGAAAAAATGTGCGGTCGTACGCGACATTCCCTTCGAAATTTCCGCGACGGGTGTGCCGCCGGAAAATTCAGCGCGCTGTCGGAAGTGAAGCGCGAATTCTTCCGGAAAGATCCCCCGCGCGCAGAGCAGAATTTCTGACGTCGCCTCGCCCTCCTTTCTTTCTCTCTCTCTCTCTCTCTCTCTCTCTCTCTCTCTCTCTCTCTCTCTCTCCCTCCCACCCCCTCTTTGCTCGGCCCTTTTGTTTCGGCCCGATGGAAATGTTGGCCGGCGACCAAATTGCGTAACTCTCGAGAGTGTCGCGAGGGGCGAGTCGGAAGTTCGAAAGAGCGAAGAGAAAAGGAAGGAGGGATGGAGGTAAGGGAGAAGAGCGACGGGACCGAAATGGGATGAGTAGGCGATGCCGGTCGCCGTGTTTGGACTCCGTGGAGAATATGGGGGGTGTGCAAGAGGGTGTGCTGGATGGATCGGCGTCAAAGTGAGGCAGCCTGATGTATATGCATGCTACTCCTGGGTCAGCGGGATGGCCCGAATTACCATAAACATGCTAGATAGTAGGCTAACTACCGTTGTTTCCATCCCTCCACCGTCACCCTCGTTGCGCCCCCCCGTCCCTCTCTCCTCTCCTCATCGCCGATCGGTCTATATGTCGGCCCCTTCGATTTGGCAGGAGCTATAGGCGGCGATTCCTAGCCTTTGCCTCGTCTCGACATCAATACGCGAACGTCTCGCGCCCCCTTTGTGCTCGCTTTATGGCGTTAGCGGTACGATAAGGATGGCTGATACGAGAATTGAGTCGACCCGTTTGATCGGTGTAATTGAGTGAATAAAAATAAAGTAATGAAAGAGCCTCACGTTATCGCTCGGTCATTCTTAATTGTGATTGTCAGGGGAGTCGTTGATGCGTAACTATGTTTTTTCTTTCTCCCTCTCTCTCTCTTTCAACAAGGACACGCGCAATACAAATACAATAAATTAGAGTACGGACACGCGCGCGTGATAAAATATATGAAATCTATATCATAATCGCCGATATAACCGCAGCTATATTAATTGCAAAAGCTGACTTTCTCCCTCGTCCGTTGTGTGAATATGATCATTCGATGCGCGTTGTATGTTGTGCGCTTTGCAAAAATGCGTTAGTCACGTACGAACGGTGGTGCAGGAAAGGGACGGTTTTGGCAGGGAAATTCGGCCGCGACTCCATCGAGAGAATCCGTGCGCTCGGCTGCGAGATAGAAGGAACGGAGGAAGCGGTTTTGACGTTCGTTTTGCACGGTGGATTTACCGATGCGTTATTTCGCAAATGGCTGGCCATTTGTCGCGCGCGCTCGCTCGGACCTCGGCACTATGTCATATCACGCCTGGCTTCGTGTATCCAACGCGCGCGTGTTTTCTCTATTTCCTAGGTATCCCGCATCTGTTGCCTATTTGGTCCGCGCGCTTTTATCGTTCGCCACCGGGATTTCGACGGTACGGGGCTCGTCGTAAATTAATATTCCCTCGGTCTTTCGGCCATGGCGACGCTCGGTTATTTATTATTTTCATCCCTCAGCCGTCTAGCTTCTTCCCTCCCCCCCTTCCTCCACTACTCGAACTTCGTGAGATACTTGATGAATGGAATTAAATTTCTACTTCTTCCAAGTTAGAGGAGAATTACCGACTTGTCATCCAAGACCCGAGACTCATTATGATAATAAGCGAGCTTTGTCGGCTGAACGAATGTTGGGGGAGAGGCTCATTGATCGACTCGCTTTTAGAGATCTGCGTATCAGTGAAAGTTATTCATAGAACTTTCATTCCACACGTCTCATTGGCATTAAAAGTCCCTCTACTTCCATTTTAATATCTAAATCGATAATTCACAAGGAAGAATTTTATTCACTGGATACTACAAACGCCCTTTCACGTGCTCCGTCGATCCTTTAGTCTCATTTAAATGTTACCTGAGTAATCTCGAGAAAATAATACACGTCGTGATAACTAGTATTTATTTTTTAGAACTCAACTTTGAGATCAAATTGCACACAATATACTATTGAGACATTGCGAGTTCAATGAGGACAATGTTAAAATGCCGAAAATGTCGCCATAATTTTAACTAAAAGTGCATAACTATCCCTCTCATCATCTTTTCGAATATTTTGCACCAATCCGTCAACGAATGTCGGAGAATAACTTTCTATTATCAACGTTTATCTCGCACAAATCTACGGTTTTTAACATGCCTGATTCAATCGTCCGCTCCTTTTATACAAAAAAATGGCTTTGCAGTATATCGGCATTCTAGTCGGCTTCTTCGTTACCATTTCCATTCCTACTTTCTCGATGGTCGTTCGCGCACATCGCGCAATACCTCGGCCCTTTACATGCGCTCCTTTAACGCACCCCCGGGCGCACCGCCTCATCAGCCATGAAAATTTGTTATACCGTCGGGTATTCCTCGACGATGTCGTTTTATTGGTCCGTTTTATCGTCGCCAATTAAACAGAACAATACGACTCGTCCGAGACTTTATCCCTCACTTCGTATTCACCGTTTCGACTCGGTTAACTTGTCGTCCTTATCGTCCTGTGTCACCTGATTACCTGTATTATCCGTCGTCCTGGTGTTCGGTTTAGTACAACTACAACCTTCCACCGACGAGAATCGCGTATCTTCCTATTCCACGTTTGTATTGAGGCAATATGTCTTCCTTGGAATTTTATCAACATTTTAAAAAATGACTTTGCAGTCATAATGAAAGTTGTCTAGGAATTAGCTGTTATCTAGAAATTCAGATTGAGGCCAGTCATATTCTCATAAAAATAACTGTGTGATAGACAGAAAAGACCAACGACGGGAAACAAAAAAATAATATATATTATATTATATATATAATTTTCATACCTAAATTTGCTTATAGAATGCTGTTGTAAATTCTACATGCCGCAGACAGATTTCTAACAGCAGTACAATATTTCGAATTTTATCAATAAAAAATTTTTTCTTAGCAAAACATACTTGAATATTAATGACATTAAGAGTTTAATATTCAAGAAAAGAAACTTGGACTTATCAAGAAAACGAGGCTCTCAAGATGCAAATCCAACAATTAAAATGCAAACAGTCAGAGCTAAAGCGCTGATGCTAAAGCGAGTAGCACTCTGTGCGAATTTATTTACAGTTATTTACTATATCCATTTATAATAAACCATGTTCGTTATTGTAAAGAAAAATATATGCTTCTACGCACCAACACCAGTACTTTGGCTTCAATGGTCTGCTTTTTGATTTAGGAAGAGAGTAATCCAGTGTTTATTCAGAATTGAAATAAAATTGGATTCTCTCCTTTTCTATTTTATTCCATTTTTTAGTCCATATTAATTTAATTTTTTAATCATTGAATTATACATTCGTAGCCGTTTTCTTCGGGTATTTTTGTCAAACAATTATTGAATCACAAACGGGCTCGTTTTCTCACTTGGGAGAAACTGGTCGTCATTATCGAGATAAGGAGCGGAGGATCTTCTTGAGAATTCTATCGACACTTGAGCGCGATCAGTTGCAGGAACCCGAGTGAGAGACTGCGAAATCGCCGTAGGGTAGTTAATATTATGCCGATGGCACGCTACAATCCGATCTCGGCGATCAACGGGAATTTCTGACCGGCCGTTATGCTGGTCGGATATAACTATGGCTGCCTGTCAGAATCGGGACTGTATTCTGTCTGTTTCGTGGTCACTACGCCGAGGCTTAGGGAATTCCAGAAACCACATTACTACACGAGCATATGTCGGAGATTAGCGAACATCAGCTCGATATATAATATATTGATTAGAATGCGACGATCTCAAACCGAAAACTGAAGGCAATTGTGACGTCTGGATGTGAACATTCGTACCAAAGTCAATGTTGTTATTACTAAAAAATATTGCTATAATATTTCAGAGTAAATTAAAATTTTTATCAACAATGTTGTAGCAATTTTCTCTATCGAGCAGCAGTGCGTTAATATTACTAAAATGTTAGTTTAATCTTAGAACCTTAAACCACAAAAAGTCATGTAAACCTAAATAAATATGTAAATATAGATAAATATCGATAAATTGTATCCAGCACATTTTTATTTGTTCATAACTTACATAAAAATGATCAATGCTATTTTTTAAATCGGTGTAGAAAACATCGAAGAATATGAATTTATTAATGTTCTCGCGATTCAATTAAGTCGAAAAAAGTTGCAATGAAAAAACAAAACACATGTTTTAAAAGACATTTGAAAAGTTGATCTAGATAAATTTTAGTTATATTTTAATAGATATCGAAGTGATTATTAATTTAACCATAAGGCAATCTTGAATTAGCCAACTGCGTATTGGTGCTCGTGTTTAAAGTTCGTTAAAAGTTTCGGGAAGTAACATTTTAAGGTGCAAATGATAACACCGCTACTATCTTTATCAACATAATCAAAAGCTTCTGAAGTTTATCGTTAGTGTAATATTTTTGTAAGCTCGATTGGATACGGTTAGATCGATAGGATAGGACCGAAGTACCTGGATAATTTCTAGCGCCGTCTGGCGCGAGTCGTGGCCTTTTGGCTCCACTTGCATCTTCGCGCGAATCGTTTTCTGTTACTCGCGCGTCGGCAAGAATGTTTAATCGAGCGTTCCGAACTCTCGGCTGGCTATTCGATGAAATTCTATTAAAAATTTGAATAACGATAGAGAGCTGTACTCCGTGGAATTAAAGCGCGCCGGACAGGGGTTTGGGGGAGATGGAAACGAGACGCCCTTATCGAGGAGAGGCCGAACGAGGGAAAGTGAAAGAGTAGATTTACCGAAGGTTCAATTATCCGTGCGCGCGTTATCCTGATCTCTCTTTTTCTTGTTCCCTTTTCTTTTCCTTTTTTTTTGTTCCGGCGCGGCGGATTTACACCGTCGGACAAAAGCTCCTCGGCCGGGCTTATCGGCGACGGATAAAAAGAGGCGGTTATCTGCGCACACGTACGCACACGCGTACGCCGCAGGACCGCATCGAGATTTCAGATAACGTTTTAATAGGATTAGGCGATCGCTCGCGCGAACGCGGTCGTCCTCCGAATGGGTTGTCCTTTGCCCTGGGTGGCGACCTTCGGCTTTTTCAGCGATACGACAAAGGTATCTACACGTGGTTTTCCCCGGGGTTTCGGGATGTTCGAGATTCGCCGTTTCGCAAAAAAGAACCTCAAGTGCTCGGCGAGTGGTGTAGTGGACCCGTGAGAGAAACCGCGGGAACGTGAGAGGACATTTGAAAGTGGCTTCAGATAGGCGCGGATATAATACCATATAATTACTACGTAAATTACTACGTAAATGTATAATTATAATTCCACGCGATAAAATTGTATAATGGTGCACAATTACAAAATATTACGGATTACGCAAATATTTTGTGAGATTGTTAACATATAATAAGCGTCCATATTTTATAGCTGTCAACGTACCATTACAAAATTATATAATTATCGTTTAAGCACAGCAAAGTGTTTAAATACCACCGTATACATTTGTGTTATGATTTGGGGCTATGTTAAAATTTGTCAGTGAATTTTGATATAAACATACATGCATAGAAAGAAAGAGAGAGAGAGAGAGAGAGAGAGAGAGAGAGAGAGAGAGAGAGAGAGAAGTACAGAGAGATACAGAGAGAGAATTACGATGTTGAACGATCTATTGCAGTAAACTATATTGTCGATAACATCAAATGGTATATTATTATATATACCTGCGTTTTGTTATTCGCTTTAACTTGTAATAATTTATATGTCATATTAAATAGTTCCAAATTGTCTGTTGCAATGATAATATGTGATCTAATTTATATCGTCTACTTTGGAATACAATCAATGTACAGCTGTCGATGCAGGTCAGAGCTAACGCGGCGGAGCATTTCAAAGTGAATATAACAATGTGGATATATCGCATGAGATTAAACTGCAAAACCAAACAGTTATTAATATATCGGAAATTCATCAGGCTTCGCTATTTATCCAAGTATCCGGTTTTCTCTTGAATTTTATTATAAACATTAGATATTAGTTACTCTCCTTTTCTCTCTCTCTCTCTCTCTCTCTCTCTCTCTCTCTCTCTCTCTCTCT
>NW_022639519.1:1578668-1602230 GCF_010583005.1 Odontomachus brunneus | reverse complement strand
TCTCTCTCTCTCTCTCTCTCTCTCTCTCTCTCTCTCTCTCTCTCTCTCTCTCTCTCTCTCTCTTGCTCACATCATTCGACATTGCTGGCTCCTGAAACATCGTAGAGAAGAGGGGCTCACGTCGCAAGCGAAAACACCGAATCCTTCTTGGCTATTGCGTGAAACATATTTCGACCATTCGCGGGAGAAAGGGACGAGCGTATCCGGGTATGCAGCGTGCGTTTCCAGGATATCCAGCAGCATGCGGTGGATTCCCGAGTGGGTCAGAAAGGGAACTCGGAGGAATGCAATTTTCTCCGAGCGCACTTTGAAGACTAGCGTCGTTTGGCCGATGAACCTTCTCGTCAAGCTCGCTTAGGGACCAAGGATGCCGTAATCGATACATCGTAACCACGATCGCAACGTGCATCGCTTCGGCGTTATATCGCGATCGTTCCTTGCTCCTTGGAAAAACGAATCTTCAAAATTTGTGGAATCTTTAATCTCGATGGAGCCGTCCCATTGATCTCAACCGCGACGCTGCGCAATTTATGCAGCGTGCGGAATTATAAGATGTTAAAGGCTTTGAGAGAGAGAAAGAGAGAAACTCAATCGTGGAGCTCATTATTAATCCTGCGGCGCATCGAAACTATGCCGAATTCTCTCGTAGTCTCCTAGATTAACCGCCGGCAAATGACGAGAACTGCATAGAACAAGTATCAAAGATCTGTTTGATCAAATTAGACAGTGCTTCGATGCAAAACCAGGTGTTTATGTAAAAAAATATAATCTCATCCTAAGCGAAATTCTCTTATGTTATAGTTTAAGAAAATTCTTCTAAAACCAGAAGGAAAATATTGACATTTAAAAAAGATCGCAAGATGCTCTTTTTCCTGTAATCTGTAAACGAAAACTTTTAAGACTATTTCTCTTTTAATGAAGAGGAATGATATTGTACCTAGAATATTTTTTTCTTTAGTTTTAGTAGGATCCTTTTGAGACCACATATAAGAGAATTCTGTTAAGAATGAGATTATGCGTCTTGGTGCTCAAAATTGTCGTAATTTGTACAGAGTGAGATATTCACGACGCGACTTCTCATTCGTCGATGAGTTTCTCGTCATTCTAACCCCTTCGATTTCTTGCTCGATATAGCGAACGGTTGATTCGATTCCGCCAATCGGATATCAACGCTATAGAAAGGGGGAATAATTACGATGTTGTTCGTTTGACCTTCCGAGAACGTCGAGTCGAACGGAGAGGGACAAAGTCATTATATCCGGAATTATTTCATAATTAAATCAGCGAATAAAAACACGTCCCTCTGCTGCACGCAGCATTAAGGAGAAAGTCTGAAAGGAGAGGGTTCAAAAGAACGGACGGGTTGATCTGCACGAGAAGGAACGAAAAGAAACAAGAAAAAAAGCGGGGATAAAGGTGGTGGAAAGGCAAACGACAGAACCTCGCGATCGGTTGTAAAGTGTCTTCGGGAGCAAGGCGATCCCAACTAGGAAAAAAAGAGCAGAAAGGGAGAGAGGCAAGGAGAGGAAGAGGGAGGAGAGAAGGCTGGGAACTTTTAAAAGTTATTTAAATTAAATAGACTGCGCGGAGCGAGGACGATGCGCGAAGAGGGGTGCGAGAGATAGGCGAGGCGACACGAGATAAGGGTTGATTGCGAGAAGGTATACCCAGAGGGATGGAAGAGGGCAGCCTCGGCTGCTATTGATAGCGACAACACACCCGGCTGAAAAGTAAGCGATGTCTCTCGTTTTGGTGAAGTGAGCTAGAGCATTAAAAGGTGTCTTCAGTCCCCTTTCCCCCTTCCTGCCGTCCTTTCCTTCCTACTTTTTAACGGGCCCGGGTAGCCTCAGGGCTCCAATACACGGCGTAGGCCTCGAGACGTAAAGGAGCTCCCTTCGCAGTCGCTATCTCGTATCTCGTTTCGTTCTTTTCGATCTCCAGAAGCGCGGCAGGCAAGCAAGCAGACAGGCAAGTAAAGGGATAGGGAGAGAGAGAGAGAGAGGATACGGGATAGTCCGATAATAACTCCCATTAATGCTTTTTTCCTGGCATATCCTTCCCAGATGGGAGCGGCTGTTAATATTCGTAAAACTGCCGTTTCTCCACGGTGTCTCCTTCGGCATTTTGTAATACGCAGAACCGTGGGGGTTTTCGAGGGTTGTTGCCCCACGATTCGCTTCGGGAACGCGTCCAGAGCACGTCGATTGCAACGACATTACACGACGGGGGATTATAAATCTCATATACCGCGCCTATAAACTGCTCGCCGGGAATCTCTAATGACGACATTAGTATGCCGCGAATACCGGAGAACGGGAAGCGAATTAATGAGAGCGTTACACGGAAGAAAAATGTCAGTTCGTGCAATTGAACCAGATGAAAATTTCGTGAAGTGATATCTTTATCACCACAATCAAAAATATATTTGTCTGAACTGGTCCCTATTCTCACCAAGCAATGGAAAATTCAGTTACACTAACGGAATTGTTTCTTCCGTGTACATACATTATCACACGTAAAAATCGATTACTTGTATTAAATTAGCAAATACGAAAGTGTCGTATTCGAGTTGTCGTACTCGTCGCGCCTTCGTTGCTTTCCGCGTATTCTGCAAGGCAGCTCGAGTCGCGTGCGTGTCTAAAAGATCTCACAGCCGGGAGGAAAGTTTCGCTCGACTCACGCGGCAGCGACGCGGTAATCTTCATAACCGCGCAACTTTTTATTATCCGTGGATCGAGCGGCTTGATTCGCAAAACTCGTGAGACTTTTCCGAATCCCGCGATGTATTTAAACGAGAAAAATCCTCCGCGCTCTGTAGCGTCGTAATGTAGGGACCGAAGATCGCTTTATCATCGCGATTTCCGCGAACTTCGCGAAGTAATATCTATAAGGTCGCGCCGAGGCCCGCGATGAGATTTATCGGGGCCTCGTAAAACCTTCATTACGACCGAACTTCGTTATCCGCGTCTCCCGTCCCGAGTTCTCGCGAACGAGGATCACGGCTCGACAAGTCGCGAGTGTTGGCTTATCCGAGTGACCTGGTCTGTCTCGATCGACCAGTGGATCGACCGAACGTTCGATCGATCGATCTCATCACGACTTACTTCCCGGGAGCGAACGCGGCGGTGGCATTAAATTTTCGATAAAAGCGAAAAGCGAGCGTCCCGCTGCATCCTACAAACTCCGCTGGAGCTCTGGTTACGCCGGAGTTTCGGCGGAGATGATGGACAGGCCACCGAAACTTCGCTATTGTTTTATCTTCCGTGTTCCGCGTGTCGGGAAGCCATCGTACTTCGTACTTTTATTAGCTTTTCAGCGGTGACGTAAAACCAACGAACATTATCGACCGAATAGCTAATCGAAAGCACCGAGGAAAGTTGGGCGCACACACATGTGGTCTAGAGTTATATAAATTATCCTACACGGATAATCCTACACGGATTATCAAATCGACAACAGTTGCCAAGATGTTGACAAACACTTATATAAACACTTTATTATTGTCCTTCCAGCAATTGCCGTGTGAACATCTACATTGAAAATTCGTATTCGTAAAGAGTATTATTATTTTGTCGCTTCCATATCGAGTTCGTAAAGAATATTATTATTTTGTCGCTTCCATATCGAGTTTTCGCGCGTTATTTCTCAAATGATATTACGGATAAAATAGCAGAAAGCTTTATTAAGCAGATTTATCAACATGAGCAATCCAAATAAAGAAGTGCTTGAATATCGTGGACCATACACGGATATGTGTTATAGTCGCTTTTTCAATCCAAACATGTGTTATGTTTGCAAGTCGGTAGACAGAGGCAATTTAATATTTTGTAATTTCTGTCACTTGATTCCTTACTGTAGCGAGGAGCACAAAGCGATGCACCACTCGACACACATGAGAATCTGCTTAGATATTGCATCAGTTTTGCAAGAGATATCTGGAGGCACACGCAGGTTCGACAACTGGCAACAATGGATCCAATCAAGAAAAGAATTGACTGAATTAATTCAACAAAGAGTGTCCAAAATAGATCCGTATATGAAGCAGGTTATCTTATGGTCAAAATCGTGTTATGTATGTCATCAACAGACCGATCTGCAGGTTTGCCAGAGATGCTTCTCGGCTAACTATTGCGATGAGCACGCAAATATTTTTCACACAAAACACGTTGGAAACAAATGCGATCAACTGATGTTATCGCTTAATATAGATATCGAAACTATCTCTGGTAGTATGAATAACATGTCATACAAATTTCTTCAGGTTGTTAATAAGACGAGCGATTTTGAAGAGATGCTCCAATTTTATATAGAATTTGTACTACCACAAAAAGAAGATATAATTTGGCTTGCTAAAGACTACGTTCAGTCTGACCAATTTTCAGACCCATTGACAATCTATTTTGGATTAAAGAAACTAGGACGTTTAGACATAATACGAAAGCCATACGTTGTTATTCATGTTATAGCCACAATGACTATAAATATAAATTGTGCAGCAGTTTGGGAAATTTTATTACACCTTCTACCCGAAATACAACATCTAATAATTGTAATAGTAGGGATGAGACTCAACAAATATTTGTATGTATCAAAACTATGTGAGCGCTGTAGAAATAGAAAAAACATACTCCATTTAATTTCGTACGATATGCTATACAAAAAATATATAACAAGTAGGAGATACAAGGTACCCACTATTATTGTAGGATTTCATATAGACCCTGATGAGAACTTGGATGTTTTGGGTAATACATTAAGCGAAGTTATAAATATAATTCGGTTTGTATCCTGTCCGTTAGTTTTAAGTTTTTCCAGCGCAAAGAAAGCACAACAATTCATAGATAAGATGACAGAAATTTTAGATATACATGTAGATCCTCATTTGAAGATGAAAAATTATTTTAGTGGTCTTGTGCCCCACAAAGACGTCGATACCGGTGATATATATTTCTTTAATGATTATTTAATTATTTACCTTAATTATTAAATACTTGCTGAATAATGCGCCAACATCGTACGATAATTGTTCCATTCTTTGTTTTCTATTGATTAAATTGTTCTATTGTTGTAGGTAATTGTTGTCGTAGATAATTTATTATAAATAATTGAGTGATGTTATTGTAAATTATGATTAAACAATAAACATTTTTAATAAAGATTATCCTTTTTTAATAATAGTTACGTTGTTTTCTTTTCACGCTCTTGTGTATATATATAATCGCGTATATATAATAATTCAGTAATTTCTCTCTTGAGGTGAGCAATACAGTCCCAAAAATTCTTCAATACTTTTGTCAAGTTCATCAGACATTAGTATTTCTTTCCGTAATTATTTACAACTATCATTCAACGTATTGGTTGTTACCGGCTTAAAAAATTCTTTATAATTGGAAGTCTAAGTATAATTAATATTGATCATTGAAAAGTTTTGCAACCTTTTCGTCTTTGACTATACATCTCGGGGATAATAAAATTAATGAGAGCAACCTACTTCCTCTCTTAGATCATCTCATGGTGCAGCGATTTTTTTTTTTTGCTCGCTCTCGAACGTTCCCATTGCGACTTTGTCTGGCATGGGGAACTTACCGGGTGAAAAAAAGAGGCAAGTGCACGTGAGAAAGAGAGAGAAAGACGTGCTACTGTCCCGAGGAACTCTACAAAGACACCGCCATGTATGCCAGTCGCAGATGAGCTTCTTGCTGCACATGCTCGTTAACCCGCCGGGTTTATTGAGACAATTAATATGACGTTGCCACTCTTCGGATCCGGGCGCATTCATCGTATTGGTGCATTCCTATCGGATCCGTTCGCCATTGGCCGTCTGGCTGCGTTTCACTCACGTTTGCAATTAAAGGCTGCATCGCTAATTAACATCTGGCTGAAGTGGTCGACCGCTTGAGCGAATTCCTGCCGAGCCACTCTTCGGAGTCAGGACAGTGCTGCCTTCCATCAAGAGGAATCTGAAAGGGTCCCCAAAATTTTATGACATCATCGTAAACCACATGAGAACCTGATATCTATTTCTTCTATATTATTGAATCAATTATAATTGTGTGGAAAAAAGAATAATAATTTCATGAAGAAGTAAGACTCTTAGATTCACTAACGAAGGTGTATAAAACGAGTCAATAAGATGTCCAACGCGAATGTCAATAAGAATTAATAAGATGTCACATACGAGGAAAATATAATTATTATTGGTGTCGCAGAAATGGTAAAGGCGTATAGGAGTTATAAGATTCCTAAAATAAATATCAATCATTTGCGTTCAAAGAGCGCTATAAAAAAATTTTGTCAAAAAATTTTGTAACAAAGAAAAATTTTGTAACAAAAAATTTTGTCAAAAAATTTTGTAACAAAGAAACGTTGCGAGGAATTCTAAGATATTATATGAACGAAACTTTCGTCTAGAAGAGTGCAATTAAGAGTGTTCATTTGCAATTTTAGTGCAATTGAATATTCACTTTGAATATTCTTACGACATGAGAGACATATCGACAAAGCGTGGATATTTTTCGAAAGTCCAATCCACAAGCCCCTTACAAAGGTTATTCGAAAGGCGCCGTCTTGGCGTTTTTTTATGTTTTAAGTCGCGCTTTCGGACGAATAGCAGTGATATAATTCCCGTAATAAAAGGAGACATACATCGAGACTGATACAGAAGAACTCATAAAGGAGATAGAATACAATCTTCAAGTTAGATCTGCCGAAAAACTCGATCGCAGGCAAAGAGATAAACTTTGGACATTCAAATGAGCGCTTTACATTCGCGAAAAATCATTTTACGAGTGTACGTTTTGGACTAAATAACGTGATAGCGGGGTAGCCTGATAATTCTGCTTTCCGAGGGCATCCAAAGGCACGAAGACGGCGCTGTGTTGGAACGTTGATTGAGTCGTAATTTCCGTTCAAGTGCGAGGAAGAAATGACGGCCGCTAATAACGTACTGATACGGATAATGAGGATAATCGCGAGAGACGGCGGGACGGCGAGATAGAGAGCGATGCGTGCCTCTGAGAGCAGACATCCGCCAACTTTTACTATATTATGCACGTTGAGAGCGGCTATCTCGGCCGCGTAGGAAGGTAGAGGCCCAAACGCCGAAAGATAGCGAAATTTAGTTGCAGAAGGCAATCCGGCCTTTACTGCCGTTTAAGCAGCATCAATTCAGCAAGTGGTTAAGTATTAGGGCGGCAGTAAAACCGGATTCATCAGCAGTCCCGGGGCATTCATTATTACCGCTCTCTCGGTCCGCTGTAAAACTGAAATTAGTTCTGCACTTTTACCCGGGCGCTCTCGCGACGGCACGTAGATCGTTAGAGCGCGTATCGTACGTAAGCGTGAAACGAAATCCCTCGACGGGATTGAACGTCTATTTATAACTGGATAATAACGACGCCCTGGGAACGGAAGAGGTTTCTATAAAAAGCTCGCGTGTGTCCAATAACAAGAACCACCGAAGCCGGCTTCGCCGAAGGTAGCCGTACGGTCTCGTTCGATTTATCGGCGCCGTTCACACGCTCAGTCGCCACCGACTGAGACTTATCTCCGATATTTACATTTTATTAATAACGCAACCGCGTCATTGCACCTCGTCGCTCGTAATTAAAAGAAAAAGATCACTTGGAGCAAGATTAAAGTTAACCTGCTATCAATAGTTACTAACTTGTCCCCTGTAAAATTATCGACTCGTACATTTCTCTCAAAGTTGGTTGTATCAACTTCTTGACAAGCTATCTAACAGTAAAATCATGTGTCTATCTTCGTTTTTTCTTCAAATTAGACAAAGGCAAACATATGATTTAACTATTAGGTAGCTTATAAAGAAATTAAAACAACCGGCCTTCAAAGATCTAAATGCGCCCGTGACATTTCGTCGCTGATCGAACATCGATCGTTTCATTTCCACAGGTCCGTCGCGAAAGGTCAAGTGCGGAAACGCAATAATCGTCTGGAGCATCGGGCCATTCGAACGCACCAGCATACAGAATGTCAGGAGGACAGGGACAAGAGAAAGAGAGAGAGGAGGGGGGGAGAGAGAGTATCAAGAGGAGGTTGGTAGGATAGCAACGAGTAATTTATGGCGCAAGTTTTGATATAGTGCGCGCGTTTAGGGTGGAACTTTAAAATATTAAAATAGCCGCGGCGATACGATGGGCTCGAACCGCGACGGGAGATTTATCATGCGTCGGAGATACCGACCAGCCAGTTTATACCGGGTGCGACACAACAGCGTAACGCAACATTCCCCGCGACCGAAGAGCCCGCGATATTCTCTACCTGGCTTCGCCGTCGTACACGAATCATTAATACATCGATGGGTTTGGGATTCGCGATGCGATTTCGATCGTTGCGGATTCGCGCTGAAATCGCATGATCCTACTGCACTGGGTGACGATGTAAAAAAAAAGAGAGAAAGAACAGAGGGAGAGAGGAAACGTTCCATTATGAGATTTCAATCGTTATCGTGATCCGCGAGTTAAATGTCGTTCAGACAAAATCTGTGATAAAATTTGACAGCGGGAAACGATACACGTTGCGCTACAACTGGTTGGTTGTGCATGTCAAAAGGGATTGGTTGTTCAAAGGGAACGCTTCAAGCGATTTTGTAAAACAATGCTTTACAAAAAACAACGCGTCACTAACGAGGATATGGTTGCAAGTTTAGATGTCCTAATTATCAAAGTCTCAGCTGTGATGACTTGGCAAAGTGAATATAAATACGAGCCATTGACGAATCTTAACTCCTAAATGTGTGCATAAGTGTGTACAAAAACAATACGTGTCTCTTATTTCCTGTGTGATACGAAACTATTAAAATTATCTTTTTTATTAAAAATAGGTTCTACGTTAACATCCAAAGAGTAACAGACAGCTTTGAGTCTGAATTACTTTTATAGATTCCGACCACATGTCTCTTTCTCACTGATCCCCGCTCATTAAATTTCTATTCTTCATCGCTCTGCAAATACCCAAAGCTCGTGAAATTTGTCGAGAGATGAATTTTCGTCAATTCCATCGTAAGTAAGTAAAAACAGAACGTCGAACATCCGACAATTTCGCAGTTTCCATCCTTGACTCGCGCAGTACGTTACCTTACAACAATCACGCTTGACTTATTTCGAGCGATCTCTAGTTGATTATTTTTAAAACAATCGAGTGTGGTCGGTCAATTTCTTACGGCTTAAAGATTAAAGTAAGGTTGTGGACAAGAAGTACGAGGTGTAATCGAGCACTCCGGCCAAATAGTTACCGCGCGCTAATCACTTGATTACTAACGAGATCTCAACTGCTCAACAATCGCTGTACAGAATATCCGATCTGGTCGCAAGCGAAGGGTTAATAGCGAACGTAAAACGACGACGCCCCGCAGCGTTTGTATATCGAAGGTTTGGGCGCGCGACTCACGTGCACACCGAAAAGTCGCTCGTTCAATTTCAGAGCACGTAATCGATAATCGGCCGCGATAAGTTATGAATCACGTGCGGCGGCGCGCCGCGGTCTTCATTATGTACGCCCTACGCACTCGATAATATGTCGGAGGAAAAAAAAAGGTAAAGAGCCGTCCCCGACCGACACCCCGCATCTATCGAAGGGCGACCGACGGCCCCGAGGCGCAACGGCGGCATGTGGGGCCGCATATGGCGCGTGGCTTCCCATTGTTAAGACCGCGGTTTACCTAACTGACTTTTTGATCGACTGCGTTTCACAGGGCGAATCCGAGCTGGCCTTAGAGGGGCGCATAAGAGTAAGGTGTCATGGAACATTATGCTGTTTCGTCAATGATCGTATCGTTTACTTAACTTGAAGTGCTCATAACAGGGAATCTTTGTGCGTTATATATCTCCAGTTATATTTCGAATTGTCAACAATTCCCGAGACAAACAGAACGTTTTCATATGTCTGTTACGTATACACATCTTCCTTTGTATGTTTGAAGTTGGGAATATTTCGCTTGGAGACAGATATTTATATCATTATGTCTCTAGTTACATTTCAAAGTGGCATTGTTCTTTGAGTAATCGTCAGAATAATCACGTTGGATTTGTATAAAGAATTCTGACGTTTCGTACCAAATCTACGCATTACTTCTGAAGTGATATTACGTATAAGGAAAATTTATCAGATAATATGCAAGAGTTGAAATATTATGGACCATACACGCCTGACCGTTACAATCAATTTTTCAATCCAAACATATGTCACGTCTGCAAGGAAAGAGACAAGGATAATTTAATATTATGTGATTGGTGCTGCATGATTTCTTACTGCAGCGTAGATCATAAAACAGAACACCAGCCGCAACACTCAAATATCTGTAAGGAGATAGCGAAGCTTTTAAAAGTAAAACCGCCAGAGGACAAACGCAGATTCAGCAATTGGAAGCAATGGTTGCAATCAAGAAATGAATTGTTGCAATCGACCCAACAAGTATTTGATCGTCCATTGGAGCCGTGCGTGAAGCAAATGATCTTGTGGCCGAAATCGTGTTTTGAGTGTTACCAACAGGCTAAACTGCAGACTTGCCAAAAATGCTTTACCTCCAACTATTGCGACGAACACGAAACAATTTTTCATGCCCAACATAATCTGCATAAATGTAATCAACTGACAACATTGCTCAACATAAATATCGAAGCTATTTCTGATGAAACACCTGGCGCATCGTATGAATTCCTTGCATCTATTGATAAAATCACACGTTTAAACAATATGACTGATATTTTGTACCATATTCTATCTAATAGGGAAGATAAACTGTTAGTTTGTAAGGACTATGTACAGTCCAATTACTTTTCCAGGCCACTGACAGTCTATTCCGGGTTCAAAAGACTGAAAGCATTAAATATTTTACAGCAAACGCATGTTGTCATTCATGTTATAGCCGCAAACTCCGTAGATAAAAATAGTCTACCAGCTTGGGAAATTCTGTTACATCTTCTACCCAGTATGCAAAATCTAGTAATTGTAATGATAGGGCCGGAATTAGAGTACAATTCTTGTGTACATAATCTTTGCGACCGTTGCAAGAATAAGAATGTGACGTTTACTACCTATTCAAATCCTATGTTATATTACCAGTATATAGAATTAGCTCCTAATTACATGAATCCGACTATGATTGTAGGATTTCATGTAGAGTTCAATGAGGGAGATATATGGCGGAAATCTATAATAGCAATGCAGACTCGGGGCTGTCCGCTACTTTTAGGTTGCTCGTGTGAACAAGAGGCGCGAAATTGCATAATGAAAATAAAAACCGCTTTGGACGTTAAAGTAGAGCCAATTTTTATTAAGAAAAATTATTTTAATAGTTCTTTCCCACATAGAGTATTACTGACTGGTGATACGCATTTCTACAATGAACATTTAATTATTTATCGGGATTTATATTATTTTGATACAAATTTTTCTAATTATGGTGATAATGATCAATCCAGTTCTCGTTCCTCGCACCTGAATGTGTGACGCGTTTGTAGAGTTGGCACATAAAATCACATGTATAAAAGTAACGACATTCAAAATTTCTTTAGACATTTCACTAGAACTTGTCTCTCTTCATTATGCAGTTGCGCGTTTCTTGTCCCCGACAGCGAACGGTAACACATCCACATGAATAAATTTGCGGTTTCCTACAACGTATTTCGAACTTCCTTTTGTACGATTCCACTACGCTCAAATTTGAGATATATATAGCTTGTAATGAATTATGGTCGAACAAGATCGTAATAATTTTTGTGCACTGTAAAAAAAGTCCAACGGACATAATGAACCGATCAAAAGTTAATAAACGGATATATGTTCCAATAAAATTCTCCGACTAACTTGATCGGAAACTTGATCTAGTGGCCCCAAAAACGGTCAGATATATCGCTTGAACTGGCATATCCGTTATCATTTGGATTTATCTCTTAATGTAGGAGAAAATGTATATACTTGGCACTCCAATTTTTACCTTTTTTTTAGTAATTTTTCTAAATTTGCTCCAACATAAGAGTATGCACACTTGTACATATCAGTTGCAATGTAAATCTCTTTCTGTGCATTTCAAATTTATTTATGATGTTATACGGTAATGGATATTTGCAGCTCTTTGTATCACCAATTATCTTTCATCCTTTAATTATATATTACATATGAATATAATTTATTTGAAAGGATTCATACACGGAGAAAAATAATTTATTGGCTCAGCAAATTTTCTGCTGGTTTAACAAAATCTTTTCATTATTATATGGACAGCAAAAAGATTTGCTAAGAATACTAATCACTATTTGCTGGATATAATTTGCTGAATCTACAAATTATTTTGCTATAAGAACCATGATAGATTTATATAAGCAGTTGCAGTTTTGCTCCGATAGCAAATAAATTTGCTAAGGATATATTATTTTGCATCAATAACAAATTAACGTAATTCTTAGGACAAATACACTCAACAAATTTTTTCTATCTTGGCAACGAAACTACTTCTGCTCCGATAACGAATAATTTGTAAAATTAGTTACGTCAACTAAATTTTTTTGATGTTACTACGAATATGCAGTAACAACGACGATTTTGCTAAAAGAGCAAAATTATTTTTCTCCGTACAGTTATGTTGCTTTTTATTGACTATTTGTCCCGTTATTTCTCTTCTAATATCTTCCTCCATACGTTTCAAGTCTAAACATGATATTTTACTTGCTGACGGATTAGTGCTTCGTTGTACATTTAAGCATAACATCAACATCAACAATTCGAATGTCGAATATGATTAGAGTGTATATTATCTCCTTTGTTTGCATAAGTCACAAGGAATATGGAACAAATAGAGAAACAGACAGGAACTAACAGCTGACGTTATATTTGAGGATGGAGCTAACGAATAAAACTGATTAAGCCACGCAATGGAGAAATGGGTCGGTCTAACGTAAAACCGCAAATTACGTGGATGAAACCTCTCTTTCGGCGGCCTCGGCTTTAATGTCTTTATGCCATCGTGCGACGCGACTCGTTCGAGTGGATCGCGAATTGCGGCGCGATTCAATGTCGGGTAATGATTTTCATTAAATTCGGCTTTGACGGATCCGCGTCGCGGACGGGCGGGCGCGAATGCCGCGGTCGTGTTCGCGATAAAACATTCAGAGCTTTATATTGCCATCGGGGGTAAAAAAAACTCTCGACGCGAGACAAGCGTCGAGAGCGTTGACAACGATGGCACACCCGTCGACGTCACTTTTCGTGCATTTCTGCAATTAAAGCGATCGATTAGCGCGGCGTGCTCACTCACCGTGTCCGCGCGATCACGCTGATTCCGACGGCGCGATATTCATTTAAACGGGATCACCCGATAAGCCGGTGCTAACGCGAAATTTGACGTAGATGTATTCACGCGCATTGTGCCGGCCTGATCGAGGGTGCAAATCGCTTGCTTGTTTGCACCGAGCGTGCTGTCGCTACGGTTTACGGTAAATGGCCGCTGTCGAAAAGCGGTTTCCGCGAGCACTGCTGGAAACTCCCTCAAAGTTTCCGATTTTTGTTCGTTTTCCGGTGGTGCTTCGGACGCATATGTCGAAGGAGGATTTCAAAATTTATCTGTGCTAATGATAGCTTGAATAAATCCTTTTTCTTTTCTCCAATCGACAGTGCAGAATGCCTGACTTCTCTCGCGCGGCACGTATAATCTTTCAGCAGAGCTGATACAGAACATATGTACTGGAAGAAAAAGTTTTTGTACTCTCAGTAGTTAATAATAACATATTTAATTATATAATATATATATTTTCGCAATGAAAAATTAATTTTTCCAGGTAAGAAAATATACATCTGCTTAAAGCTTTAGTTCTTTTCATGAAGACAATTGTTCTATTATTTCTATTTAAATGAAAGAATTTAAATTTAATCTTAGAACCTCCAACATGAGTCAAATTTATCGAGACCAACTTTTCAAACATTATCGTCGTTAAAAACATTTTTTATAACTTTTCTCTAATTTTATAATTTTTCTAACATTTTTTCTAATTTTCTTCAACTTTATTGAATCACAGGAGCATTAATATATTCATATTTCTCGACATTTTCTATACAAATAAAGAAAAAATTGAGTTTTGATCATTTTTCTGGAAATTATGAGCAAAGGAAAATGCACTAAAATTTTCCTATGTTTACGTAACTCTTTGATATTTAAGATTCTAGGATTAAATAAATATGTTATTAGTACACGCATACCAAATAAATATTTTTTAATTTTAGATACTTTTTTCTTAACGTAATCAACATTAACACTGTTTTCTTTGCAAACGTAATAACATAATTAAACAATGTTCGTATTTTGCTCTCAAAATCTTGTTGTTAGCCTGAGACAAAAATGAGACACAAGTTTCGTTGGTCGAATTCGCGAACCGAGCGAGAGTAATCGAAAATTTCCGGAAATCAATCTTTCAGCACAGCACAGAGAAGGGAGAATTACGGCGTAAAGTTTCCGCGTTACTGAAAGTTGTTGCTCGACGGGAACGCGAGTCGATCGTCTGCCAATTAAACGCGCTCTCGTCGGCGCGATTACATAATAATCCTCTTGCCAGACGGCAGTTCGATGGGTCGATTAAACCTTAAACACGCTGATCCACGACTCGATTATGATGATCGCTCGTTAATTAATCCGCGCGCGTCGCCTCGGGGCCGCGTCAGTTCGGGGCGCGCTTCGTCGGGATTCACTTTTAATCCGATTCGAATCCGACATCAAGCAAGCAACGAAAATCCACGGTCTCCGACCGAGTTACTAATTGATCCCGTGTACACGCGTGCGCACACGTACACGTACGTCAAAACACGCTGCGATCCTCCGTCACAAATTTCGCGGACTCCTTGCGCAAAAATGCGTTCGAATACTTCGCGATACATCGTACACGCGGCGGGTCGCGATGTTCCGCCGCGGAGTGGACGTTGTTTCGAGCACTTGGAGTGGCGGCGCCAGCCTCAAGATTCGCGTAAATCAAAGCGCCGCGGGAAATTCGAGCCGACCGTATATTACGCGGGAAAACTTCCCGTTTCCACGAGAATTCGATTTATCGCTCTCGGCCATTACTATCGGACTGCCTGCTACCGGCTGCCATGGGGCCATGTCACGCGCGAATCATACACACACACACACACACACACACACACACACACACATACAGCGTGGAAAACTTTTTCAACTAGCGGCCGCCGCGTCGCGAGGAATGAACCGTGAAAGCCGGGAAAGTATGAATGCTAAGGGCCCTCTGCGATTCACGGGGGCAGGCACCCCGGCATAGCAATCAGCGATTCTCTTGAAAAGGCGGGAAACTGGGACGCGGGACATTTAAATTATGCATTCGCCGCCGACGAGGACGAGTCGCGGAAGCTGGGAGACCGAGGGACGTGCGGAAGGGTGGAGAGGTGTACGAGAAATCGTGCTTACATAAAGCGGAACGTGCGAATCGATAGGCTTCCGGTATTTGTAGCTCGGTGAGCTACACAAATTCCGGGTCACCTGGCATGTCCGCGTCTCAATAACCGCTCTCGGTGTGCTCTCGGTTGGACAATTAAGGATCTTTCACGGAGAGATCGCGAATTTCATTCAGAATTTAATAGAGATCGCGTGCAGAGGTGGGCTTTTATACCGACATATCAGCGCACAAATATACCATTGTATATACCATTGTATATTCGCCGCATACAGCCTGCTCTTTTATTCATAGTATTAATTAAACGCTCAAAAATAAGTCAAAATTCCTGTCTCATTTTCGGCCTCAACAATTTTAAATTCTAATTAACGCCTTTTTAAGTTCTATTTAACACCTATTTTGATATTCCTACACAGAAAAAACTGCACACTGCATTCAAGTAAATGTTACTTGTTTCAAGTATTTCATAAGTTTATATGTCTGCGAATATATCATGAGTTTTCATCATAAACATCAAATATATTCAAATACATTCTGAATTCTAGTGAGTTTAGCATTTCAAAGATATTGGATTAAGACAAAAATTCGCTTTGCTTACTGCGCAGAGTCGTACCAACTTTTCCTGGAGAAAGTTTTTTAATATTCTTGTAGAGAGAATAAATTCTACTTTTGAGTACATGATAACGAACTGTTCTAAAATTTCTCGCGAGTACGTTCTAAAACTTATTATCAAAGTAATGTTCTTCTTTGTATGAATAACCATTACTTAAAAGAAGGAGAATAAACTGAGTGATTGCTTTTCTTAGCAATAGAATGATATTTTTGTCTGCGTATACATGGGTCTCTCTTAATTCTATTAAACCTACCAATTTTGTCAGAAATCCTCTTTAGAACCTACAGGTGGCATTTCGCACTCTCTGCCATTTAGAGGCGTTAAGTAGGATTTCAGTTTCTATGTGTATTAAACACACACTGATCCTATCGAATATACAGGTGTTAAAAGGTTCAGGTCGCAAGCGGGGCTAAAGTTTCGACTGAAGTGCACTTTTCGTGAAATTTTCGTAGAATTCGCAAGTGCGATACTTAAATCGCACCATCCCACGTACGGGGACGAGTCACGTGGGACTGAATTTCGATGGTGCGGAGAATTCGTAGAGAGGGCTGAAAAGAGCGAGAGAAATCGCATTCGCGTAAAACGAAATGTATGAACCGATAGACCGCGCGTCGCCTTATGTAAGCGCGATTTCCCACAGGCACAGACGCCGCCAGGTCGTTCGCATACGCGTTCCCGCAGGAAACGCCGAGTCCGCGATTGCATCGGAAGTGCATCGCGCCAGTCGCTTATCGGTCGCGCGCCGCCGACGCATTTACCTCGTTACCGGATTTTACGCCTATCGTCGGAAGTGCAAACGAAAGTAAAAACTCGCGATCAAAGGAAGATGAAAGTGGAAGAGCGCAAATATTGATTATTAAATATGATTATTGCCCATGAGGATTCATTCGATTCATCCTAACACGACAAAAAACGTCTCGTGCAACGTGCAGGCAAACTGTCAATGCGGCGCGACTATTGTTTAAGCGTTTCTCATTGATCAGCGCGCAATATGTCTATTATTTTCAAATAAATTTTAATAAATTATAAACAGAGCGCATATTCCGATTTGATGATGATTGAAATCTACGAGTGTGAAAAGGGTTGTGAAAGGTTTGAAATGTTTGAAACCTAAAATATTTATCTTTCAATATATATGTGTACAATCATTTCGTGTTAATCGCGTACTCTTTACATATTATTTGCACACTGGAAGTAGAATCCTTGATTCGCGGGTAGTACATTTCCCGGCATATTCCCGCAAAAATTAGATACCGCGATCCGAAAGAACTCGAGTGCTCTCGAACAAGCAAACATTGCGCAGACGAGTCGCGAGATAACGCGATTAACGTTGTAAATTGACTACTTATTTATTCAGCCGTCCATCGATGCACACGTTGCACAAACGATAAATCTATGTCGGTACAGCATGATTCATCAGTTACCAAATAATTCGCAGTCCCTCTAAAAGCGCGATTTCACTTTCACTTCACGCTTTACACCACCATTGAGAGCTAAATTCTGCTGGAAATTCAATTCCCTTAAATAATCCGTATGGTAACGCGGAGTAGAAATTTTACACAACTATCAAAATGTAATATTTATAAGTAGCATTTTCTACATTGAATATTTTTTCAAAATTTCAACGATATATATATTTTTATTTATTTATTTTGTCGTTTCATAAAAGTGATTAAAAACACACATCATCGACTTTCCTCCTTCCGACTTCAAATATCATTTTCACTTTGATACAGAGAGCTAGGTAGTATTGGCTATTAATCGATTAAAATCATTTTGACTAGAATAATCGGCAAATCAATAATCAAAATTAATCAATCGTCACGTAATCAAAAATCACAAGTGATTTCATCGATTGATGGAACTAGTCATCAATCAAATTTTGATGCGATTAATTATATACCGATAGACAGAATACGAGAAATATTTAGTTGTTATCGCCGCGAATGCGCGACTTTGTTTCGCGGCGATCGCGCCGTGGAACTTCTGAACATGACTGTATAACGCGGTAGGCGAACTGTTTATCTACTCAGCCATCTATCTGCCTTGCTCGCGCCCAATTAATTATCCCTAATCAAGCGCGTTTGCAAGCCGCGCGCGATTCAATAACGTCGTGATATCGCGTTTCAATACGGGAATATCGAGTGCCGCGGGAATCGGCGAGCGCGAGCGTGTCAACGACCCCGAACGATCGGCGATGCGCGTTCATCGAGATCGCGTTTATCGCTTAATGATCCTATAAGAATTGCCTTTCCGGAACGTGTGCATCGATTGCACGTTCGACACGCGACGTCAGTTCTGAATTGCGCGAGCGCGCTACACGGAAAAAAAAGGTTGAATTAACGCGACGTGTTTGGGCAAGCAAGTTTCGACGAAGATAAACCGACTTTCTGGTTATTATAATGAGATATTCTGCAACTAGTTCTAACACCGCGGTCAGAGTTTGGTTACTGCACGGAAAAATAAGTTTGGTTGAATTAAGCAAATTTTAAATAAAATACGAACGAACTAAAAATTCCAGTTGAAGCTATTAGAATTCTGTTTGAGCTGACAAAATTTTTGATCAACGGAATTCTGGTAACATCAACTGGAATTTTCTGGCTCGTTCATATTTTACCAGAAATTAGTTAATCCATCCAAATGCTTTTTACCATGTGTGTATGTCGCAATAACAAGTACAACTTAGACAAGTATCGTAAAAAAAGCATAGTCGGATTAACGTAATATGTTTGATTAAACGATTGTTGAATAGAACGAAACAAAATTTCTGATTATCATAAGCAAATATTCTGGTATTCATCGCTCGTCACAACATAAGCAAACGAATCAGAATTAGAAGTTCCCGAATTCGAATTCCACCAAGGTGTAAAAGGCGAATTCTTCTCAAATACAACGTAACATCAAATTAGTTTAAATGACTAATTTCAAGCAAAATAATACCATACATTAACACCTTAAGAAACAATTTTGAGTTAAAAAGAATAGTAAAATTTCTACTGGGAAATGTGAATATAATTAGATTTTTTATTGTAACCAAACTTGTTTGGTTACTTTACCAGAACGTATTTGACCAAATTTGTCTGGTTATATTGGCGAAAATTATAGTTCGTTTCTCCCCAAACAGTCCGGTTAATTGTATCCTGAACACAAATTAATTCAACCGATCTCCTTTTTCCGTGTGCCATCAATTAGGTCTCCTCCTTCAACGCGGATTCCTCGCACAATCGCGAAGATGAAGTCCCGGCTTTTTATCTTTCGTGTGACCGTGGACACGCCAAGGACTTCTGTAAGATTTCCTTGGACGAGTTATGGGCGACTCTCGCGGGGTAAAATTAGATTGCGCCAACTTTGGCGCGCGGCCACGAACGCTCGGGAGAACGCGGCGTATCCGGCGCGATCGTCATCGGGAGTGAATCGTGTGAATTTGCCTTTGAGCGAGCTCGCATAATTTATCGGTCGATTCAGCGCGATTCGCGCGATGCCGGATGCAGGAAGCGCGTGTCCGCGCGAGCGCGCGCGTGTGTTCACGCGCGCGCCCAGTCGAGTGCGGGCGAACGCGCCGGATGCGCTCTCAGGAAATTTTATTTCGCTCAGAGATGCATGTACCGATACGCCACTGATATATAGCTCGCGCATTGTATCGTCGTCGTAACTGTAAGATCGGATGGCCCGATTAGGTGTGCGAGCCATGTAAATAATGGAAAACGCGTCACGACGCGTAACGATAAACGTGTACAAATGAAGACTCGAAACAAGGGAGAAGAAAAGGGAGAAAAACACGATAGACAGGACAGGACAGGGAGGTCCCGTGTTGCCGAAAAATTTCTTTCTCCCGGGGAAAGAATCCGTGTAATGCGTCGGAATTATTTAATAATTAATATATTAATTAATATATTAACGTAATATATATAATTAATATATTAACGCCGTAAGAGTCTGTCATAAGATTCTTTTACAGATAGTAATTTTCTCTTATTTAATTTTCTGTTTTTTAATTTCCTTTGTACATTTCCTGCGTTAACTCTCCACTTGTTCCGTAGGTCATTTTGGAAACAGTGAAATTTAAATTATCTGCTATGAATTTTGCTAAAAAAAAATGTTATAAACATTGGGGGCTAAACAACATTCTCACTAGAAAGTGGAAACCTGAAATAGTAATGAGAAAAAGTTCTGCTCCGAATTTGTTATATCTGTCCACGAAATAAATCGCGTTAAATAAACCGGGAAGAAGCCGGTGGGTTGAGGAGACGCAAGGAAGAGCGTTTACAGAATTTTCAAAGATCAGTCCCGATGATTAGATCCGCGATTTTCCTTGCATTTTTCGATGCATGCATCGAAAAATAAGTTCACTTCCTTCACTGTATGTTTCCTACAATCGCTATTCCACCGATTGGCTCTGCCCGCGGTATGTTTTCTGTATTTCCTGTACAAATATAACGAAGTAAAAATTTCCGACATACATAAATATTGACTTTGTGTTGAAATAACAATGTGTAACAATGCGTAACAATGCGCTGATCCGATACTTTGTTGTCGTTTGTGAGCCATTAATCTGTGATATCACTCGTTTACAACGTACACCCACAATAATTATGAGGAGTCACTTATTTGCTAAGTATATTAACGAGGAATTTATGCAAATTCCCGTCGTCCGTTAATGCCGCGACCAAGCTAACGACGCTGCATTAAGAGACGGAACTCTTGAGAGGGTGACGTACCTTTGAAATCGATACGTACTCGATACGGCGAAACACCGTCGACGAAATGGACGACGTTTTAAGGTTTTCAACTTCGCGTGGAACTTCGCTTCGCGGCGGGGAGAGAAAAAAGAGAGAGGAAGAAAGGAAGAAATAAAAGTAACTTATGCTTTAAGAAACAGAGAATTCCGAAGACAAATCGTCGAGCGGACGGAAACCCGATACAGCCCGCGGTAACGTTGAAAGCGGAGGAACTGGTAACAAAAGATAAAGCGAGGGAGGATGATGGAAGACAATGCCGCAAAAAGGAACCGACAAATCAAGCAGGAGAAACAAGTCAAAGCTGGCCGACGTGTATCGAGAAAGTGCCAAGAACAAAGACGCGCAATTTTATACAATATACGCTCCATACAGTTAGTTAGGGGAGGGCGCGCGGGGGAAGTAGAGATAGAGATACACGGTTCGTTTACTTTCAATTATCATCTGTGCAAGATATGAAGGCGCGCGTTTGATTCTCCGTGCCGGCGAAAAATCTCACTTTTGATTCGCAACGCGCGAAAGCATGTCTCGCGCGCGCCTCGTTTCTCTTTTTCAAGGATAATAAATTAAACGTATCCTTGATAACAGCAAAGTATTTTTACAGTGTAAGTGTGGATGTGCGGTGACTCGGTTAAACGCGAAAATAACCATTTGCGCACGTAAATTATAGCGATTTCACGCTCGACCGAATAGAAGGGCAAAAACACACACCGCTCGAAGCGGTATGGCGCGCGACTCACGATGGCGGCTTTGCGACGGCCGAACGAAAGAGCCTACATATTAAAGCGACGCGCAATTATCGATAATCGAAATTACCTGAAATTATTATTAGCCATAACGCGCCGGAATGAACGGCGCTGTCGATCGATTCGATTATCGTTTCCTTCCGTCCCGCCGGCCGAAGAGAGCCGTTCTATATCGAAGCTCGTCCGGCGAAACAAGACGCGCGAAAATTCAATTTACCGGCCGGATAATTTCACTGCAAACTAGAAATTTGTAAGCAATAAAGGAAACAGTTATGCTCGTCTGTTCTTCAACAAACGCATTAAAACCGACGGAACAATCGGCAGCTAAGAACGCGATCGATATGTGGAAATTTGAGGGTGTTAATCCTTCGAGCGCACTGCGGCGCAAATTTGCACCATGGATTTCCTCAAAAAGCGATTTTTTCGAAATGCAATCAAATGTAAATCAATTTTTTACTCTTCCATTACTTTTTCATTGGCTTTTATACTATCATCGTCACATTTCTTTGTGATCTTATTTTCTTATATTAAAAAAAATAATAATAAATTGGAATTGATCAGAGATTTCGATTGAAGTTGAAGAATTCTGTCCAAGTCGACGAAACTTTCCGGTCAATATGAACAGAATTCTGATAACTTCAAGCGGAATTTCCTAAATTTGTTCATATTTCACCAGAATCTTTGTCGATCCAACTAAATATTTTTTTCCCTATGTATTTCAGAAAAGCGACTCTCTAACTTTTGTCCAAGATATTTCCTCATTGCGTTCTCTTTGAGATATCTGCGATCGTCACATTAATATTGCTGTTATATATCAGCGCCATACCTTATTTATTTCGATAGGATAGATAGGGTAGATTTCTATCCGAGAGAAAAAGAGAGAATGGATGAGCGAAAAGAATCGTCATCTCGAGACAGAACTTAAATTACACGTTCAACATAGCGCGACACATTTATGACGCAAGTTCAACTACAGCTCAACGCAGAAGAGAGCTGTGCTTGTTTCGTAATGAGACTTTAATGGAGTCATTAAGAAAATCTTCTTTCTCTTATTATGTGAGTAGCCTGCTCAAGCTACCGCTATACGCTTCGAGGTATTGAGATATCAGTAATAATAATATAGTGACGTCGCGCGCGTTTCTTGATATTTAAGATAATCATTTCGCTCTAGTAATTTACTCTTAATGAGTTTACCTAGACTCGCGACCGTTATTTTCACGACGCAATCTCCAGATGTTTCATTTGATATGCAGTCTCTGTAGAATCCATTTCTGGGGAGTCTTTGGTGTGCTTTCATACAACTTACTCCGTTCAATACGTACACGACGTTAGTTAAAATCGATAACAAATACAGACTTGACGATAAATTTTCTAAATTTTCGTCTCTTTCAATCTTACTTTAATCTCCGATTAAAGGCTGCTTAGAATCTACCGCGAATTACGCTGTCATGCTTTACTTGTAACATCATCTCGTTACACAATTCCTGAGAAATAGTAAATCCTTCGCGCAAAATAATCGTGCGATGCATGTCCGGTGTGAGTTTCAACTGAGGGAAAATTGAGCTCGAGCACACGTTAGAAAAGCCTACTCTCGCGAACTGGTCTTCGTGGATCGCCGTGCAGACTAGGTCGTGCTGGAATTCACGTGGTCGTGTCGGGATTTCACGGAGATACGCTAAATGCCGCATTGGCGCCGCGAGCGGCACGCGCAACAAATACACTCACACAAGATGTACTCTTTATAATGACAGCTTTATAAGCGTCTGGATATTTAATTCATCACGCGCACAGCCGTCATGCCGACCGCCGCGGGCACGTTCCGCAAACATGCACGCTCCGATGCCCGATACATATGCAGCAGACGTACGTAAAAGTGCACATCTCCATTCGAATGGCCAGCATAATTTTCATAATACGAGGGTGGTCTGAAAAGTTTCCGACCTCAACGTGAAGATAGCAGCACTTGTAAATAAAAGCTAGTGAATTTCGTTGTTCATCTGTTGACAGTTACTCACCGAAGTTTCAGCCATTTTGGACTCGCAGTTGTTATGTAACAG
>NW_022639519.1:1576508-1578658 GCF_010583005.1 Odontomachus brunneus | reverse complement strand
AATCCACGAATTACGGTTTGAACTGCTTGACCATCCACCTTACTCACCAGATCTAGCCCCAAGCGACTTCTTTTTGTTCCCTCATCTAAAAATTGCGCTCGGAGGACAGAGATTTTCGTCAAATGAAGAGGCAATCACCTTCGTGAACAATTATTTTGCAGAGAAAAACGCCGAGTACTATTTCGACGGGTTACAGAGATGGGAGCATCGCTGGGAGAAGTGTGTAGATTTACAAGGAGACTATGTTGAAAAATAAAAAACAATTTTCAGAAAAAATGACTTGTATCTTTGTTAGGTCGGAAACTTTTCAGACCACCCTCGTATCCAAAGGGCCTCTTCCCTTTATCATCTCAATAACGTTATTGCCCGGCTACCGCGCGCACCTGCGCGCCCCGCCGACACTCGAGCAACAATTATGAGCAATATTTATGAGTAAATATTGTCGCCTTCGTACCTGGTTGCACCCCGTTGCACCGACGCTGCTCACCGCGACGTCATCGCTTTCGTGAGAGCGCCTCGCGTCTCGAGAATTGATTGCGAGAGGTTCGCGATTCGCCTCACCGCGGTATCTTCGTGACGAGTAAGTCCAGTTCTGAAGATAAAGCTTGAAGAAAATGCAAGCTTTCACTCACAGAAAATGCGATCTTTCAAAAATATATTGAAAATATTATCTTTTTCTTAGCGGAATTCTCTTGTATATAGTCTCAAGAGGATTTTGCTAAAGATAACATTGCATTAGAAAAAAGATAATAAGCTGTCTAGATATAAAATCAAAATAAGGGAAAAAGGTTCATGAGAACCAATACATAGAAGAAGTAGTGTAGTAAAACTAATTAAAAATAACTACTCCTTTTGTATATCGATTTTCATAGATTCTTTTTTCTTATTTTGATAACATTACATTACATTACATTATGAATCGCTTGTTTTGGCATTTTTAAGAAGCACGAAAAATATGCTACAAGAAACGTTAATTAATTTTATCCACTCACATTACTAAGAATATTAAGATGAAATTTCGACACGCTCAAAAACATTTATATAAGTCAGACTTTTTTAATTGCAGTATTCTTAAAATTTTAACGAAACTCAGGAAAAAATATTTTCTAATTGCAATATCTCTATTGTACAATCCCTATGTTCTAATTCAATATTCTTCAAATTTTAATAGAACTCAGAAAAAAATACCAACGTCCTAAACGAAATATCTTGTGACTCCTTTTCCAGTTCCAAGATAAATATATAAACGATATTTACGACTTGACATGTCTCGCGGTCTTTCCTTTGCGCGTTATATTCTTGGTAGTCAGGTATTAAAAATCCTATTGCGAAGTATTCGCAAAACGTACAGTATTCCTATCATGTACAATACATCTACTTAGAAATCGGGTTCATCGTTCGGTCGCTCGTTTCGTTTCCAACGTTAAAACTGTCAAGCAAAGCTAACTGCATATCGAGTCTTCTCCGACGTCCGATTGGCAGTTGGTGGAGTTGTCTCAAGGGTGACCTAATAGAGCCTCTACGTGGTACGTCGGGGTCGTTCTAGAATTCCGACTTGGCGATAAGTTTCGCCGCAGGTATTACCTGTCAGGCCCGTCGCCGGTGGTGGCGGCGGGCCGATCAGCCGTTCGATACTCACCCTCGCGATCGATCGAGCACCTCCCCCCGCGCCCCGACCTCGGGCGATAGCGGTGCACGGAAACCCGGCTCTCTTCGTATCCGGCGAAACTTATATTATATCGATAATTCAGTACCGGAAGCCGCTGACCGGTCTTTCCAATACGGCGGAGTTCGTCTGAAAGACTCGGTGCATGCGCCGCTCGCCACCCACGTGGGTGGCTCGAGGCGAGACGAAGTAGATAGGTAGGTAGGTTAGGTAGTTCCCAGGTAGATAGGTAGATAGGTAGGTGTGCGGTCGAGATTTCGGTTCGCCGGTAATCGATAGTTACTTACTTACCGGTACCGGTCTTTGGGGACTACTGGCGCAGAGCCAGTCGTGCAAGGAGCGGTGTCGATGGGCCGAGATTCCTGTACGGGCGATATCGTAAAAGATCCCCGTCGCGATAGATTTCGAGTTTATAGATCGGCGCACCCTCTCACGCGACGCGGCTAAAATTAGCTATCCGGTGCCGATCGAGAAAGAGTGACTC
>NW_022639519.1:1565721-1576498 GCF_010583005.1 Odontomachus brunneus | reverse complement strand
GTAGGTGCTTTGATGTCCCATGATTGCACAACGGCTGTCAGCACCAATCACTTTTCCGTACTCTCTCTCTCTCTCTCTCTCTCGCTCGCTCTCGTTCTTGCTCTCGTCACTCTCGTCTGCAAGGAAATAGAGATAATCGGCGGAGCCTAGGGGATGTTTCGCTCCCGAAAAGCGATGCGGGAGCGTCACCGAAGAATACAGTCGTCCTCTCGGAAAATAAATTCCCTTAGTACTTTTGAAACGCAGCACGGTAATCACTTTTTCAACTTCTCTTTTGGTCAACGTTTCTCTCTTTTTCTCTCTCTCTCTCTCTTTCTCCTCTCCCCCTCCTTCTCTTGGTCGCTCACTCACCGACGATGAAAGGGAGATTTGCCGCACGCTAATCTAATCTCGCCTAAATATCCAGGAATGTAACATTCCGGCGATAAAATCGGGAGGGAGATCATTCCGACGACGCTGAGAGGGCCATTCGCAAATCGCCGGATTACTCTCGTCTCTCCCCGTGTCGCGAGTTTCGGTATAATGCGAAATTTAACGGCAAAACGTGCGAAACTCGCCGCTGTTTGCGCCGAATAAGAAGACGTTAGACGGCGAAGGAGAAAATCGTACGCTTAGTCCCCCAACGAACTTCGCCTGGATTTACCTCCGAGATTACGAAGGAATAGCGATTTTCACCTGGGTCGAAAATAAGGAGTTTAAAGGGAGGGGGTGAGTATCGAAAGTTTTCGCCGAGGACCCGCTAAGACTTCTATTTACTTAGCGCGCAGTTTGTGAGAACTCCACGAATTGACTCCACCTGTGTGTATCATTTAATGCACGCAGAAATGTTTTTTTTACTATGAAAAAAATCAGTTTTTTATTCGCTAGAAAAAACCAAAAAAATTTTTTTAAAATTTAATTTGTTGTGAAAAACGGATTTTTTAACATAAATTATATGCTAGTTACTTTTGATTTCTTTCTTTTTCTTTTGTGATCTAGGAAGTTAAGTATTCTTATTTTTGTTGAAATTTTGGTTTTTACTTTCTACTATTAATCGTGAACGATATTTACAATTTTATTTAAAATTTTTTTACTCGAAAAATAAACCTAACTACATTAATCTTGTTTTTACTTATTTGTGTGTGATTTGTTTTCTATTATTTTTAAATTTTACGTTATTATAAATAAAAAGAAGAATAAAATTTTGGAGTGAGAAATTGTAGGGCAAAAATAAGCGAATATTAATATTAATAGAGTAAAAATATTAGAATATTTTCTTATATCTTAAATATGAAATATTTTATATCTCACATTTTAATAAATACTTTTACATAGAGTGAAATCCTCTTTGTAATACCGTGGTGATTATCATGTAAAAGAGTCGGTATAAAATTACAATATAATGATAATCAATAATCGGTATAAAATTACAATATAATAATCCAAAAAAATATAGTTACACGACATATGAAGTTATATGAAGATATATAGTTATATATCTCCAGTATATTTTTCTATTCCATTTCTTTTTCTATTCCAACAGACTATTTGAATTCCACATTTTTTTATTGATTCTCTACTGTTACAAAAAATATTGCCTCAGTCAGGATTCGAACGAGCACGACCTCCCCGGATGCCAATTTAGCTACCGAGGTTGAGACGTTTCACGCGTGTTTCAAAACTATGAAAGAATTTCCATATTTCTTATTACTTATGTGTACAGTTTTATTTTTTATTTCCTACATTCCGCATACATTCTTAAAGTTTTTTCTATACAATTTATAACTATACAATTTTTCTGCTATAAGTATACAAATAAAAATGTCTAATGATGGCAAAGCTTTTTTTCTAAGTAGAATAACTTAAAAAATCTGAAAATCACGTTTGTTTTTTGTTTCGAAGACATTCCAAATGGCGATAGTTATTGACTAGACTTGTATACTATTTGGGCCAGACAACTATGGCAACTATGGCTTCTTCCGTTAGTGAATGCGTTGAGAAAAATTCTTCGCACATGCGTCGTTCCCGCGCAGCAAAATAACATGACATAAGATAATACACCTCGATTATTACCTAACCTAACCTAACGTAACCTGAATTATTGGCATCCCCTTAGTCATTGACACTATAGAGGAACCTGGTTTTCTTTACGAGTAGCGTTGCAGTTAAACTTCTTGTCGGCACACTCTATGAAAAGAGAAGTTCGCAAGTAAAACTACGAACAACTGCGGCTGCTCGCAGGAAAACCAGGTTATCCCAATGGCTCAGGGGGGATATCAGTAACTGGTCGTTTTGCCTTATAACGCATGCAAGCGGCAGCGCGGAATTATAAAGCGTTTTGCGTACGGCGATTTTTTTTATGAATCCGCGCAACATTATTCCGCGTCCGGTCGTAAAACCGGCAGTCGAATGCCGCGGCGGAGATAAACCGAAAAGTATTCCTCCGCAGGGAGAAGAGGGAGAGAGTCAGAGATAATAAGAGGGAAGGGAGAAAACACAGTGTTGCATATTGCGAATCGGTACAAACGGCGCAACGTGCCGTGTAACGGGCGAGGCGGATAAGGCGAATTCGGAATTAGATGCAAATTTTATCCGCTCCCTGTCGGGATTGTATTTCAAGGAATTTAAAAGATATAACCCCGCTGCGCCTGCCGGGCGCGTACACGGCGAAGAGGGAGGGGGAGGAGTGAGGATGAGTGAGGGCGAGTGCATACTCGCGCGGTGGCGATTCCAGCTTCCATTTGCATAGAAAATAAGCCGCGCGTCGATGCGCGTTCGGCACGTCGGAGGCTCGCCGGGATCGAATCTCCGCGATGGCCTCGACAGAGGAAACCGCTTCGCCGTTATTCCTGCCGATAGCTCCGCGCAAGAAAATATATCTCGCTGCAACCGTTCGCGGTTATCGCGGCCGTAACGCTCCACGTACGCGCCTTCGCGCGGCGATAGCAGCGTTAGCTGACGCGGAATTCGCGCGACCCGAAACAGCCGCAATTGTAAGTAGCGACTGTCACGGCGACGGAGATGGCTTAATGCGATTGCCAAGCCCCGACAGTTCGATTATCCTATCGTGCGCCGATCGTATTTGCCGTATATCCGTGAAACGCGCCCGCGCTCATCCGTGGAGACGAGCGACGCCTCCGAGAGAAAGAGAGAGAGACAGAGAGAGGGGAGGGAGAGAGCTCCTCGCGAGTCCTCGACGCGCGCCGGGCGGAAATGACGTTACCGCGCGCCGCGGCCTATTATTAATGGAAATTCAATTTCTATTGATTCAATTTCAATTTGATTGCCGAGTATCCGAGACCGAACGTCGCTCTAACACCTCCATCCGCCGTCGCCGGCGCTTTCGCTCGGCGAACTCGTAGAAATGTTTGTTCGCGCGCGCGCGCTCGATGCCTCCTCTTCTCTCCCCTCGTGATAAAATACATTTTAATAACGCATCTCTCGATCGCCCGACAGATCCGCGGACTATTGTTACGTTTCTCCTAGCCGGTGCGCGATCCCACGCGCCCCGCCGGATATTTCCGACATTGCCCGCCGTCCCTTTAATTAATTGCGGCCAGCCTGTGATGTAACGCGCGCGCAGCGAATGTATCCGGACTCCTGGAAAATTGAAATGCCTTCCACACGTCGTGATTTATTTCTGTCTCCATTCTCTTTGCTCTCTTCCCCACCTTTGTTTTTTCCTTCTTCCGACGAAGCGGGATATCTCGTCCTTTCATCTACGTTATTTTCCGCTCTCCTGATCGCAACGGTGATAAAAGGATCGCGATGTCGTGACATGTGGCCGACGATGGCGCTCTGCAAAATTAAATGGTGACTCAATCGCCGCTAAATCGGGACAATCGATAATGCCTGGTTCTCTCTCTCTCTCTCTCTCTCTCTCTCTCTCTCTCTCTCTGCCTTTTCAAAGACCTACACACCAGTGAACCTACACACACTGCGCTCTGGCGCCTCGCAAGAGACAGGTTCTCGCATTCCTCACTTGTACGTAAGCGTTTGTATGACATTTCCACTTTTTAGCGCTGTAATTGTTCCAATTGCGATTGCGTTAGTCTCTTTCGTTATCGCGTTTTCATACGGAACATTAATATCATTAGCGTTTAATGGGTCTCGCTAATAATACTCGTTAGCACATGCCCCTTTACACAACGGCCGTAACTGAGCCCGAGGATAAAGGAAAAACGGATTTCCAACAACGTTATGTCGCGGCATTGCACGCACGTGTTCACGTGCGTCGCGCGTGTGTCTCTCGGTTTGCCGCGTTATTCCGCGGGCGTTACTCGCGTACGCACGCGGGCCTTGATTAAAATATACATATGGCAGAGTCGCCCGGTCGACGGTAATGCGGCCAACCAAAGCGGAATTTTGCTATGGCATCCGCTGAAAACCGCCGCGTTGCCTGCCAACCAGTTACAAACAGCCCGTCGATAATTCCGCCCTTTGGCACTCGATAAATGCCAGTGATATCGTGATTAAATGGCTCATCAATGACTAGCACGCACCTGTCCCAGACCCGCAAACAACTATTAGAGGTCACCGCAATTACACGTTAAGAGAGCGAATGATTCCTTTTGCATGCTAATATCTTCGTTCTGAATGGGCTCTCCGACGAATCACTTCTCGAATTTGTCAGATATTGATGACCGATGATGGTGCATCTGCCTATATTGAAGATTAATCCCAATTGTTAAGGAAACAAGGTAAAAATATTGGTCTTTCCGATTATTGGTCTTTTTTAATCGTTGACCCTCTAGAAAAGTCTGCTTTTTCTTGTGACTAGTGGCGGTTGTTCACACTTTTAGTTACGATGTTCTCTTTTGGAGTTATTGAGCGCAGGCAAAGAAGTTCAATTGCGCTTCTGGTTCATGAAAAACCAGGAGTTTTTTTTTTAAAGCATCAATAGCTAAGAGGGTGTCAATAATTGGATGTTTTACCCTACATTGAGCTCCATGGCAAATATACGCAAACGTTAATCCTCAGAAAGAAAGGTGGAGTGCTGAAACGCTAAGGGAAAGGTAGGGTCTTGTTGGCCCCAACGTACTACTTTTTTAGGGAAGTATGTTTTGCTTGAGGGGAAAGAAAGGGAATGAAAAAAAACGCGCATAAAACAAGCTGGGGTCCCGTTTACCACAACCTTTTCGTCCAAGAGTTAATTAATTTCCCTTTCCTCTGCGTGGGTTTTAATATTGACTCAACATTAGACCAGTATTCTTGGTCAATGTTGGGTCTACGTCAAGTTAGTCTACGTTCATTATACCACATGCAGCCGGCCTTAACGTTAATTATATAATCATGCTGCTTTTGCATAGGGTTGTTCAATTTATGTAGTTAACCGTAGTAATGACTTCTGAAATTATTACGAGTCAATAATTGACAACATCGGTGCAGTGATACATTATTCATAAAAAAAACGACCGTCGTTATATCACATGCTTTTGATATTGATTTGGTAAGTATTATATAATAATGATATACATATACGGAGAAAACTTGTATAGTTACTAAATCCATATGTTCTACGGTTAGAAAACTTATGTAATTTCAAGTTAAATAGATATCATATTAAAAATGTTGTCATTACATGCTTATCGATACAGTTTTCATTTTCTTATGATACGTAATGTTCAATTAGTGTATCTTCAATATACTGTTGCTTCAAGGAATATATTGTTGAATATATTGTTGTTTCGAAGGAATATTACTATCTCTCTGTTGTATTTGTAGAACAAGTACCACAGTTGAGAAATCTGTAGGATTTGATTACACACTAAGAATATCGCTCAAACACGATGAACAGGTAGCAAAAAAGGCTTTGTACTACTTCCAGAATATAAGAAGGTTATTATAGCCATGCATGAGCGAGAAATAACATTAATTGTTACAGCGAACATGTTCAGACAAGTGAAATCCTTAATAACTTCTCCGTGTAATATGTAATGTTGTAATTATACACAACAGATGTAGAGCAAGATGTAACAATTTCTTTCGAGCCGCTCCATACATCTAATGTTCAGTCAAACGAGAAAAGCCGTCGAGTTTGCCTGTCAAAGACGACGCGGTTTCCGGCGTGTCGACCTCTCGACTTTCGGCCGACGCTCGCGGTTTACGGCGAGGGCGTCGGCGACGCGCCGCACGCGTACCGCAACGACGCGACTCGCCACCGCCGTAGCGGAGTCCGCGTCCAAGCCACGTCGCTGTAACGCGTCACACGCATGGACACGCGCGCTTCGACGACCCTGGGCTTGTCGGGTCTGGACTCGACAGGCTACACGTGCTGCGCTTTCCCACGTACGTCAGGTCGCGTGTCCGACGGCTTAGCGGCGGGACGATGTATCCTGGACGCGGTTACGCGTCGGATCGACGCTCGCCCGGCGCGTCGCAGTTAAAGCTCGCCGCTTATCCTATCGCAAATTCGTCTGATGCTGCACGAAGACGACGTTATGAGGAACGTTACTGCAGGAGTCTGGTGGTCATATTTTTTATATGCTGATTTAAGAAAAATATATATGTAATCGTTTTTAGCATTGTGCATATTTTCATATGAATATAATCTTCAAGTAAAAGGAAAAAAATATGCTATCTTTGTATATATATACAGGGTGTCTCACACTCTCCTCCGGAAATTTTGTAGAACAGGTTGAGGTGAACATAAAAGTCCTATACCGTTTTGCGATATTCGCAGTAATTATCGAGATATTAATTGTAGAAAATTTGTGAATGATCATGCAGGATATGGTAAATGAGTTATAACAGCGACGACTGGCCGTCGTGTTATACTTATACTTTAGGTCAAACAAAAAGTCCTCTACCATTTTGCAAATAATCACATAGATTTTTAATTATTAATTAAAGAAGATGAGTGCATTATCACGCAAAATCATGCAATAATCTTCTTTAATTAATAATTAAAAATCTATGTGATTATTTGGAAAATGGTAGAGGACTTTTTTGTTCAATTTGACCTAAAGTATAAGTACACGACGGCAGTCGTCGCTACTATAACTCATTTACCATATTTTGCATGATCATTTACAAGTTTTCTACAATTAATATCTCGATAATTATTGCGAATATCGCAAAACGGTATAGGACTTTAATGTTCACCTCAACTTATTCTACGTCCCCACAAAATGCCCGGAAGAGAGTGTGAAACACCCTGTATATTGTTGAGCCCGTACCTTTGAAATATGTATAGACACCCAATGGTCTAGGATGACAAGCGTTTCTTGACGATGGGTTGTTAAGCAAAGTAAACAACAGCTGACGTTAAAGAGTTGACAGCGAGTCGTGGTTGTGAACGGACGTGTATAAATTATATTATAACTCGTTTAATTGTGAATTGCTGTAAATAGTAAAAGCTTCTCGTTTTTATAGAAAGTATTACATTTATTCCTCCCGTACGCGATCGCGAGTGCAAGCGTGAGCGCAACAAAATATATATATATATATATATATATATATATATATATATATATATATATATATAGCAGCAGGTATAATTGAAATGAGTAAATGGAAGAACGCGACATTCTAATTAGAACTAATAGCAAGATAACTGACTGCAAGATATTATAAATAGAATTAATTTCAAACAAGCTAATTTTATGACTGAAACAGATTCGCGAATGCTAAAAACTATTCCATATATATTTTTTTAATCAGCATATAAAAAATGCGACAACCAGCCTCGGTCTCTCCTGCAGTAATGTTCCCCATAACATCGTCTTCGTACAGCATCAGACAAATTTGCGATAGGATAAGCGGCGAACAGATTTCCTTTTACTTGATATATGTTATTTGCTACACGCAATTGAGAGGATAATTTTCCGTGCATTAATTAAATGCGCGTTATGACGTCGTTTGCGACGTTGAGAGGGCATTGACTTTAAAAGGGGTGCGAGTTGAAAGTGAGTCAGATGACTCGATATATATCGGTTGTGATTCTAATGAGCAGCGAAAGTGTATCGAAACGCCTGTCAAAACCAATATTTGTTCGGCAACCGCTCTGTTGTTTGTTTCCCTATGCGAGGCGCAACGAGACACACGATTATTTGTCGGAACGTGGTGTGTCGCGCGTGCAACGATCCTCGCTATTTTTTTTATTACGCGGCATTTGTACGCTCCGATGATGACAGCGGTATTAGCAAAATATGCGCCTTCGTTTGAGAGCAGTCGTCTTCACACCGTCTTCCATAAAAATTCCGTCTTGACAAATTCCGCACGCGCGATAACGCGCTAACAGCACTTGATACGATGCAGTAATGCAAATTATATCAATCGAATTATTATAATGATAAATGCACACTATCAGAGCGGTCCTAAAGGTGTCCCGTGTGTGTCGGCGGTGAGGCAACAAACATGGTAAATTAATTTAATTAAAAGCGCGGATATTTTTTAGCAAGACATCACGGGATGGAATATTATGGCGACCCATCGAGGGAATTATTCCCTTCTCGATCGGTCGTGTTCTTTTAATTTGCACGCGCGATGACTTAATTAAGGGCGGCGGCGCGGCCCCTCTCCATCTCTGGGCCGCGCATCTCTGGAGGACCGCGAGGGCGCGATGGGAATGCGTGACTGGAAGGCGAAAGTCCGTCGAAGCACCTGTCAAGCCCATTGTCCACTTGACGCACCCTCTTTTCGGATTCGCGTCGGTTATCCGCGCCGGTGACATTTCAATCAAGCCGACACGCGAATCCATCTCCCACCCACTGGATATTAGCATGGCGGCTATAATTTTATTCTATTGTCCGGCTAACAATGAGAATGGACGCGACGTGCGTCGACGTGCTGCGCGAAATCGAGAAAGGCGCGCATCCGTATGCGCATTCTTCTTGGCGTCATCGGGCCGACGGGGCGGAAAATTCTCGCTCGAGCTGCTGATTAACGTTGATTCTATTTTATCGTCCTCGGGGCGGAGGAGTGTGGGGCGTTTTCCGCTCTTTTCCTCGCGCGCGGAGTTATCGAGTTATCCCGAGTGCCAACGATAATTTTGCATTCTGCAATTAGCGTCGCAATTAAAATGCAGCGTCTTCACAACGAGGGAAATATAGATTATAATTCGTCCTGGTCCCAAAGTTCTCCAAAGTCCGTGAAGCTTCGCAAATATAATATTTACGTGCGCCCCGGAATGCATTAGAAACGGCTGATATTTACTCAGACACTTTAGGAAGACTCGGGAACAAGAGATTATTAAATTATTCTGAGGAAGAGAGAAAGAGAAAGAGAGAACGACTAGACATCACATTTGCATATAATCGAATGGATGCGATGACGAAGAAAATAGTCAATAACATCAAGGAGTCACCGTGAATCATTTGTGATCGAAGACCCCTATTATTGTTCTCCGCTCTCCTCACGGAACCCGCCCATCTGTACGGTTTTTTTTCGCACAAATCCTCGCGTCTCCGAAACCTCGAAGCCCGGTATTCCAAAACATCGACTACGTGCTCACGATAAATCCTAAACGGAGGACCGCACTGCACGACGAGGACATCACCCTGCCTGCCAGCTCTCTTCGCTCTTTTCCCTCGCGAGCGGAAGAGCGTTTGACTTCGCGCCAAGAATCCGCCCTTCGCCCTTCCTTCGCGAGATTAGCGGTGCGCTCGCACGCGTGCGCGCACGGCAGGATTTACGATTGAAACTCCGCTCGACCGCGGAAAGTGCAGCAGGCAGAGAGCCTGCGAGAGAAAGACAGAGAAAGGGGGCAGAGAGAAAAAGGGTGAAAAAATAAAAGAAGGCAGCTCGGTAGGGCAAAAACGATGGTGGAGAACGGCGCCGGTCGTCGCCCGTCGTCGTGAGGGATGAGAGGGGGACATTGCTCGTAAAATTTGGCATCTGGCATAACCAGACCCGGTCTCCGGTACTCTCTCTTTCCCTTCGTCTGTTCCTCTGGGTACCCGTCGCTCCTTACGCTCCGACAGGCTCGGAATAGGTTCCCCCGGAATAGGACGTCCGTGTCTATCTTCGCGAGTACGGGAATCAGAGTTCCGGTGTTACGCGCTGTCTAACGTCAAGTGGCGCTGGACGCGAACGTCTTTATACGCCTCTCTTCCGCTGCCCGTTTCGTCTCCCCTTCGTTTCCACCCCTCGGCCACGCTCGGAGTCGGCGCGACTCCGGTTTAACCCTTCAACTTATAGAGACACTGAGGCCTTCGCATGAGAACGTCCGTGACGCGCTTTGAGTCGCGTTAAGCGCTGACCGTAAACTGAAGCCCGTACGTGACAGTGAACTTAAGTCAACGCACAAAGAATAATCGTAACGTGACAAAAGCATCTCATTGTTTGTGAGATAATACGAAGTGCGCACAAAGTATTTTATAATAGAAAGAAGATTAGAAGAGAAATATTTAATTTGACCAATTAATATCTTATCGAAATTTTTCTTCCCTTTCCTATGGTACACTGTTTATTCATTTAGTCATTGCATGCAATAATTAAATTAAAAAAAACAAAAAACATAATAATGATGGTAAAGTGACATAAAAACTTTAATAAGATACTCTGATCTGTTAAAAATTAAATGCCTCTACAAATTATTTTATTATAAAATATTTGATATATTTATCTCAAACATGATAACGTGTCTGATCATACAAAAACGAGCTTCTGTTACGTTATGATTTTCTTTGTGCGTTGACCAAAGTTTATTGTTAGCTACAGACTTCAGTTTAGGTCAGTATTTAGCGTAACTTGAAGCGTTGCCGATGTTTCTGTGCAGAAGCCTGTACACTCCTGACGCATGCTTTAAACTTTCGAAAAGTCTCTCTCTCTCTCTCTCTCTCTCTCTCTCTCTCTC
>NW_022639519.1:1560940-1565294 GCF_010583005.1 Odontomachus brunneus | reverse complement strand
CTCTCTCTCTCTCTCTCTCTCTCTCTCTCTCTCTCTCTCTCTCTCTCTCTCTCTCTCGTTATCGTTGATGCAATATCTAGAATCTACTTTAAGTGATACGAGTAACTTAACAGCGTCTGTTATTTCACTGGATAAAACTGTACGTTGTCGATGCGTTTTGTACGCTTTTAATTCCAAACCGATTTATGCTGATGTTTCTTCCAACGACACCGCTGCGTCTTTCATAATAATACTCGTGATTAAAGATGAGCCTTCATGTACGTTGAAGACGCAGTGCAACAACGTCGCGTAATTGATCTATCAACTGCAAGACGAATATATCCGGTGACGTATACGAGGAGCGGAAATCCAGTTCGCGGAACAAATTATCGGCTGGACGGACATTCGTAGCGCCGAGCGCGCACGCGTTACAAAAAGCTGTGGATAATTCCGCGAAATTCATACGAGTTAATAGGGACGTAACGGTTTTACGATCCGCCATCGAGATTTAGGGGGCGCGATTAAAGCGCGATATCTCGCCGGGCTGCGAGGGAAATACTTAAGAACGCAATAAAGAGGTTTACGTGTCTCGGAAGCTGGCGCCGGGCCGGTGGAGCGTTGGCGCGATCGCGCCCTTTAAAAGCGGTCAGATTTCAAACAAAATTGCGTTTCCACGACAGAGCGAGCGCCAATTTAACGTCTTCGTTAATGATTGCGACGGTAAGAAACGGGCGAGAAACGGTGGAATTACGGAAGAAAGGGAGTTTACATATATACATATACAACATAGAAAAATGTATACTGCATTTATGTATAAATGTTACTTGTGTCAAATATTTTATAAGTTTTATTTTCACATTCGCGAATTTATCATACAAGCAACGAACTTATTCCAAACATATTCTGAATCTTAGTAAGTTTAGTTCATTTTAATGAAACATATAGAATTAAAACAGGTATTCGATTTGCTTACTACATAAAGTTAAATCAATTTTTTCCTTGGTAAAGTTTTATAATCTTTCTTATAAAAAGAATAAATTCTTTTTTCTGAGCACATAATAACGAGTTTTTTCTCAAATTTTTCAAGAATGCATCGAAAGAAAATAATATTTAAAAAATAAAAATTATTTATATTCGCTGTGAGTACTCTAATAATATATTTAACATATTTATTTATAGAAAAATGTAAGATATTTTTCAAATAAGGAAATATGCGTTTTTCAAATCTTAGCTTTTTACAGCATTTGTTTATTCTACTTAAATAATAATAAAAAGAATTTATATGTATAAATAAATAAAAAATAAATAAAATAAACAAACAAATAATAAATAAAAAAAAATAACAAAAGAGGATTTAGATATGTTATTTAGATATATTCAAATATGTTACTGGCACCGATCAAATAAATATATGTTATTCCTTAGATATTTTTTCTCTCAATGTATATTTCAAGACCAATGTTAAGAAAATATTCTTTGTTGAAGTCAACTATTACTTCAAAGAAGAAAACTGAACAATCGCTTTTCTTGACAGTAGAATGGCATTTTTCTGTGTGACATATAGAGAGAACGTGTGCGCAGGTTGCACTTTTCACGCGCGCTTGCTGTTCATTCGCGATGAGTTCTTTCTCAGCAAAAAAAAATATATACATATGCAGAAAAGCGTAATTGCGAGACTTTTTAGCGGTTTTCAAACGGTCCCGTTAATTTTAATTACTCGACGTACGCCGTAATTGAGGGACAAATTCGCGAATTAATTGTCGTATAAACGGTGAGGTTGCGCGTGCACACGCGCGTACACACACACATGCAAAATTACAATTAGGCGCGACGACACAGCGTCCGGTCGAATTTCCAGAAAAAAATACAGTGCCGACAAAGACCGCGTGTTAGTGTGTATATGGTGTCGAATAATTTAAACGGCGTCGGGCGCCGTAGATAATCGATTTAATTGACGCGGCTGTCCACGGCTGCGCTTTCAAGGCGCGCTCGGACGTTTACGCGCGTATAAACCGAGAAAATCGCGCACTTTGTACGATACGATAGCACGGTACATGGTCGAGTACACGATTACACGCCCGAACACGTTTGTAAACGCGTCTCTACGTACGTTTTATGCATTCACAGCGAGCGGCACTTCTTTCGGCGTTATTAATGTCATTTGTAATTTCGGATATTTCTCTCTCTCTCTCTCTCTCTCTCTCTCTCTCTCTCTCTCTCTCTCTCTCTTTCTCTCTCTCTCTCTCTCTCTTTGAATAGAAGAGAGGCGAGCAGATATTCTATCGACTCAGCGGTATCGATTTCTCTTTGCTCCGCGCGAAAGCGAACGCCCATTTAATGCGGCAATTTATTCCGCGAAGCTCGCAGAGCTATCGGTCGTTTCGTGAGCTTATATCTGCATGTTAGAACCGCCACCGCGACCTTAAGCGACATTTCGCCCGCTCTCTCTCTCTCTCTCTCTCTCTCTCTCTCTCTCTCTCTCTCTCTCTCTCGCGCGCGCGCGCGCGCGTTCTAACAGAAAGCATAAATAATGTTCTTGATTGTTGGGAGAGAGATAGCTGTTTCGTATTTTTCCATTTGGACGCGGAAAGTCCGTCCATTAGAATTGGTTATTAGGCGCAAAGGGATTTATCTCGCCGCGAGCGAACAAATACGGCTCGGCGGTCTCGCAAATCCTTTTACGGCGCGCACAACGTCGGTCCGCAAATAATTGCAGGGGAGTTATCGGGGTTCGGGGCGAATTCCCAGGCCGCCGCCATCGCCGTGGCCCGCGAACATTTCGCGAAATTCGTCACAGCGCGTGTCGGGATATCGGTCGTTGTTTCTAACGAGGCATCGACACGGCCATATCGCGGCGACTCTCTCGCATTCCGCATTGTGAAATGGCAATGACAACGGCCGGCAGTGGCGGTGGCGGTGACGACGTTGCCGCCGACGCCGCCATCGACCGCCCCCCCTGGCCGTCTCGTTAATAACGGGCCTCTCCGCCGTGATGAAACGGCCGCAATAATTGCTGCCACTCCATCGAAACGATCCAGTCCAACGGCCGGAACGCGCGCGAGGTCGCAGCCATTGGGATTAATTCGATTTTTGGTTAATGGCCGTTCCAGGCGAAACACGAGCCCGCACGGCCAAAGCGGGCCCCGGGATCTCGCGATATGCTGGCGCGCGATTATTGTGCAGAATGTTTAATTGACGGCACGGCGAACGCAGCGACGCGACGTCGAGTGAGAGATCGCAATAAACGGCTCGCGATGTAACTTCCCTTGGCGAAATATATTAGGGCTGATGCGAAATGTTCGTCGAGTCGAGTAAATTTGGTAATTATTCTGTTGGAAATTATTCAATGTAGAATTACTATTCAATCGAGAGTTATTCGACTTCGTGGTTAATTGATAATTCTCAGTTATTAATTCATTCGTTCGTTTAAGATACAAATGTCGGATGAAGCGAACAATGTCGCCCGAGCCGAAATTTTACCTCTACTTTCGACACATGAACCTTCTAACATCTGTTATATTGTAACTACACTAACATATATATCATCTGTATCATCTGTATCATCTGTTATCATCTGTATTCTGAAGGGTCAGTGTAGGGGAGAGTTGTTGAAATCGCGTAGTGGTCTCCTGAGTGGTATCAAATCCTTTATTATTATTGAATATAAACGACACATTTAATAGTAAAAGTGAGAAATAAATGAGCAATGAGAAATATAAGTAAAAAGTATTTAGACTATCTTATTTCGTGTATGCAACAAATATTTAAATATATTAATATTAAGAACAATTATTATAATATAAATTATATTAAATACAATTGATGTAGTGCGATTTAGGAGACGATTTAGGAGATATGATTTCTCTCCTCTATGTTTAATATACATAAAAACTGAAGTCTTACTTGGCGCCTCTAAATGATAGAAAACACACAAAATATTTTTTGTACATTCCAAAAAGGAATGTTTCGACTCGGCTGTTCTTTTTATTATCGAAAAATGAAGCTTGCGCCCGATCTAATATAAAAAAGAACAGAAATAAAAAATAAAAAAGGTCTCAACATAGAATCGTATTCATAATCCGAGATTTTATATTTGAGGTGGTCTTGAGTTCATCCTCAGGCGATATGAAACGGCGAGACGACGACGACGGGTGCGCGATCGCAATTCAAGCGTGATTACGCGCCACGACAGTTCGCAAAGCGCGACCGAAGAACGCGAGCCTGGAGAACCCTCGTCGAGTTTCTCCGCAGCCTTCCTTAAAAGTCTCCTCGAGTAGGTCCGTAAGAAGACCCGAGCGACCAAGAGAAGGATCGAAACTCTTCGGTAGAGTGCTGGTGTTTCTTCCTTGGCGATTTAATTCCCCGAAGACCAAGA
>NW_022639519.1:1546096-1560765 GCF_010583005.1 Odontomachus brunneus | reverse complement strand
GGGGGGGGGGGGGACACGGACACTACACATAACAAGACGCGAACCTTTGTTTATCGGTAGCGAACATTTTCTCTCCGATAAAGAGAATTGCCCACGACAAAGAGAATGAACTGTCCGGAGAGGGCAGCCGAGCTGTCAATTGCGCACGACGTGTCGCGAATATAACGGGAGCGAGACATATATCTCTAATATATACATAGAACCATAACAATATATAACAGTAACAATAGTGGTACATACAAATCGAGGTATATGTGTCACATGTGACATTCTTGCCAAAGTTCAGCGCTCGATCGGGCAAAAACACCCCGCGAATGCGCTATTTTCAGCGATACCTCACGGGGACGAACGCGGCCTCACGGTGTTCTCGCGGAGGACGTGTTGCGAAGTCGAAGAAGGAGATCGAGGATGGCACGGGGGCGGTACGTGTGTAACCCAGGCACGGCTTCACGGGAAATGGTCCGTGAGTCTCGAGCGCGTGTATCCCCCGAGCCACGTACTCGCAAGCACGGCTCACCTACACTTGCGCGCACTCGCCGACAAGCGATAGTTCGTATATAGCCCGCATCGACCACGTACACAACCACCAATTTCACCGTCTCCCCGAGTCGAGTTGTGATATTTGCGATACGACCTCGCGTTGCCCGTCGGAGCCAACAAATATTTCGCAACGGACGGCTTTTTCTTTTGTATTATAGAAACCGGACTCGATTGTTTTGCGGTTTTGCGATTACACCTTCCGACTGGGAGACTTAAAGTTGGATCAGGCTACTGTGCGGCTTTTAACCACGTCGCGAGAGCGCAGCGAGGCAGCAATTCGGAATTTCGGTGACTAACGTTAATGGACATCGTTCGACGTTGTTAAATGGTTCGATTCGCAGCTCTCAGGTGAACGCCGATGGAATATCCGAGGAGAGCGAAATTACGCAAGCGGAATTAATGGCCGGGTTTTAAGATCTGGATATCCTCTCTTCGAGAGTGCTGGATGGCGGCAGAGAAGAGGAGGGAAAGAGAAGGAGGGGGAGGGAGGGGGAGAGAGAGAGAGAGAGAGATACAGTGGAAGAATCAAGTTCTTCGAGTGGCCGGTACAAAAGAAAGGCGGTGGCTCTCTCGAGCAAAGAGGTCCTCCTTATTCGAGCGGCACGTCTCCCGAGAGAAGGGAGCTATAATAACGCCGTTCTTAAAGGATGCATTTACTCGGATAACACTGCAAAGGGAGCAACCCGGCGAGCAGGGTGAAGAGTAACGAAGCGGCACAATGTAAAAAACAGGGAGAAAAAAAATCCGGTCACTTGTTCCGCTTTGCGGAAATGCGCGGCGACGTGTCTCGGATCAGTCGCGCTTCTCCTCGCGATTAGATGCCTTCAGTGCGACTCAAAGTTAATGCGATTGCTGGCCGGACGTGTCGCAAATGATCATTTCAAATCTACCACTCTCGTATTCAGGGTGTCTTTTTCTTTCTAATCGGGATTTCTTTTTAATTGAGGATGTAAGGACCAATAAGAGCCAATGCACGAATATTACAGTACAATAAATCCATTCTACTCTACACAAGTTAGGATATCATTTAATACAATACAGTATTAAAAAAAAAATTTATATATATCTAGTAATTAAATAGATCCTTTTTCTTAATTTATTTTATATGTTAATCGATGGCGACATAAATAAATAATATCATTTAACTGAAAATGGTAAGTTGCACACTTACGAATCAGTTTTAGTGCACTCTTAATATTCATTCTCCTAATAACGAATCGGACGATCTAGATCCGTATTAATAGCCGTTACTTGGAACTAGTCTCACGTGAGATATACTGATCTGAATTTAGAGTTGGATCTGAGTTTCTTTCAGTTAAATTACATGATACATGTGTGACATTCTATTTGCAATTGCGATTCCACATTCAAGTCTAATCTCAGATCGGAGTATCTCACTTGAGACAAGTTTCATATAATGACCATTAATACAGGCTCTTAAACTCGAGCGTTTGACATTCAAAAATTTAGCTGCAGGAGAATTTTGATACTTACAAGTGTGTATGATTGTGTGAAAATTAAGAAAAGTGCAAGGACGTAAGCAATCCTTATTTCAATCGTACCCAATCAAAACTGTAAGACCAATTCGTTGGAAAATGTTGCTACTTGTTCGCCTGAATTTTTTGAAATTATTCGCGCGGAATCTGACTGTGCAAGAAAGCGCGCGAGCGCGATCGTAGAAATTCCGTGTACCCGGAAGCGTACTGTAAATACTGAAACGGCAGAAGTGTGTCTCTGTGTATCGATCGGAAGTCCTTTCAAAGACTCGCAAGCCGTTCGGGTAGCAACCGGAAGCATGATAAACCGTTCGTCGCGAATTCTCTTCCTCGCGAGAGTCTTAATGGCTGTGTACTCGAACGTGCTTTCCCTGCTAAAGCGACTCGAAGCGCGGGGCACGAAGCGACTGAACGAATAAGAGGATCGATCGCGAAACGTTATTAAATGAGGAGGATGTTGGTCCCCGGAACGAATAAGGAAATGCCATCTATTGCCATCGTTTCGAGCCGTCTCTCAGTTAATGACAACCTTTTACTCAACCGGAAGCTCGCTTCGGGAGGACTTAACGTCATTGCTCGTTATCGCGCGCGATTTTTCACCTCAACTACGTCGCGAAAAAATCAAATTATCTCTCAGAGTCGCGCAGCACAACGGGGAAAAGGACCAAAGAGTTACACTGTAATTCCCCGCTTAAAATCTCGCAACTGCCGGTTCTCCAGCGAACGGCGCAGAAACGAGCCGGACGATCGGCAAGTGCACCGTTTCGTTACCCAAAAGTTTCCCCGAACCACCTGCCGCTGACATCACCCAAAACTTGCATAATGTCTGCCCCGATGTGCTGAGGATAATCGCGGTAAAAGGAAGCCTTAGATATCGCGCAATAGGGGCTCCGAAAAATTCCACCGGCGTCCACGCTCCGCGTGTACTTACGTCGCGGCCATATTTCGTAACTATTTCAATTTTCCGTTCGTCGTGCTCCTTCGTGCGGCTCGAGAGCTCCGTGATATTACGACGAAAGGGGGAGAAAGAAAGAAAAAAAGGAGGGAAGGAGAGAGAGAAAAAGAGAGAGAGACGCCTAGATGCACCTTACATGTGCATACGAAGCGCACGCGACGCGCAGCATCCTTCGGCCGCAGTCGTCGTTTACTCGATATCTCTCGCATTTCCCTTTCCTCCCTTTCGCTGCCGTGGCCGTTTTCTCCCGTCCTTCCTCCACGCGTTACGCAACCGAGCGCGACACGTGCGCACAGATGCACATTACACACGCACACACACACACACACACACACACACACACACACACACACTGTACGTGCGATAACACGAGCGTGAGCGCGCGTGCATGCGTGCGTGCGTACATACGTCCGTGGATGTTGCGCGTTCTGTTTGTGTGGATGATGTGTATACGAGCGCGTGCACGACTTGTCGCGGTTCCCTGCCGATGCATGCAAATCCTGTCTCCGAACTTAGTAAGTGCATGCGCAAGTGTATTACGAGTGAGGAGTTGGCGCGGGGGAAGCGGCGGCGAAAGGGGGGGGCGATAAATTGTGGATCGAGTCGTGGAACTGTTACGAGACCGCGCAGACGTCTGCGAAATTGTGGCTGCCACGATATTGACACTTCCGCACCGACGCCTAATGTCCCATGAAAATCTCGTTAGCTCCGCCATGAGATTATCGACAACGTCGCGCGATTATTCAAGATTACACGGCGCAGTAATTACCATGGATTTACAAGGGGCGTCTCGGATGACGGCTCTGTGTCTTGCTATGCGGCTGTTTCGCGCCCTCAACCTATGTTCAGACCTATGTTCAGTCTATTTCATATCGCTCCTCAAGAGCTTGATGTGTATTGAAAAGTGGAAAAAGTCGGATGTTTCTTTTTTAATACTCGAAGTTTAAGTCTTAAGTGAGTATTAAGATTCCACTCACTCTCTAACAAATCTCTAATGCCAAAATTTCACTCTTTCACAAGCGGGAAGTGAGCGATTTACTTTCATAAATATAAATTAAGATTACTTTTAAGTGTACTCATGTTCTGTAATCTCCACTACATATATTCCATATAATTAATAAGGGGTTCGTCCTAAAAAGAGAAACTTTCAGAATAATATCGGGATAGAGTCCTTTAAATTATCTTAATTGATTTTTTCTTGTCTTTTCTTCAAAATAAAAAAAGCATAGACACTTGTTTTCTTAATTTTAGCAAATTAAATATTAGTTGTTTCACAGCGTAAGCCTGGAAAATCTGTGTATCGCGATCATACCAATAAAATTACACACACATACACACACACAATAATAAATATTGATCTAAACATGATAATGATATTGTATGTCCTTCACGTCATATGTTTATTCGCAATATCATACTTGGTAACCGATATTTCGAATTGTCGATAATTCCTGAGACACTCAGGAAGACATATTCTAATAGTGTGTCTTGGGCAATCACTCAGAAGACATATTCTAATAGTGTGTCTTGGGCAATCACCAAGTAAATGTCCCTAAAGAACTCACATATACGGAATCCTATTTTATCCATTAAAGTGTCAAGTTTTTTTAAGGTGACATTACAAGCAAAGTATTCGTAAAGTTTATTAAACAGATATATCGATATGGATGCAAACAAAGAAATAATTCAATATAGAGGACCACTTCTGCCTAAGTATTACAATCAGTTTTTCCATCCAAACATTTGTCACATTTGTAAATCAAGAAGCAAGTACGATAATTTGATACTTTGTAATCAGTGCCGCATAATTTCGTACTGCAGCAGAAGTCACGAAATAATACACAAATCGCAACATAAGGAAATGTGCGATATTATAACAAAGTTTCCAAAACTGCAAATTCAATTATCAGATCTTAAAGAAAGAAACAAGATAATAATCACAACCAAGCAGAAGTTGGACCGCGATTTGGAGCCGTATGAGATGCAAATGTTCATGTATATAAAATCGTGTCTTTGTTGTAAAACAACGCAAACGTTGCGTTCCTGCACAAAATGCTTTTCTGCCTATTATTGCCAGAGACATGTACAAGATTTTTATGAGAAACATAAGTTAATTTGTAAGGAACTGAAGCTATCACTTGACATAAGTATTGCAACTATAACAGACCGTCCAGCTAGAATATTGCGAGACTTTATTGCGTGTTTGAATAAAGATTTGCTATGTTTTGACACATTTCAATTACTTTCGGCATTTGTATTGGCAAGACAAAGTATCGATTGGACCGTCGATGACTATGTCATCTCTGATTATATTTCAGAACCGCTAACATTTTATTATGCAATAAAGAAAACAAATTGTTCATATATTTTACAAAACAAATGTATTATAATTCACATTATAGCCGCAGACTCTATAGATAGAAGCAGTCTGTCAGCTTGGGAGATATTATTACACTGTCTACCTGACTTAAGGAAATTAATAATTGTTATGATAGGACTGCAATTAAAGGATGAACTGTTTAATACACATGAACTTTGTGAATCTTGCAAACGTGAGAAAAAGGAACTTGGTTTTACTGTTATTTCTGCACCGTACTACGATTATTTATTCAGTCGCTACTGTAAACTACCAGACGTGGTCGTAGGATTTCAAGTAAAATTCGAGGAGAAGATATGGTCGAAAACTATAAGAGCACTACAGACTCGACAATATCCATTACTTTTAACCAGTTCCAGCAAAAGTAACGCGTTCTCTCAAGAACTTAACATACGAACAGTTCTAAATGAATATCTATTACCTCAGCTTGAAATAAAAAATATTTTCTGCGGATATGCTCCGCATAGAAGCATATTAGCGACTGATTATAATAATATATATTATCGTAACAAGTATATAATATTTTACAAAAATTTATGTAGTATAATTAAGTAGTAATATAATTAAGTAATATAATTTACCTTTATAGATTAGTATCTAAGATTAGTATCTTGGATTAGTATATTAGATTGGTATATGACTGTATATCTCGTATATGATTGTATTGTCACTTTTGTGACATGATCGCAGACAATATAAAAGATATCTCGTTTTTATGATTAGATTATATAAGTTCTTAATAAAGAATATTATTTTTAGCTACAGTTATTTTACTTTTTATTGATTAATCATTCCGTCTAATGTATATATCTTCCTCTGTGCATTTTAAGTACTAGTATTTATTGCGAATCATCATTATTCGCGACATTGGCAGCAGAGAAAGCTGCTTTGCAACTGTTGTAAGATTCGTGAATCTGATTAGAGTATGCTCTTAATTTTGGTTGAATCCAAGAGCATGTACTAATCAGATTCACGAATTTTACAACAGTTGCAAAGCAGCTTTCTCTGCTAAACGCAGCCATTCTCCTTGATAACGGATTTCGTTATACGTTTAAGCATAAGCCATAACATCAACAATTCCTTACCGTCAGTACGATCAGAGTGTATATAGTCTTCTCTGTTATAAACGATGGGAAGAAGTAATAACCGAAAGAGACACGCAGAAATTCTAGTAAACACATTATTACTGTCCTACGAAGAATCACCGATTATCATCACGTTATCGTACACAAAGATCTATTACTTTGGCAGAGATGTCGTGTCTTGTGTATATGGCTTCTAAATTAATATTATTTAGCCAAAATTTGTGTTCCGTGTGTGTATATCTTCAATAAAAAATTATTATAAGAGAAGAATTCCTGAACATTGCAAAAATATTCTGCTAATGCACTGAGAAAAAATATTTGAAAATTTATTTGTGGCACGTAAAGTCTATTTCAGTGAATAAACTTTATATTCCACAAATAAACTTTTAAATCTTTTTTTCTCAAAGTGAAATTATTAATAAATATATTGACACATTGATGCACAAACGGCGGGTAATCACAATAAGCTTTTTCATCCGAATATTTGTTATATTTGCAAATCGAGAAGTGTAGCAAAATATGCACATATTTTCTGATTTTCTGCGGCCTGAAAAACTAAGTACCTGCAGAAAAGCGCATTGTTCGCGGCACTTCGCTCGTACGTATAGCGCGCGAAATTTACAGAAACGAAGAGACATTACTGCACTCTTAATAAACTTTCCATTTTCCGGAAACTTAACGAGTGTGGCGGTAATCGGTGGTCGAGCTAAGATCGTACACGCCGATGACGACTGTGCGCGCGAGTCAGTTTGAGAACTTTTCATATCTGATTTGAGACGTACTCTACTTTTACGTCCACGGCCTGCTTGGAGCAAAGTGGATACTCCGGCGCGTCACGCGACGACTCGCGAACGTAAATGGAGGAATAATGTCGCAGACACGGCCAAGTTATCCGCAATGCGTATGTCACTCTCGCCGTTCACTTGGGCGCCAAACGCGACAAGAAAATGCGCTTCTCGGCACATCCCTTCTCTCCTCATTACTTTATAAAGAGCCAAATTTACGGCGAGCTGTCGTTAACGGTGTAAAAATATTCTCGCGTGGATTTCTCTACGGATTCTCGCGGACAAAGAAATATTTTCCAGGCCGATACGTCGTCGCCTTTCGATTCATCGCCCTCGACATCGCGCGAATGCGCTCTCTCGCGAGCGTCTTCTTGTGAACGTATCGAGATTTTCGTTCTTTGGCGTTTTATGTGAGTTTTCACGCGAAGTAAGTCGCGCGAACAAGAGAGCAGGAAAAATGTCAGGGCGCTGTGAGCATCCCTCGCTTCGTTTTATCCATATCGATGTATGATCGCGCGGATTTATTCCTGTATACATTGCTGTTATGATACCGACCTCGGTGCATGTCAAATGCCTCCATCATTATTAGACAATATAATATTATTCATACAAATATATATATATATTTTTTCATTGAACTAGCATCAAATGGAAATTTGTTATATTTAGTTGTACACGAAGAGAAAAAATTTTATAGTAAGAATTACTACAGAACTTTGTAACCGAAAAATATATCGACCTTCTGCAGTAATTTATTCTCTATCCTTTTATTTCATACATGCCACTTATATCTAGGAACTAAAATGTATTACTATTAACCCGTAACTGATATGGTGAAATCTGGTGAACTATTTTCTTCTTTTTTCGTTGTACTTTTATAATTTCTTGAATTTTATAATTTCTCATGATCCTGCGGGATATTGAAATTTAATAATAGCTAATAGAAAACAATTCTTAGTACAAAGATTTAAAGGGAAAGAAATACCAGTCACGGGTTAAAACACTTGTTTCTAACAAAATTTTATATATAATATTTCTTAACAAGTTAGATCTTACTAACAGTTTATTTTCTTAGACAATTAAAAACATGATAAAATTTAAAAAAATTTATATTAAAAAAAGACTACATTGTTCTCTCTATATTGTAGTTTTTCTATGTGTAGTTTCTCTATATTTATTTAGATAACTTGCAATAGAGCTATAAATACTAATGCTATAAAATCACTCGTTATCTCTTGAATATGCCGAGTGAGAGCCAATAAAAATGTATCAAAGATTATATATCTTCTCTTGTTCTGATCGATTGCGACAATCTTGCGGAGTGTAATCGCGGAGAATTGACAAGGAAGACGAATAATCGCAAGGAGCGCGTAACTTCGCGTATGCCTCGCTAGTTCGTGGACTCGTTCCTCGATGTGTAAAATCGCGTCGTCGATGTCACGCAAGAACGCGTCCCACGAAAATTCAATTCGTCGCGAGCGCAACAGTTTAGCCATTTAAGAGCGTATTTACCGTAACACTTCTCGCGGCGCGTGCTCTCGGGCTTTCTTGGCGGTTTGAAAACCGCCCGACGGTCGGTCGGCGCCGTAATAATTAGCTTTAAGCGGCGCGACACAAAGCGCCGATTTGCATAAGCGCAGACGCGCGCGCCAGTTTAACCGTATCAGGGTCGGCTCGCGAAAAGTAATTTGCGCCGGTTAGTCGGAAATCCGATTTACATTTAACGCGAGACGGGAATTCCGCGGGCTCTCGCGCAGCCGCCTGACAATTAATGCGTTTCGCGCACGGGGGAGATCGTTGAAGCGAAAGGCTTTCGCGGAAGATAGGATCAAGCCCCTTTTTCGCGAGCAACTCTCCGGAATGTATAAGTGAACACTCGTGAGCTCACCTGAGTGTTGGGATAGAAAGCAGGAAAAGAGAGCAAGCGCCAACCTCGCTGCGATGTCTACTGGGACTCAACGCGGCGTGTTTATTGTGCGACGTGTAACGACTGGATTAATCGGTACGTTAATCGGGAACATCGCGTTCTGTCGCGATTATTATTGCTTTTTTTCTTCCTTTTTTATTTCTGTTTTTGTTACGCTCTCGACCTGTCCGCGCGCGTGTTTTTGCGCGAAATACCATATCACGGCTTTTGTTTTCCGCGGTGAGCTCACACACATTACACGTATTGCATTCGATGGTAATCTATTCGCATATTAAATAAACTGCAAAAACGTGCTGCGTTTTACACATTAAACGTGTGTGCGCGCACGCGCGCGCGCTTACGCGATACAAAACTGAGTCGTTTATTTCGAAAGCTATGTAAATCAAATTGCAAAAATCTTTCTGGAAATGGTTACACTGCGTCAGTTTGTATCGGGTATCGGGCGATCAGTAATATAGATGTATTCTTTAGTAAATCTGCGATCAACATTTCCATCGTGAAAATGAAAATATTACTTCGGAAAATGTAATTCAACGGGAAACTGCGCTTCCTATTTAATTGTGCGTGTATTTTTCATATCGCGTGATTTTATATCTATCCCGCGGGGGGAATTCACTTCGGGCATTTCTCAGTCAAGAAGCGAACAATTAACGTTAGAAATTAAAAGATGACGGGAATTATTCCAATTTCCGCCGAGGTCAAATTGTCACCAAAGTCACCAGAAGATAAACCCTTGCTATCGATTCTCACCTTTTCAAGTGCAAATTTCAGTAACATGTATAAATGGAACCGAATTGCAGTTAGAAACTCCCTTGCTCTCTCCTTCTCCTCTCCTTCTCTCTCTCTCCCTCTCATTTTCTCACGTTAAGGGAAGTATAGTGACTGAACACAGAAGAAACTACTTCTTCGGAAACAGAAGAGCTAGTGGAGGAAGTTGAAGAGAGTGGAAGTGAGTTAGTGAGGTAGTTTCTAATTTAAAATCCGATTCACCCTCCATTTCCATTCATTCGCCGTTACTATACGTTCGAAACTTATGCGACCTCGATTAGTGCTTAAACTCGTGATGTTCCCAAATAGAATTCTCCATTTGCGTCGAAATTTGCAGCACAAGCGAGTCGTCAATTCGAGGAATTAAATGTACATGAGATACACACCGTCGCGAAAAAGTAGAACAACTTCCGTCCTCGTAAAATCAGCCCGATACTAAAAAGACGTTCGTGCGATCGTTAAAATTTAACACACAGCAAGCAAGAATTGTTTACAGTTTTTCACAAAGACACCGCGCGCACTTCTATTCCTTCCTTTAAATAAATTACTCGACTCTTGCTTGGAGAATTCCAAGAGGACAACTCTCTAAAAAAAAAAGGAGGAAACGAAAGTAATAAAACGGTAAGAAGATCGCATTTTACAGACTAAGTTGCGCTCAATTGCATCTCGCGAGGACTTGAGTCGCGGAGAATGACGTAACGTCGAGAATTAAAACGTAAGATTGCGCCGGGAAAATCGGAAGGCGTACTCACGCGAACGGTAACCCCTCCCCCCTCCCCTGCGTATTACGCGTATAACTCTCTTCGAGAACGTAATGCCGGATAGCGAGTTTTTGGCCGTAAAACGAAGATTGCGTAATTTCGCGCGCCGGGGCTCACTGTTTCTTCGGCAGTAACGTCGATCGAGGTCGCGAGAGCAGCTGCGCTCGGGAAGCGCGATCGCGCGAACTCGCACGGCGGCGGGTCACCCGAAAGAGTGAGCGAGTGCGAAAGAGAGAGAGAGAGAGAGACAGAGAGAGGGCAAGGGATCATTATGCTCGCGCTCGGGGTTTTTATTAGCATTAAAAGCGGAGTTCGTGCTCGGACGTTTGCGCGGCCGATTTGCGAGCGAAACGCTTCGCCCGAAATAAGCCTCGTAAAGCGCGTCCCTTACCGTGCGCCCTTCCATCTTTCATTCCCATGGGCCCTTAAACTCTCCAATGCGGGGGATAAAAATGACGCGCGGCGCATAATTTCGCTCATCGCGCATACAGTTTTGGACGCGTTCCGGTTCGCCAAGAGTCTATCACTACATTTTACTCCGAATCGGTCGAATTATGCTTCGCTAGTTGCGCGAAAATTGCGGGCTCTTATAATATCAGGTTATGAGACGTGAAAATTCGCCGCTGTGTCGGGTAGTTAACGAATTCGATGAGTCGCAACGACCGAAAGTTAGCAGGAGGTGCCGCTTTCGCGGGGCGAGCGCTCGGATTTGGAAAATCGATCGTCGACTGCGACTGGTCGAGCTACTTCCAAAACCGGTCACTGTTATTCGCGTGATCGCGTCTATCGCTACGGTCATCGTATCCGCCCCTGACTTGCCGCGATTGAATTCCATTTCCGCGTGTATCCTACGTATACGCAATTATAATAATATACCTCTCCGCTCTTTAGAATACGATCAGTATTCTTCACTGAAACGCTATACTTATAACTAGTGATTCAGTCATGAGTATAGCACTGCGATCAGTGAAAATCTCACTGAGAGGATCAGTTAGTAACAGAGTCTATGACAGACCCATTCATGCACTTTGCGAACATAGACAGTGTCATTGCACGCAAAGCGTTAATAGAAGCCGTTAATTCCATTATCACAAACGCAGAGAGTTGGACTCGCTACAGCGTGTGCAACGAATTCGCGTATTATAGATTCCGGAATGAAATTTCGCTCCCACTGACCAAAACCAGTTAAAAATAAGACGCAGAGTGGGAATATTGTCACTAACAGCTAGCGAATATTCACTGAGATCATCAGTGAGCAATAGTCCTTTTACTAATTCGATCAGAAAGATTTTCACTGATTTACTTTAAAAAAGTATAAGGCAAATGTTCAGGAAACTGAGTATCTGCACCCCTTTCGTGTTTCTTTCCGGAGCGTTTCCAGTTTTGATTTGATTTGCTTGTAATTTCTCCCCTGGAGCATTAGAGTTAATCAAGGCTGATGGTGCGATCGGCCGTCGACATTTTAACTGCCGGTCACCACACGAAAAAGAGAGAGAAAGAGAGAGAGAGGGGGGGAGTGTGTACACGCCGTCCTGACAGAGATAACGTAACATTTCTGTTATGGAGTTTTACGAGTCTGCGAGCATTTCAGGTAAATTACACTATCAAGAACGGTCGTTTCGCGTCGATCAAAAAACAGGAGGGAGAAGCTCGCGGCAAACTCGACTTCTGGATAACTGTTGGGTGTCGTTGTTCGCAGCGCGCAGAACACGACGAGGACTCATCTGAACACGTTCGCATTTTAGGCGTTAGGAATCGCAACGCCGCTTCAATCTTTACATAAAAATGCCGAATTCAGCTCGCACACGATGCGTTGATTCCGTCGCTTGTCTACTAAATGCCGCGTTTGTACTCCCTCGCCGTCCTTTCTCTTTCTCTCTTCCTCTCTATCTGTCTGTCTCCCTTTCTCTCATTTTCGTTTACACTCTGTCTGGAACACGCGAGATTTACAATCTCTATAACGATTTCCATTCAGTAACGATCCAGCCGCCGACGCCAAATCCCGAGTGGCGCTTCGCGAGACCAAACTTTCCTCTCGTAAAAATGATCCGCGCCAGGAGAACGTCGCGTCTCCTGCTCTCGTACCCTCCCTGCGATCAAGACAAAAGACACAGTGCTTGCTTTGGGAAAAAAATTAAATTACTAAAGTTGGCAATAGCTCACAAGCAGACGTTATTTTCCCCTCTTCCCGGCTGAGCTTAATTGCGCGCGCTAAATCTGCACGCAGAGAGATAAAAGCGATCCACATACCGCGAATAAAATTTCGCTGTCGTGTCGTATCAATTTACGAAGTGGAAAACGACGAGCTGCGAATTCCTCCGTGAATATTTATCTGACTTCGCGTAACCTTCCGCCAGTTATGCAAATGTTGTACACCGTCCCGACTGTTTCGGCCGATTCCCTGAGATTAAATTCCTCCAATTTCGCGCGCGACGACTGAAATAGCGTCCGACTCGTCCCGAGAATGCATCCTCACACATCCCTTCGAGGCAACCCTTCTAACAAAAAGAGGGGGAGAGAGAAAGAGAGAGAAAGAGAAGCAGACATAGAAAGGGAGGAAAATCCCGACAAGTAACAACGGGATATTTCGCAGTCGCGTTTATTCGAACAAGTAAAAAACATCATTTCACTCGCTTTGTGCGAGGCAAGGAAAAGGCAGGGGGGAGGCTGACTTTCTCTTTCCCTCTTTCTCTCTCTTTTTCCCTCTCACAGAAGAAACGGCAGAGACGCCGGCGACCGAGGGATGCCGACAAAACGAGGAGGGGTGGCAATGGAAAAGCAGAGAAACAAGACGGCGCGAGATCCCCCGACCTCGCCTTTCCCCCCTCCTAGGGGAAATCACATGCTTCCCGGTTTTATGAGTTCGTTCCCTCTCCTCTTCCGCCCCCCTGGTTCCCGCTTCCATCGTTGACCCCGCGGGAGGCCTCCTCGCCCGTCCCTGGAACTACCAGAAGCGCGTTGCTTCTTTCTACCCTTCTCACCCCTTCCTCCCGAGGGGGTTCCGCCGCTCCTCCGCCCTTCTTCTGGACGTCGTCCTGCGCGCCTCCCGCGGGAGCCCGACGGTCGATCCTTTTGTCTTTCTTCCCGGGTTATGCCGGCGATATGCTCGGATGTTTGAGATCGTTCTGGAACATCTTTTCCCCGCTTTCCTCCGCTAAGTTCGACGGTGGGCGCGGCATAGACGCACCCTTTGCACTCTTGCCGAGATCCGCTCGAACGCGCGCGTTATCTCGCACACGGCCATTAACGAGACTTTACGCGTGACGAGGAAAATTGACCGTAAACAATTTGTGGGGAAAGGGGGGATCAGGAGGAACGCGTTCCATTTTACTCATCTGCACAAGTTTTCAGAACTATGTGTGTATGTGTGTGTGTCTGTCTGTTTTGATTGGTAGAGCTACGTATTCTCGATACAATTGACAATTAAATGTATATTCCCCGTGTATACACTATATAGGGGCTATTTACGACGAAAGAATTCAGCTGTTGTAACAGGCTACTTGAGCTCATTAAAATTCCGCGCAGCGGAGAAATTAATTTAGTGTCGGTATTAATTAGCGCATTACCGCCCGTCGTTTCCCACCGCCTGTCCGTTTCCCGTCGCGGATTCAGTACGGAAAATGCGATGAAAATAAAATGGCGCGCGACGGAAATGATATCCATAATGAGGCGGCGCTCCGAAATTACGACGGAAACGCGTTTAACGCGTTAATTATTACTTCGACCGTCGTACGGACTTTGAGCCAGACGGAAGTATCGATGGAGTCTGGGTCGTCGATTTTGTCGAAACTTTGTAGACCTTTGGATGGAGATCCGGGAATAAAAGATATGTTTTTATCGTCGATAATTCGATTTTAAGAGACGGTAGACTGAAAAGTAGGATTGAAAGTCACAATCCCCTTTCTCCGTCTCTCTATCTCCCTCTCTCTTCTTCCCTCCCTCTCTCCCTCCCTCCCCCCCCCTCTCTCTCTCTCT
>NW_022639519.1:1540336-1543748 GCF_010583005.1 Odontomachus brunneus | reverse complement strand
CTCTCTCTCTCTCTCTCTCTCTTTATTATCCAGTTCACGTTTGATCCGGAATTGTGACTGTATATATGTGTGCGTGCGCGCGTGTCCGACAGAAAGTTTTTTTTTTATAGTATAATTTTATCACTTTTATGTATGCACGGTGAAAAGGTTCTTTCATATTTCGCGTTGTAACATTTCTATAGGTGGGGCAGTTCTCGCGACAATAGAGTTGGACAAGCGAGCGTATCTGTCGAAATTTTATCCCATTGAATATGGAGGATAACGGTATGTAGTGGAACGTATTTCACGGTTTTATACGAATTTGATTTGATTTTTGTAAAAAAGAAAACAAAGGAGAAAAACGCGGCGAGAAGCTAAACGTGAAAACTTCGTTTTGAATATTTCGCGCGTATCGCAAAATATTACTTTGTCACAAATTCTTTTTTTTTTAATGTCGAATGTATATCTAAAAAAAAATATTTATATTAAAAATATTTATATTAAATACACATCACGCGCGCGCGCCACAAACATTTAAATTTTCTCAGCGTGCATTGGGAGACGAAGTTTTATTCACCCTCCCGTTTCTCGAAACTTAACTCAAAATTTTTTCCATTTAATCTTCCCGATCAGTTATTAGTTCTGGCGAAAGAAAGAAGAATCGGTTCTTCCAGCGTTATCATATTCCTCGTGAAATATGCTTTTCTCGGTGTACCTAACAGTCCTTATTGTTCGTATAATCGATTCAACCTACATAGAATAAAATTCTCAACGAAACTATTCATTCGACGTGATTTCCTAACTACTCACAGCAATACCGACGCCTTGCCTACAGCTGTTGCTATTTACCGAATTATGACGCCGCAAATACTTCCTCGTCTATTCGCGATGCGTCGGAGCACGTAAACTCGCATTCCCGAGATCTTGTCCGAACAGCTGGGAACCTCGCGGAGTCGCCAAAGTTAAGCGACACACCCGCGCGAGCGCGCCGACGACTGAGTCGTCGCAGCGAGTTAACGCGAGATAATTAAGGTGACTATTAATCAAGGCATCTAAACGCGTGGCAATTAGCCCTTACATCGCCGGCATTCTCCCAGCATTCTTATCACGTAATATCACGGACGATGGCGGCGGCGGCGGCGAAGGATGTACCTCGCGCCCGCACGAGCGAGCGTCTTGCCGAGGCGTCGCGAACAAGCGCGTAATTTACGCCGAAACTGAATTAACCAACTATCGCGCAGACTGCACGACAGTTAATAGTTCCATAATCCGTGCGCCGTGTCTTCCGCCAAGTTTATTCGCCGTTAGTCGGCGTTGCCGTAACTCGGCTCGCGTAGTCCATTTCTACGTTACACGCACGGACTCACCTCTGTCTGTATCTGTTTCTTCCGCCATGCACCTCTAAAATTCGATTCATTCTGCGTAAAATTGCGATATCATTTTAAAGCCGACTCTTCGCACGCACGCGGGCGCAAGTTAGTTCGTCCCATCCCATGCTGTCCCGTCACGCGCGAAACGAGGTGAAAAATGATCCGTTAAATTAAATTCCACGATCTCATTAAATTTTCGCGAATGAACATTAAGTTGACGGTCCATTAACCGCCAGAAATCACGGTGTAAAATTGCTCAGTGATAACGAATGTTACTTTAACGAACAATTGCATCAGTAGATTCCTCCAAGATTTTACGAACTTTATCTTTTCGCTCATCTCTTTCTCGAGATATTTTCATTGCAGTCGAGCGATTATTCCGCACAGCTTAAAGTATAAAAGAGAGACTAAGTAACTAGTAAAAAAAAAATATATATAAAGTGTATATAAAAAAGTATAAAAGTGTAAAGTATAAAACTAAGTATTAAAAAAAGTAAAAAAAGTATAAATATTAAATAAAAGAAATATATAAGAATATATATCTCAAATTTATGTAAAAATTTATAGCAATAGAATGCTATTTCTCGATCTGTATTAGTTATTGTGTATGTCGCGTATGTTAGAAATATTTATTACGTTTGTTATTGTATTTGGAATGTACACATAAGCGATAAGTATACATAAGTGTATACTATAAGCGATTTTTGTATTAAATAAAGAATCAAAAAATTAAAAAAGTCAAATATTTTGGATTAGTACAACAAATATTTCTTAAGGATAAAAGTTGAATAGGGAAAAAAGTGAAATTTCAAATTTGATCTCTCTCTCTCTCTCTCTCTCTCTCTTTCTCTCTCTCTCTATATATATATTTATGGGTGCTCAAGAAATAAAAACAAATATATTAAAAAAATAGTTCTTTCTGCGCGCGCAAATTATACATCCCGCGAATTAAATTAAACGAAATTAAATCTCCAGCGGCGCAGTCGCTCTCAGAGAAGCTATCCCTTAATCGCTTCAAGAGCGATGACTTCCGTTGAAACATTACATTTCTCGAGAGTCGATCGCGTTCGTGCGCGACGAGAGGACAGCCGCGGAGCGAGCGGGTGGAAGCCGCGCCGAGAAAAAGGGGTTGTCGAAGACGGCGCTGGAGGCCACGGGAGTTGCATACCTACGTGTGTACCTACTCCATCTCCAGCGAGGCGTAGGGATCGACGGCAGGAATATCGATTGACTACCGTATCCGCGCGGTATTCCGCCTCTCCCCGCACGCCTCCGCAACCCCTAAAGCCTGCGCCACTTTGAGGATTCTTCGGTCGCTCGTGCACGTTAGTCGTTCACCCCGCCGCTACCGCGTGCCGCACACCCTCCAGCAACACCTACGCCCTCCGATATCCCGGTACTATTATCACCCTCATCCTCCCCTAGCCGGTCCCTCCATCTCTCCGATGCATCCTACCGGGCGTTGCATCTTCTTACATACGCTCGTCGATAGATGGGCTCGAAACCGCGTTTCAAGTTGTTGCGTTTGTCGCATAAAATCGCTCTCGCTGTTTTCGTTCTTTCGGCACCTCGCGCGCGCACGATAAATCGTGCGGCATGACGTTGCTTTTGCGAACGCGTTCTTGCCAATTTCGGTAATGCACGCGGTAATTTTAGTTCGGAACGCAACAATTTTCAGCCTCATTTGAACATACTCAAATGTTACAAAATGCATCCCCCATATGCTTACGATCACGTCGTTTCTTGTGCTTGATTCATTGATCTTTGATTCTTTTTTTATTTATTTATGACACTTTTTATCTTTCGCTTGGACGAATGAATCCGCGATCTGAACTTTATTGTAGATTCTGTTATTATACGCGCTCTTCATACAAAATTTGTCCTATTATATATTGTCCTATGTGTTACTACTTCTCTAAATAATACTTCTCATAACCTATATATAATTTCACGGTTACCGTTATACTCAATCAGTATTCTACAATCTACGTTTACATTTAGATACGGCGTACAGCCGTATCACATGTTCCACCCTCAACACCCACGTCCCCCCCCCCCCCCCC
>NW_022639519.1:1534946-1540222 GCF_010583005.1 Odontomachus brunneus | reverse complement strand
CCCCGGTGTTCCCTCTAAATTGGTCGGCAACGGGAAATTTATTCTTATCGCGTTTATTCGAGTCTCTCGCTCCGCGTCGTAGTGTTCTCAAACGCGCGATTTCCCGCGCGATTTTTTCCCTCTAATAGCGATGCAACAATAACGAATCTCGTGCTTTTAGATACGATACGCCGATACTGTAACGCGATCGCGCGCAGCCAAGCGCTCATGCGCCGAAAATAAATTTGCGAGGAGCGATAAAAAAAATCGCAATATCCGTACGGGGCATTTCGCTCAAGTCCATTAGGGAATTTTAATTGAAGGGCTCCCCTTTCCTCTTCTCCCCTTCCCATCCTCCCTTTCTATCTATCTATCTCTCTCTCTCCTTCTCTCTTGATTTCGCGCGCGAGAAATCTCGCGTAACACGGCCACATCACCCGTACGTACGTATTTAAATCGCATTTTCATCAATGTATATGTATACGTGCTTGTTGCGTTTTGTAATCAAAGTAACAAGCGCGAACAAAGGCCGCGGGAGAAAGTCCGCCTTCCGCAAAATCCGACGGGATCCCCGCAATTCCGTATAAATTCTATCACGAATCGCGATAATTAGATACCGCGGATCGCATTCCGAATTTCGTTCATTAATCATCGCGCGCACATGAAAAATACAAGATCTCAATAACGGCACCGTGCCCCGCGATGTATCCGAGAGATCGGTGTTCCATTCGCAAAGATTTCATGGCTGGCTTGACGGGTAAATATTACCATCTACAAAAAATTATGTGGAAATATTTGAAGAATTAAAGGTGCGCGCCCGCGTGTGGTAGGAATTTAATGGAATATTTAATTAACACGCGATACACACAAATTTACCTTTTTTTTTTCTTTTCCTCTTCTCCGCGAGATCGTCCCTCGACTCGTTAGAAAGAATTATCATTACTTCCACTGTGTGACGCTCACTTTTTCCCGGGATGCCCCATGAAATTCACGCTGCCCGCCGCAATGCGTCTGCGAACGCACTTACAAAAGCTCCGCTCGTTTGCGCCGCATTATCTTTTATTCGTGTGTATTAAGAAAAACTTTAATGAATAAATTCGCGATAATTTCGGTGCCACATATTCATGTTATGCAAAACACTCTCGTTCGGCGAAGGAAACCATGAATAGTAATGCAGTGGTGAGTACCTGCTGCAGCAACATCTGTCCCTCTGTAGAAATAATATCAGCTGGGACGTGTTAATTTTTTTAATACGTATTAATATTTTTAATACGGCGTATGTGTGCGCACGTATGCGATTGTAGCCGCGGTTTTAACTGCACTGAACGATTGCATCCGTGTAGAAAATACTTGACTACTTTGCGATCAACTTTTAATCCTTACAACCCAGGAAGCCACTACAGCAGCAATTTTGTGAAATACAATTAGTTTTTATTATTACATATTACTCACCATTTCCATATAAATTAGTGAAAAAAAACTTGAAAGATATAAAATCTTAAATCAACCTTTAAATAAAAAATTTGAAAAAGAAAATTGTATAAATACACAAATATATTATTTGTCATGCAAATGTTTAATGTTTCTGTAACAATAGGCTTTGAAATTTATGCACAGATAATAATGGACATTTCGTCCTATATTTTAGCTTTCTTTTATTATTGTTTTATATATTTTTATATAAAACATTTTTATATAGTAATAATTTTTCGCCAAAAATAAACTTTCTATATGAAGAAAATAAATATTTTTAATGACTTTTAGTACAAGAAAGATTTTTGAATAATTAAATAAAAAAGAAAGTCAATTTGAAAGAAAATTTACCATGCGATTCAGGAAGCCACTATAATGGCGCGGTGGGTATCTCATATTTCTTACTAATCTACCCTTTGATGTACGAAAAAATTTTAGTTTAAAGACCAAAAGTCGCCGAAAAAACCATGCGGATTATAAGGATCATTTCAATTCAAAAGAACCAAGATTCAACGTAAAGGGAACAAAAAATGTTGGAATTGAATAAAGAATCGAATAAAAATCACGATAAAATGGGTAAAATTTGAACTAAAAAACATCTCAAATTATGGCGTCAAGAAGCGCGGACCTTCACGACGAGAATCGTGTGCACACGTGACCTCGCAATCTGGCTTGAGGATATTTTTCCAGCGCTTACACCGGAGATGCTTGTTGAGTGATATTTTTCGAAACTCGCGACTTTTGCGCGAAAGCTTTTTCAGTGTGCGCGTACATATAAAGTATTCAATCACTCCCGGCTCTTCATCCCAACGTCTCAACCAACCCGTGCGTGCCGTTCTCGTAAAAGCGTCGGCTACCAGAGCCGGCTGGCTGGCTGGCACCGACCGAAGCAATTTACAAAATCTCATCCGGTTTATCGGATAGCGCGCCTGTCACGCTACAGATACAAAAAGAAGACGCGTTCAGGAGCCTGGATATTATTACACGCCGGTAACGAGTTTATACGCAAACCTACGTAGATCGCGCGCGATCGAGAAACTCAGTGAAGGCGATCGCGGATCACGAGATACGACGCTCCGCGCTCTAACTCGTGGATTCTGCGTATCTCGGAGACCTCGTGTCACAGTTTTCGAAGTAAATACTGTCAGACGTGCGCTAGAACGTATCCATCGACAGAGGAACAAGGCTCTAATTGAATTTTTTGAATGAATTTTATTCTTTATGTATTTTTTAATCCTTTCGAACGTGATTTTCGTGATTTTATAGTGTGAAGACTGAGTCGAAATTTTAATCCTACTCTTTGGTCCTTAATATTCTATTTAACGTCTACGTTGATATTCTCAAAAGCCTTTATCAATCTCTTATAGTTCTATTTGTCTTACCTCACCGAGAGGTCTTCTTCAGAACCCACAAGTGGCATTTTGCGTGTTTCCTGCTAACTTAGAGACGTCAAGTAGAACTTCAGTGTATTAAACATATACTGATCCTTCGCGACATACAGATGTTGCAAAATTCAAGATATTCGAAAGTAGGCCGAAAATTTCGGAAGCTCGCTCACGTGCTTACGACGCGGGTCCGCCGTGTGAGCCCACGAGTGAAGTCAGAGTTTACGAGGTAAAATGCAACAACGGTTGGGCCAAGCATACTGGGTTATCGCACCCGGATCCTTCGATCACACGCTACGAAAGCGATACTAATCCACGATACCTCGATACACCAGCCGTGACATGAGGACGGCGTATGCGTTGTATGCGGCGAAAGGGCCGCCCAAAAATAAAAGCCGACCTCGTTGCGGCCCTGTGCCACGTAAACGAAACTTTTACGAGTTCGTCACGTCCTGTCTTCCCCGATATTTCCGTGACGAGACGTGACGAGGCCGGACGAAGAGTTATGTCATATTGGTTTTCGGCTTTCGTTCGATAACACAGAACCCGCACGTATGTACACAGGTGTGTGTGTGTGTGTGTGTGTGTGTGCGTGCATGCGTGTGCGCGCGCTCTATCAAAGATAACACACGGGAGATAAACGCGCGAGCGAGACATCCCGTAGCTTCGTATACTTTTTCGGTGCTGCTCGTCAGCGTATCGGAACGGACCGGTATTGGTAGCGCGCCCATGTGTTTCCGATAGATTTTCCCAAATTTCTGTCACCCTCGAGATCGAACCTTCACTGTGGACGGTCGAGACCTTTGTGAGAGGCGGTTTGACCGCCTTTGACTTTACGCCTCTGCCAAATCCGTTTGACTCGCTCGAATTTTGCTGGTAGCGTGACTCGTTTACGAGAATATTATTGATTAAAACGGCAACAACGTCTTGTAAATGCAGAATTAAGAGAAACGTGGTGGAAGAGATCGTTGAAGCCATGTCTCTGTCAGATTCGTCTGATTTGCTCGAGTTTCGCTCGTAGTGGCTCGTTTGCGAAAATATTATTAGTTGAGACAATAACAACAACAACGTTTCGTAAATGCAGAACTAGAAATGGTTTTATTAAAGACGTTTGTAGAGGTTTTATAGTTGAGATAGGTTTATTTATATTATTTCCAAAATGGAATTGGAAGCTGTTTTGTAAAGCTTTTTTATGGCTCATATTTGCGAAATGTTATATCGCTTTGGCGTGTGTGGTAAGTAAAGTCAATCGATATTTAACCGATTCACCATCTTCCGCCGGATGCAGAAGTAGAGAAAGTCCAAGTTACGTGTTTGCTCTATGATCGCGCGAACTTCCGAACTTTCGACTAACGACAAAAGTACGGAACAGTGAATTGTTTTACTCCGCGGGAAAATTTATTGCCCGCGATTTTACATTCGTCGCGTGAGCACAGTTTCCAATTCCGCCAGCGTCGACAAATGGAATTACGATGGTGCGGGGCGACGAGACGAGGAGGAGGAGGGGGTAGAATTCGGATCGGAATAAAACCGAGAAACCCTTCGCAATCTTACCTTCCTTCTCGGAAGGATCTAGTCGTTAGCTTCCGGCAAGAGGGAAGGATCTACATGGTGCTCGGTTCTTGATGGTCACTCGAGCGACCATTCGGTCTTAATGGCCTAATATCGGCCGCCATTTGACGCTGAAATTGTGGGGGCTGCTCTACGGAACAACAATAAGTAGATTCGACAAGTATATCCACTCAGCGAACCGAAGCGATCATTATTTAGAATCAGATTACTTAGAGAATCACCGACTAAGATCTTCAGTAACGTAGCGGCACTCTCGTAATCCTTTCGCGACGATAAAATTAACGAGAGAATGAAAAAGACTAATATTAAGTTCTGACAAGGGTTTCACAAAAAATAAACAACATTTAGGCCTGTGTTAATAGTTACTACTTGAAAAAATAATCTTCAATGAGATACTCAGATATGAACTCAGAGTTAGACGAGAGTTTTTCAGTAGAATCGCAATTGCAGATATAAACGTCACATATATTATTATTCAACTGAAGAAACTTGGATCTAACACAGGATAAAAATTTGTGTATTTCATCTGAAACAAGTTTCAAGTAAGATATTAATAAAAAATCCATTGAAAATAACGATGAATAATTTAAAACGGATAATTTCTCTCTCTCTCTCTCTCTCCCTCCCTCGCCCTCTCTCTCTCTCTCTCTCTCTCTCTCTCTCTCTCTCTCTCTCACGGTGCTTCGAGTCCGTTTTTCCTCGAATTAGACGACAAAGATGTCCCGGAAAAATGCGATTCGGGAGAGCACATGTAATCCGCTCGCTCTTGGATTCAACTGAGAACATTCATATGATTTCCATGAAACCCCACCGCGGGAAGACTTAAGATCGCAGGTCAGAGGGAAAATGAGAGCGCCTTCACCCGCT
>NW_022639519.1:1518141-1534936 GCF_010583005.1 Odontomachus brunneus | reverse complement strand
CCCTCCCCCTCTCTCTCTCTCTCTCTCTCTCTCTCTCTCTCTCTCTCTCTCACGGTGCTTCGAGTCCGTTTTTCCTCGAATTAGACGACAAAGATGTCCCGGAAAAATGCGATTCGGGAGAGCACATGTAATCCGCTCGCTCTTGGATTCAACTGAGAACATTCATATGATTTCCATGAAACCCCACCGCGGGAAGACTTAAGATCGCAGGTCAGAGGGAAAATGAGAGCGCCTTCACCCGCTTCTGCTGATAACATTCGCGGGGTGAGTCACGAACGATGGGAGAGGACAGCGTGCTTCGAATCGCTTATGATATTGTTCCTGCCGCCCCGTATAGACCTCCGATCTCCCTCCCTCCTTTCTCATCGCGTCCTACCGGCCTCTTTTCTCTCCTCCTTTTTCGTTCTCTCTCTCTCTCTGTCTCTCAAACTCCCACAGTTCAATAGGATTATCTTCGTAAAACGTGCCGCCTTTTTTCTCTTATCGAATAATCAATGTCGCCCGCAGGCGGGGAACGTCTTCACCTGACTGGCATCTCCGAGCGGGAGTCGGTGCTCGCGGCTGCTTCGTGATTTAAGTAGAGAAATCTTCGGGGAGAAGCGAAACTTACAATCAGACGACCCTCTCCGTTTGCGTAGTAATGGTAGCTATGCGTTCTCACGGGCATGACGCGGAGGGTGAACCGAAACCGCCATTGACACCGAATATAGCTGCTCGTTACGACGTGTACGTAAAATCAAGCGTCTCGTCATCGTGCTCCACATCTGATTGCGCCTCTGGCCTTCAAAATTTGTCGCGATACAATGAAAACTTGCCATTAGAGTGACAGCTTCGTGATAAAAACTGCAAAGCCCCGGAAGCCCGACGTGACGTTAGTCGACGTCAACTTGTCTTCCTACGAATGAATATGAAAGCGAATGAATATGAATACCGCATCCAGTCAACGCAAATCCAAGAACAAACTAATACTTCTGTCAGTTGTATCGTATAAATGTCACATTCACTCTGCATACAACTGTAAAATTTTCTTTAATTTTTGCAATATTAATGTGATTCCTTAGGGAATCAGGCCAAAGGTGATTGAACTTTAATCGGGAAATATATCTCTATAAGAAAAATCACCGCGATTTCCTTTCAAAGGGAACATATTGAGGAAGAAAAGAGACGTGGTGGAATGATTCAACACAAATTTAACAATTTAAATTTAACTCTGAGTTATTCTCCTTCTCGCGATAAATTTTGCACACGGATCTTCTTACTATGCGTCATTCTGCCCGCTTTCTACTTCACGTATCGCTGGATTTACAAATCATGTTCGTGGAGAAATCTCCCTTTGCACCCTTTAGTATAGCGAGTGGAGCGAAAAAGAGAGACAGAGCGCACAGAGAAAAGCGCGGAATTATTTACAAAGGTTATCCGGGATCCGAATCGGAGATCGCTCGTGTCTGTCTTGTCCCCTCTTCCCTCCCCCGACGCTCGTAATCGATGCACACTTTTCGTCATCCCCGCAGGAAGCTCAGTATCATCGAGGGTGGGTCTTGGAAGTGAAGGCGCGTTCACCTTCGGCTCCCTTTAACTTACGGCCCCACCCCGTCTCGTGAACGACAACGTACATAACTCAAGCGTGCCTGAAAGTTTTACGATATCTTGGTCCACGAGGATGAAGAACACGGACCGATGGTGGAGGGAGAGAGAAATGCAGAGAGGGCATCGATGTAGGCACGAGGAATTATTTATAAAGCCTTCTTCCAGACGAATTTCAGATCGCACGGGATCTCGCGTCGCGATACACGTTGCACATACAAAGTTATACGCTCCCTCGTTTGGCCGTGTGCACCCTTTGGAATTTCATACGTTCGTGCGAAAGTATTCACGACGTCTATTCTATCGCGTCGAGTGGAGCTGGGACCGTGCGGATCTTTAAGAAGTCATCGGGAAATGTGTCGGGGGAAATTGGAGGATCGAGATATATGAGGGCGGTTCAAGTGCCTCGGCGATCGCGCGCGAGATGAGAGAACATGATTAACGCTCGCTGTGTAATCATGAATAGTATCTTGCCCGACAATAGTTATCCCGCGTATCGGTGATGTAATCATCGCGCTAGGTCAATGATCGAATAACTGAACTCGCATGTTAATCATTGTGAGATACCTGCCGGAGCTTCATTATTTTAATGCGGCTAACAATACATGCATGTATTAGCAGCGCATGCATTATTATGCGCTTATAGGATAGTCGCTCGATACATTTATGTGCGCGAAACACGAAGAGTGCAATAACTGATATTTATCTAGATTTATTTATCATTCTGGGACGTGATGGTGGGGGCTTAAATAGCGGAGTTAAACAAACTTACGAACGAACCAATTAATAATCAATGAAGGACCAATTAATCGCCTTTTCTCTCTCTCACTCTCTCTCTCTCTCTCTCTCTCTCTCTCTTTGTCCTTCTCATCTCCATCTCCCTCAAATTCCCATGTAATTTCACTGTCCATTATTATTGCCGCATTAATTCATTATCGGCGAAACTAGTTACGCCCGCAAATGAGCTCGCGCTGAAACTTGGCCGACTCGCGAGCCCATGAATAATCAACGAAAAACCATCCGCGCAGCTCTCTTTTTCAATTTGGCGGTATAATTTCGCTATCGGATCGGGCCGCTTTTGAATGCCGCCTCTCAAGACACACCTCCAGACTGCAAGGAGCTGCTGGGCCGCACGGAAAGTTGCATGACGCGCGTTCTTCCCCCGCGAGGCTCCTTTTAATTCTATAGCGTTTCCCGGGGCGCATCGCGCACCGGAAGTTATTTCGGATGCGCCGCGCAAAGAATTACCATGCAAAGCAACCCCTTTGAGGCGCTGTTTAGATCAGCCCCGCAATTTTTCTCCCGTTTTCCCGGTGAACGCTTTTGAGGGCCGGCGAAGGGACGACGCCGACCAATTTCCTCGACACGAGTCTCATCCCTCCTTCCCTCCCTCCCTCCCTCCGTCACCCCCTCAGCTCGTTCCTGACTGCGTCGATGGTCGGTTCTGCCTAGGCGGACAGAGCAGGCAGGTGAAAACACCTGTCGTGCACGATCGCCTCCAGCTACGTTCACGTAATGCCGGTGCTACGCGCGCAGTGCCGCGGGGATGATCGGGCTGAACGACATCCGTGCGCCTCGTCGCCGCATCTCGTCGGGTATTCGGCGAGAGATGACAAGTGTAGGCGGCACTAGCTGAATTCCCGGGTCCGCATGTGCCGCATGTGCCGCACGTACCGGTTTGATATCCGCAATACGCCGGCGGGCCTATCTGGCTGCGAGTACGGTACATATGTGATAAGCGATAGCGTCCGGAGGCACACCGGGTATGTATCGCGTGATATCGCGAAAGTTTCCACCGCGAAGAGTTAATAATTCGTTGCCGTGAAGAGACGTATTTTTCTCCGCTGAAATATTTACCGCCCCGTTCTCGTCGGCTACTCTCCCATGAATAGTAATTTGCCGGAAGTGCAGCATTCGATCGTCGAGTAATTCAACGTAGAGGTTCGCAAAACTTCGCGTGGACGCGAGAGGAGCCAACGAGGGCACCTGAATCGCGAATGTCGACGTGAATAAAGTGGATTGTACCGCTGAGGAGGGTCCGAAGTGAGAATCGAGACGGCCAGATGCGTTACATTTTCGGGTTCTCTAGTCAACACCCGCGACTTCCATTTGTCCTTTTCGTGTTCAATCTATCGTCGACCTATAAAAGTCTTTGACCTTTAAATTTATTATTATCTCTATATTGAGAGATAAGATACTTAAGAAATAATAAGTATTTATTCGGTGGGTGCTAATATATAAATATTATTATTAATAATAATTAATTAATTAATAATTCTAAGTAAACACTTGTACTCATATGAAATATTTTTCAAACAAGAAAATGTACATTTCCTCAATATCTTAGCTTTTTATTACAAAACAATCGAAGCAATCGCTTATACTATTTAAATAAAAGAATTTCAAGTAAATATTATTAGTACTCGCCGAATAAATATGTTTTATTTTTTAGATATTGCTCTTTCAGTGTATTATGTAAGAATGTCATAATGTTTAGTTACGATAATAATTTTTTCTTTCTCTTCGACTAAAGCCGCAGGAAGAGAAAGTCGACGTCTCGCTGCGCAAGACGAAAAAAAGCGCACAGAGTCTTTCGATATATTGTGTGCATTTCCGGCAAATGAAGGGTTCAGTATCGTGAGAAGGTTGTCGAGCGTTAAATCAGCCGTTCCACAGAGCCCTAAATACTCGAACCCGTAATTTTCGCCAAATTGCGGTCACGGAGAATGCACTTCCGTCGCCGATGCAGTGCGTAACATGTCGACATGCCTGAATAAAGTGTTACGTTTCGCCTGTTGCACGAGACATCACCGATGGAGTCGTCGTAACTACGCGCACGTGACTCCGCGCGTGGCGAACGTCACGGCAGGTGGTGCGGCTTGGGTTTCAAATTCGAAAATTATAATGTAACCGATGTGGGCGTGGGGAGAGGGGTGAAGCTGTCCCCGAGCCATTCGCGAGCATGCAAGCGATCCAAAGTCGATCTCGTTAACCGCGACCGACTACTGTGCGCCGCGAGCACTCTGCTTTGCGAAACTTCGAATGCGCCAAGTTGGCGATTAACTGGCAGACAGACGCGCGATTTCGCATGATCACTTCCACGGTGTGGAACGGCGAACACCGCGTTTGTCAGCGAATCGTCGTCGCTGACAAATGGTGTTGCTGATTGTCCTTCAGTGCAAGTGTTTAATGGGCGAGGTGTGAATTGGTAATTAACTAATTATTGTACAATGAGATTCGCACACATATGAAACTAATCAGGACATTTCATTTGACACATATATATCTTTTTCATATACAGTAATTTTTTTATTAGGACAGATGCATGCAGAAAAATATATACTGTATTTAAACAAGTGTTACTTGTAAATATCTCATAAGTTTATATCTCCGCGAGTCTCTATCATAAAGTCCATCATAAGGATCCAATTTATTCAAAATACATATTCTGAATCCTTTAATTCAGCATTTTAATCAAAAATATTAAGCTGAAACAAAAATTCAATTTGTTTGAGTCGAACTTTTTTTTCGATAAAATGTTTTGAAAGTCCAAAATATCAAAATTTTATAATGATATTCTTATAAATTATATTCTGATATATATAATACATTTGTATAATATTTACTTTATAATATAAAATATATCATAAGTTGTATTCTTGTAAGAGGAATCAATTTTTCTTTTAAATATGTAATATTCAGGTACTTTAAAATTTGTCATGATTACATTTGAAAATTATCATTAAGGAAATATTCTTTGCCAAAAATCGCCATTACTTAAAAGAAGGAAAATAAACTAGGCGATAGCTTTTCTTAGCAGTAGGATAATATTCTTCTGTGTGTATGCATAAGATATTTTTATTGGAGGTTCGAAATCTTGTGAAAAGGATCATTTAGAATCAGCGTGCAGACGCGAGAAGGCGCAAATTTAATTGCAATTAAATGATTGCTCCCGAAAATGCTGAAAATATCGATTCACTTCGAACAGCTTTTGCGGCCACACGACTTATTTCTTCAATTTATCATTTCCCCGAGTTCTCAGCGACCTTGCGCGTTCGTGATTGTACGCGTGCATACGGTCACCTCGTCCATGTCTAAGAATCTCGAATGTCTGGTGGGCAAAGAGTGTTGATTATCCACGGCCTTGTGCGGTATAATCATCGGTGCTCAATTCTTTCATTCACTCGTGGCAGCATTTTTGCGCGTTACGACTGCGAGATTGCGATCGGACTGGGGTCGATTTCCTGCCGCGGCTCACTATTAAAGTCTGTAATTACTATTATTCCCCGCATACGAAGGCGCCCGGTGTGCATCCGTGCGATCCATTCGATTTACATAATTTGGGTAGCCACGGTGGCTATGCGGCACGCGATTGATCCTTTTCTCAGAGTTCGACTCGGCCGCGATTGCGACGAGATTAGGGCTCAATTTGCCACTTTCGACGGGCAATCGCGCCGGAAGAAAAGCCAGCGGCTGAATTGTGTGCTGCGTTCATTAAGATCGTGCGGCGCGCGGAGCTGCGTTTTATCCGATATTCCATTTGTGAGGCTTGCGCTTTGACTTTGAAACGCCGCGGAAAGCCGACCGCAGCTGATCGATACGGCGCGCTGAAAGGGAAGCGTGATCAAAGCAACGTAAACGCTTGTAAGCGAGCATCAGAAATCACGCCTTCGTAATGTCAACCGTCGAGTGCTATTTTGCTATTGTCGCGCGCAGCAAGAGTACTGCGATCGCAATCGAGCTGAAGCGCAAGCATGCCGAAGTAACCGCGACAATTTTACGCCCGTAACGCAATCAATTATCGTCGTTATCTAATTCGGCCGGGTACTATTGCGACAATTGGAGCACATTGAGGCGCGCAATTACGCGAAATTACGACGGCGTAATGTGACGTGGTGTAATGGTTTAATATCTATGGTGATCGAACGGAGAAGCAACCACGCGACTGCGACGTGTTCCATCGCCGCGGGATAAATTCAAATTTAGCTCGACCGCGAGTTCATCGCTAACGTGTCGCCGGCTATGCGCACCGATGATGATCGCCATAGTTCCCGTACATTTAGGCCCGTACTGATAGTTATTACTTGAAACTCGTCTCAAGTGAAACAGTCACACTCGTATTAATAGTCGTTACTTGAGACTCGTCTTAAGTGAGATACTCAGATTTCAATTTAGAGTTAGATGAGAGTTTTTTCAATTGAATCGCGTCTATAGATATAAATGTTATACTTATTATAATTCAAGCGAAAAATTTGGATCTGACACTGATTGTGAGTAAAAATCTGAATATTTCACCTGAAATAAGTTTCAAGTAACGATTACTACCAGATCTCAGATTCAAGTTCAAAGTTAAAGGAGAATTTTTCAAGTGAATCGCATGATTACAAACGTAAATGTCACATATAGTATACTTCAACTAAAAAACTTGAACCTGACTTTAAATAAAAATCTGAATATTTTACATGAAATAAATTTCAAGTAACAACTATTGTATTAATACGGACCTGAGAATTCTGAGGAATCCCTAGAAATACAAGTCTGGTCTACGTTGTCTCATTTTTTATATGTAGATCTGATATGGAATGGCGGAATAACCGAGCACACGGGATAATTAAAGAGCAGAAATATAGAAAACAAATATAACAACATATTTTAATTAGAAAATAAATAGATATAACAACAGGTTATTTAATTTTAATTAAATAATTCTGGAAATCACATATAAAAATATTATGTGCAGACAGATGTAATATTAAGTCAAATCTTTTTCAGTGATAATGGTAGTTGAGATTATAACAGATCATCTCTCATTGTTACTATTTTCGTAATTTATATCTTCATTTTTTTTTTTTGTTTACAAGATCTTACCAATTCAATTTTTAAGCACACACTTACCTGTTGGATAATAACTCAAAAATTTTTTAAATAATGATTAAAATGTCATTGAAAAGATAACATTTTAAATAAAAAAATAGTTATTCTCTATATAATAGATTTGTTCTTTGTCGAATGATTTTCCAAACTAATACACAGCAGTTCATTTTCACTCTTTTTGCCTTCAACGTTAGCTAATGTACATTCCAAAAGTTGAACTAGCGCAACCAGTTCGGCAATAGAAAACGAACCGTATGTATGCACATACGTCAGTTACACGATAGCTAGTACGCCGATTTGTGTCGAACTAGCAACATCGGCCAGACTCTCCTACTTCTAAGCACTCTACACGCATTCATAAAGACTCAATCGCAAAGTTCCAACATTTCTCCCGATAGTTTTCTTCCTTTTTCCTTCTTTCTTTTCAGCCTTTTGAATGAATAGCGTTTTACGATGCGCGTTATCCTGGCCGACGCGAACCGATCCGCGTTCGCGTTTCAAGTGCTGAAATAAAGGCCGCGCGCGCCCGGCCTCGCGGCGATCCCGCGTCCCATAATGGAACAGCGGAACGCAATTATATTTCTCATTTCCATCGGCGGGGGATCTCCCTCAATAAATACGCAAACAGCCAATAACAGCTTTATCGGGAGAATTCAGAGCCGGCGGCGGCGACGGCGACGGCAACGGCGGCGGCGGTGACGGTGAACGAGTGAGTCGACAGCAGGTAGCTCTCTGTAATGGAACTTCGTAAAACCGATTCGGAGAATCTCCCCTGGGCGAATTGCACCGGTGCGGTGCACCGATGCATCCGACCGCAGCTTCTGTCCGTCTCCGTCTGACCACCGTGCACCGCCGCGTCTTACGGTTGCATTTTAAAGTTGCGTTCACTCGGTCAACGCGGACTGCGGTTCACCGGATGTTCTTCATTCGTTCACTTTATCCGCAATTCGCAATTGACGTATCACTCCCCGGTAGTGCCGACGCACTTCTTGCTAAAACGTTAGCTATCGTCTCGTTGTGGAGACGAATTTGCAAATAGCGGATTGACGATCGCCAATTTACAAGAACCTAATTTCGTCTAAATTATTTATAATCAAACTTTAGTGCAGGAAACCCAATAAGAGCTCATGCGAGATGTCGAAACACAATACATTGACAAATGGACGAAGAACTGGAGCACTTGAACGCCCTGAAAAATTAACTACATTGGTTCAACCACAAGCCATTTGATTGCTCATTTGTTCAGTGTCTCTCGGTTTACTTGTAGATGTAGTGTGTTTCACAGTCGACATCTTGTGTGGCCTCTTATTGCCTCTTCTGATCCACAAGCTTGATTGTACGTCTCAGAGCTTGATAACTTATTCAATAAATTCGCGTTATCATCTATTTGCCATACTTAATAAATTCACCCTTCAGATCGACTCGCTCGAGTTCATAAAAATGCCATTACCAGCACTATTGCGGCGATTCCTTCAATTCCACGTCGCGGATATTACGTAAGTTTCTAACAATAGAAACTAGAAGGGAACACCTAACTGGAGAGTTGGCCAGCCAAGGACGTTGTACCGGCGGCGTAATACAGCCACGGTGAAACAACGCGATCGCACTTGGAGGATGGACAGGACGCGGTCGATGGACGAGGATGATGTAAATGAAACTGCGCGTTTAGCGCGAACTTCCGGAAGGGAGAAGGAGGAGCAGGATAGAGAAGGATCGTGCGCCAGGATGGAGAGTGACAGCACAGGCGAACAGGACCGTCGAGAGAGATAGAGAGGACGAAGGGATGAGGAAAAGGGGGTTGTAAGTTCGTTGCTAAAATGAAATTACCGCACCGTGAAAGCAGCGCTTTGCATGAAATCACGCCGTAGCAAGGCGAAGAGAGGATGAGAGAGAGGGGAGGGGGAGAGAGAGAGAGAGAGGAGGTAGACAGCGAGTCCAGAGCGCGATGGGCGATGGCAGTTTGAGCTCTGTCCTTCTCGTTCCCCTCTGTCTTCCAGGGTGACTCCTCCCACCCCTGAATAAGTGAATTTTCGCGCGTTCGCCCGGAGCTTTGCGTTCCCCCCAGGGTACACTTGCTGCAACAAGACGAAGAGCGCGATTTCGCGGATCCAACTGTTTTCTCCAAGTCCAAGTGGAAATCAGGCGTCGCCCTTTTCGCAGATTCCGTTGTTTTCCAACCGTCGCATGATTGACGCGCGTGCCCGCGAGATTTCGCAAGTTCGCGATAAATCTGTCAACGCGCGACGTTGTTTGACTTTTAGCTGGAATAACAGCGAGAAAAGCGACTCTTGTTGTTGATAGTGCGACTTGTTCAATGACACAATTGTAGGATCGACAATATTTTATATATCGCGAAAGAGACAAAAAAGAAAGAGATATGTAAGACGCACCATTTTGCATCTATGAAGAAACTAATTCGCCAATTGCAACTATCCTATTCTGACACACGAGAACGCTACAAATCGGCGAAAAAAAAATCCTTAAATAAGAACGAATGGACGTTCAGTCGCAAGATATTTCGGTAACTATCGCGAAAAGGGACCTGATAATAAGAAATAACTTGGCATTTCATATTTTCCAATTTGCACGGTGTTGTCGGAGTCGTCCTCCGAGGACAACGAGCTCCTTTCTTTCCCTCGTCTTCACGTAGTAAAGCCTGCGATAAGGGTCGCGCCGGAAACGGCAGTTAGACACTGGGAGGGTTAAAACGGAACCTCCTGGACGAAGGGGCGAGGACACGAAGCGAGGAGGGCGAGAGTTTGTTAGCAAGTTTTATAGACTATCAGTCGACTCGTTAAGTGGCGACTAGGAGGACTCCTTTCCGCCCGCGTTATTACCATTCGCGGCCCCCCTCACGCCCTCGCCGCTCGATGTCGACAACGAACGACGTTAGACAGACCGTTGTCGACCTACTCGGCGACGTTACCCTCTTATCCCGCGAGAGCAACCCTCCTCCTTTCGTGGAACTCGTCGTGGCGGCCGTATGCTAATGCCGGCGGCATTAGCGCGCCGCGGAAACTATGCGAAACAAACAAGCGAGAATTCCGTCCGATGGCGCGCCCACCCGCTAGTGCCAAGCCAAGCACCCTCCCTTAACTTTCGAACGAACTGTGGGATAACGTAGCCGCTCGGTTCGCAGCTGTGATATTTAACCCATTCTCGGGGCGAGACGATTCAGTCGACACACGAACGCAAGGAGACGCAACGCACTGCCGATCCTACTGTAGATTCAAAATGCTAGTCCGCGCTGCCAAAGATTCGTCGTTTTTCAATTAAATTCTAGCTTGTAGAAAGTTGTTATTGGATTGGTGCAAAAGGTTTGTCAGTTTTCTCTCAAGTTCTCGTAGAAAGTTTGGATATCAAAAGATAGAGAGTCCCCTCGTTAAATGTCTAAGAAGATACCGAGTCGTCTATTTTACTCGTAACGATTCCGTCAAAATTAGATAATTTCGTTTTCTGTTTCATTTCAAACATGACAAATCTTTTGCACTAACCTGATACATTAGATATGAAAAAGAAAATTATAACAGAGCCTGAGAAATCCAAAAATCACCGAATTAATACTGTCTGTTTTACGCATGAAAATGAGCTACTGTAATTTCGTTTATATCAGAGCAGATTACACATATGTATATAATTTTGTACGTATTTGTTACGTTGTGTTAGAGATTGAATAGGACAGTTAGGCATGTTATATTTGGCAGAAGCGATAGTTTATTAGTGGCAAAAAACTGTCGAGTGATCAAATATTTCGGAAAAGAGCCAATCTCATAATTCTTGTACGAGAACTCCACTAAACAATGCCATTTTCCCTCGACTTGTCGCAAATAATCGAGAACAAAAGGGATGGTTCTTCACGTCGGACTTTTGTATACGTTTTGACCGACCGGCAATGGCACGAGATCCGGAAAACGGCCCCGGCAACGTAATGAAAATTAATTGCTCTCGAGAAGCGTCATTGTGAGATGGCGGAATCCTCCTCGCGCAATGACTTCTCTACTTCTGTTCTCCATCGTCAAGATGAATCACGCGCCAGTCTCGGTTACGAGGCGGCAGGAAGAAGAAAAAAACAGCGTGAGGCGAGATCGCTGGGTACAATATTCCTTGCAAATGGATACAAACGAGGTGATTGGCCCGGGCCAATCCATCACGACGCGCCTTGCTTTTTCACCCCCTCAGTCGCGCGGCCGGGCTTATCCGTCGCGGCACGGTCTCACCCTCCCTGTTCTACCCTCGCGAGAAAAGAAAACGAAGCGAAACACATCCATATGCAGTGGCCGTCGATAAACAAGCGCCGAGTAAAGCAGAGAACATCCCTTCGCCGGCCAATCCGTCGCGCGTTACTCTTTATACGTAGTGAGGGTTCTACGTAGTGTAGGGTTTACGATTCGAATTGAACGCGTACAATATACCAATTTTATAACGCATGTGTGAATTCAATATTAAATATTAAAGTCTCTATTATATACTATAAGAGATAAAATTAAAAATAAAAGGCCTATAATAGCCTTAATACAAAACCTATCTTCTCGACAGAAGTGATCTAAAATCAGTATCGATACATTTTTTTATTTATTAGGATTATAGTTATCAATTGACGGATTTTGAAAAAAAAAAGAATATTTCACATGGATATAAAAAATCAAATTTAATCTTTTCACTGAAAAGTACGAGCTTTTAATAATAAAAATTTGAGCTTTAAAATAAATAAGTAAAAAATAGCTTTGATATTCGCAAAGTCTCCGTGAACCGATAACTATAACTCTAATGAATAAAAAAATTTATTGATACTGATTTCAGGCCATTGATATTAATCTCAGAACGGAATTGAAATGAACATAGTGATATATTAATATTCACCATGAAAAAGTCTAATTTTTTATATAAAGACACTGTTAAATGTCTTAAAATAGACATGCATAATAAGCAAATTTATACTCCTATAACTTTATAACTTTTTACAACTCTCCAAATTTGAGTTAATTTTTACTGCTGTCAGGGTTCTGTGACCTCTTAATCTATTTTACTATTGCAATCCTCTAATATTCGTTACCATTCATAGTCGATGTCCTACGGTTTCTGCAGTTTGTCACTCGCAGGGATCACGAAGTCGCTCTCATTGTCCAAAAGCTAAGTGACACGAGAGTAAAGAAGGGTTGGAACTTGTCGGTAATTTTTGACCGTTAACCCTTTCACCAGCTGCACGCTGCACGTATTCTACGGTACGTAGGCACTGTCACGCATCGAACACAGTCACGCATTGCGGTCGCACCGCGCGACTATTGTCGAAATAAAGATGCAGATGTCGATGAGACCGCGCATACTCTTTTCAATAACCTAAAAAATATATCATGCGACGTGGAACACGAGCGAGTTAGTGGCACGGTGATCGCGACACAACGAAAAGCCGAACGATAATGATGTTGCTGCACTTTTAATAGTTGGTTTTACAAGCTCCCTTCACATAGCATGACGCTACGTGCGTGTGCGTCGTTAAAGGTGGAACAACGTTCGAATAACGAGCACATGAAGTGATAAATACATCACACATCATGATATAGCTTATAATTTTATCATGTTACATCGAGAAAAAAGGAAACATCTTCATCTGATTAAAATTATAATTATTTTTGGTTTCAACCATATCTTTAGTTGTTCTAACGCGAAAATAGTAATACTAAAATGCATACAAAGTTCATATCATTATTAGTATTTAACTAGAAATCAGCATCAGTATAATTCAACCAGAAAAATGTTTTTCTTGATCATAATTTATAATAATTAATTCTCTATGTGATCATAGTTACAAACATTCTTTTTTCAGTGTACACAATATTTTATCACTGTATGTATTGTATGCTTATGAGAATGAGAAATTTCACTACCGCGAAGCGGTCAACGTGTTTCTGATATTTAATATTAAAAATATTCATGCGATTAAACTTTTATTTAAACTTTCGAAAAAGAAAAAAACGAGGTCAAACTGGAATGATTAATAAAATCCTTTAGGCAAGTAAAGAAAGAGGTGAACAATGCCTCGCGGAGAATAACTTTGAAAACTAATTTGTGTACACACTTTTGCAATATCCTCGCATTGTTTCTCGCGAATTGATTTATCGTGGGAACTTCGTTCCTTGATTACGCAAGCTATACCGCTTCTAGCGGGTTGTTCGCGTGCCTTCAAGGTAAATATCGAATGCCGTTTATTTCGAGATTGATATTTATCCCATATGAAACGAGAAAAGACGTCGATAGCCGTTATCGACTTGGAGTATTCGTGACGCAAACGCGGTTCTTCACGGCACTGGAGAGACGTCGTCCGCGCGAATAGCACGGCGAGTCCTTCCTGCCTGCTTGGTCGCGCTCTCCGGCCCGGGATTTCCGGAGTCAATTCGCATAATCCTGTACGGCCGTCGCACCTGCGGGACACGTCGTAATGCTCCGGGATGTGCCGTAATATGACCGGGAGATAGTGTATCGGAGGACGCCGCCGGTAACGGCATTATGCTGCCTCCCGCGCGTCAGCCCGGCGCGTTACTGCGAGACGGGGACGTATAAAATCCGCGGCCTTATGCCGGATGGCTGTCCGTAAACGCGTCATGGGTGATTTCGCAGTCCCATAAAAGGTCCGTGCCATTTCCCCGCGTCTTCGTTCTCTTTCTGGCCGTTTCGAAGCGCGCTCGTCTTGTTTATCCCGGCGAATTCGATACCTTGTCTCTCTCGCGACACGACACGACGCGACGCGCAATCCACAGATTCGCCTGGAATTACCGTCGCACTGGCGCTCGTCACTGCTTAACGTTAAACGGAGTGACAGGTGCGACGACCGGGGCTGCCGACGTTTCACGGTGATGACGAGTAAAAGTGAGCATCGTGAGACTAATTACGTGAAACGTTTACTGTAGGCGGGTTTTATATTCGAAAGTTATCGTCAACACGAGTGTGTCAATTGTTTCTTCTTGACGCGGGTGTAATAATAACGAGCGTGTAAGAAGTATGATATAAGATCTGTTCTTTTTAGTTGAACTGTTTGAACACACTAGTGTAGTAAGTTAGAAAGTAAAACAAATATATTTTATTTCATTTTAACTTATTGCACCAGTCTGCCCCAGTTCAAGTTGTTCAGCTAAAAAGAACAGACGTATAATATACATGGAAAAGAAAATTTGGTTGTATTAACGTGAAGTTTGATTTTAACGAACAAACCAACACACTTTAGTTGAAGAATACAAAATTGCCATGATTCTTATGACACAAATTTGATTTCAAGAATTCGAAATTCTGTTCTTATAATTAAAACGCATTGATTCGTTCATTGCAAACAAACTTCGTACTAATGTATACAAACCTTTTTCTCCATAGCAATTGAGAATCACTATAATATAAAGATTAAGGCGTATTTCATTCGTGAGAATGCGGAGCATAAAATGTTAACTATACGTCGACTAAATTCTTATTGTAGAAGCTTTGTCAAGTCGAAATTTAGATTCTACGTTAAGCCTGCAAATATCGTGGAACTTACAGGCCAGTGAAGAATCTCGAGATATAGCGTCTATATAGACTATTGTGTTTTTTTGATGCTACAAATCGTAGCCGCTTTTTCCATGTGGGAACTTAAAAAAGAATTTGCCGACCCGATTTGTGTTTACCCGAGTCGAAATGTTGATTCTACATTGACCTTGCAAATTCTGTCAAATTTGAAGAGTCAATGAAAAATCTCAAGATGTACAAACTACTGACTTACCTTGATACTGCGGATCAGTTGTTTACTGCCGTTTTCTCCATGTTGCAGAAGCTTGAAGAAACACTCATTCAAGAATTATTATTTAAGGATATATTGCCTATCATCTCAAAAATGTATATAATGAAGATTTTGATAAAATTGCAAGTTAACCGATATTACATCTAAAAGTGATCACAAACGATTTGACATTGATTCAGAGTTTGGATAAAAAATTATTCCACAACAAAGTGTAAAATCAGCAAACATGATGACGTCAAATGACGTTTTAATAACATATTAATAACGTTTCAATAATATGTCGTTAATGCGTCATTTGATGTCGCCCTGCTAAGTATCTTAAACTATGCTGTTATGAAAATACGATGCTGCTATCTTTAGTAAAAAGAGAGGTATCGAAAAAATAATGGAATAAATAAGAATCTCAATTTTTGTATACATATACTTTAAGTATTTAAAATAATGTTTGCAAAATTCTTTCGTGTGATTCAAAGAGATAAAGTTAAAAAAAAACAATAATATAGAATAAAGTTAATAAACTATAAAAATATATTAAAATAAAAATATAGTGTTATTAATCCATGTAGGGACTATACGGGCAATGCATCCTTATCAAATCTTATCTTTAATTATTTTTTTAGTTACAATATTTTAGTTATATTATTTTAGTTACAATACCCGATGAATCGAATTTGAGTTATTAATTATTTATTATTCAATTATCTCATTAAATTTTTAGTAGAATTTCATTTATAGACTGCGGATCGCTCGATCGTGATTCGACGATGACAATTTGAGAGCCGATATTCACCTCGATATTTTCGAACAAAATGACAAAGTCTAAAGACGCGCGCGCACGACGTGATCAAACCGTCCCTTCATACACGTTTCTGGCTTTCTGCCCGACGCATTACGTTTCGCGGAGAAATTTCGCGAAAATTAAGTGCCCGGATACATCGAATGCACAAAACCAATACTCGCTCACTGCCATTCGTATCTTCTGTTCGGCGGAGAAATAGCAAAAGTTAAAGAAATCATGGCAGCATATCATCCACCCAAATGTGAGACTTTCGGAGTCTTCAAAAATGTCTCTTCACGAGCTGTATAAAAGTGGCCACAATAACTATGGCTCGATCGTTATACAATCAATAATTCATGATAAATGAAAGTGTGGCATTTATAATTATAATTGGTAAATGTATTCACACGCGATTGGAAATGAGCGAAATGTGGCTATATTCGAACGAAGTGTGGCCGTATTCGTACGATTATGTACGTTATTCAACGATTTTTCAACCACGAGGAAGATCCAAACATAAATTATAAGTTGCGTCCTCATCACTTATCTTATAGTTAACTACCTTGATACTTCAGTACCTACCTTAAACAACTACCTAATTCCCCCGATGCATCTCTCTTCGCAAGGGAAATGTCGCAAAAATTACGCGCACAGGTGCATTCGATGCATAAAAACTAATTGCTATTCACGATAGTTGCACCACTCAGCCGAGAAAATTTCATAAAACGCACATTGTGTAAAACTCGAAAAAATTAAGAATCTTCAATCATATTTTACACCGTTACAGAAATCATACG
>NW_022639519.1:1500884-1518131 GCF_010583005.1 Odontomachus brunneus | reverse complement strand
TATATATATATATATATATATATATATATATATATATATATATTCACGACTAATAAGATGTTGCTATATTTAAACGAAATTTATATAGATACGTTAAATATCATTTAATAAAAATTAAGATAAATAGATAAAAATGATTTAATGGGAAGTGATTTAATAAAGTTTGAGGTAAATGGGTAAAAGAACAAGTCTTAATCTCATCTCTCCCTAATTTTTCTTTTTTTCTTTTTTCTTTTTCTCTTTTTACTTTTTTTCTTTTTTCTTTTCTTCTTTTTTCTTTTCTTCTTTTTTCATTTTTTGATGGAAGATTTGATGAGATTTTTAGCTCTTAAAAAAGCTGGTATAAAGCTGCAAAACCAAAGATAACAGTTATGTGTCTAATAATGCTGTTTATCAATGTGCTATTTAACTTTAAGTTCGATACAAAGGCCAAGTAGAAGAAAAAAAAGTGTTGGTTCATGTCAACAAGATCGGAGTCGCGGCCAAAGAAGCATTATTAGACGTGAAAATCAGCACTTGCAATACATTGTGTTCTAAGACCGGTTTTCATAGAGTTATAAATTATTTAAGATCTTTCGATTGAACTGAGCATATAATTAATTACAAACTTTACGAGCTGTTATTCGGCTGTTTGGATCGATATTACTTGAATAAAATAATCTAATAAACACAGATACAAATTGATTATTAACTTTCTGAATATAAATGAAGCTATAATTGTATGTCGAATGATGACAAACTATGAATGCCGGTCTAAATATTTCGACTCGGGTATTTTTTATTCTCGGTAGAATCGTTAAATGTGTTCGTTGAAAACGGATATTTCTTGTATAATAAGTTTGGCATACCTTGAAAATACGATAATGTATCGGTGCTCACATCCCAGCGTCCTACGTCCTACGTCCTCTGTCCTGGCTTCTCGATCCGATATCCTTCGTCGTGACACTGACACTGACACTGACACGATTCGATCGAAGATGCACGTGTTAAATAACGCGATGCCGACGAGAGACTAATTAAGTATCTCACAAGGAATACAGTTTAATCACCCGCGAGGAGTAATCAATAATGCACCGATACACATAGTCCGTAGTGTGTGTGTCGCGCGCGCTCGCCGATCCTGAACTGAATGATCCGGAAAAGTCCACGAGACACAACAGTAAAGTCGAAGGTCTCGAATGTTTTGATTGGCTGGCGCTCATTCATAAGCGAGGACCGTTGGTGCTGGATGGAGATAAGTTTACATTTGTGGTACTCTCGCGCGTCGCATATTGTTTACTTCTGTAACCGAACGTTACGTTCCATTTCCAAACGAACCGCCTGAGAAAAATGTCAAGAAACAAAAAGTGTTTAAAGAAACGTAATAAAAATAGACAAAATTAAATAAATTTTTTATCTGTCTAGTACCTTTACGTTAATATGTCGGTCGACGCAAGGAAATCTTTTACACTCGAGAGGCGGTCCTCAGTCCATTTCATTTGATGTAGCAACTCGAATGGCGAGTGAAAAGCGATAATAACTATTTGATCCCGATAATACTGAAATAGATTCATTAATTTATGTATGATTTATTTTTATGTTAGCTGTAAAAAGTTTTATCAACTTTTTATCAAAACAGCTTCAAGTGGCTAGTTCTCTATAGCGAAAAAACTATCGAGTGCAAGGAATTAAAAGACGATATTAGAACTCTCGAGACTCGTAGTAGATTCTAAATTTCGACTTAGATTCTTTCATATGTTTCTTCTATAATCTAAAGCTCTATTGACATTTAAACTTGTGCTTCATTAAAAGTTCATGACACTTCAAGAAACGTTGTGAGAAGCAGTATCGATAACTTTTCTAATGACACACACAATTCCGACAAATGTTGTGCATTAAATTTGGCATTACTATGTTTCGTCAGTCTAAATATAAAAAGTCGTACTGTACCAACTCACGTTTCATCTCATATTAACAGAATCAGAGTTAAACCTTTATTATATTTATCGAAATGATATATTAATTAATATAATTCAAAATGTATATGAATAATTTCTCTTTCTTTCTTGTTTTGATATTGATTCGATGTATTTGCCGCGGTAAGCCCACATTTGCCGCATTGTGCGGACAAAAGCTTTGCTCGCGTGACCTCCGTTTCGCGGGGCTTGTAACTGTCTTCGAAAAGAAACATCCTCAGATACCTCGCCGGCTAGCCCGAGCAATATGGATCGAACGAGGCCAGCTCGTCCCTCGTCCACGTCGGTTCATTCGCGACAATGTCGCATCGTGAAATCGAGATAGGCGCGCGCGATATTCGCACGCCTCGCGATTTACGAGTGGCGAAACGCGCGCACTGCAAAGCCTGAAATGCTTCCCGTGTCGAAACACATCCGCATCGGAGGCGCAAGATAGGACGCAGCCAGCGTAGCCGCGTGTTGTACCTTGCACAATATCGGAGACGAAAACGCGGATTTACGGCACCGGTGCCGCACGGCAACGGTACCACTCTCCGTGATTACACGGCAGCCATTACTTCCGGGGATTTGAAAGTATTGTTCCCTTCGTGACGAGAACTACTAATAGCTATCGCAGAAATTGTAGATAGAATTTCACCCCAGAGTACGCCCCCGCCCACCACCGCATCGCTGCGAATACCGCCCGATTGACAAGGAAACGAAACGAGACGCGCTTTTTTCATACTACTCGGAAACGTTGCTAATTGCCTGACACTCGAAACAAATTAAAGTAGGACTCTGACAAATCTAAATTTTATCTCCTCCAAGGGTGCTCCTCTTTTCCCTCTTCTCCTTTGCCTTCTTTCTCTTCCGTAGAGGCAGGAATTTTTAAGTATTCTTTCCGTGCTCGAATGTTTCGCGAAAAGCTTACGCAATTAGACCGGTATTGTGCGCGCAAACAACGACACGTTGTCGACGACGACGACGACGATGACGACGACGGCGAGGACGAATAACGGCAGCAGCATCACCACCGTCACGTCTACGTCGACTCGTCTACTACCGCACAGTGTGTTGCCCGCGAATTTACCGTGCTCCACATCCCCCGTGATGCATTCTCCACGTAGATACGTTACTACTATCCCGCTTCGTCGTCGACATACGGACAGAACGCTAACCGCTAACCACGTCTCTCGCCTCCCTCGAAATTCCGCCTGCCTCTCTCGCACGCCCTGCCCTTCGCCATCTGTCTCGTTCTCCCTCTCGCCCGCTCGCTGCATAGTCGGCTGGAGGGGTACGCGGTATTTCAACGAGTACCCGCAAAGCATGGCATCTCATTTACATGCATTAAGGAATAGATCGTTGCCAAGCGAGTAGCGAGGGAGAGGACGTGGGTGAGAGGAAGATAGAGAGGCGGAAGGGAGAGCGCGGTTGAACCGGGAAGGTTCGAGAGGGAAAGAGAAAGAGAGAGAAAGGGACAAAGGCAAAAAATAGAATAGAATTTATTGCATGTACTAGGAACAAAATCCTCTCGGAACACTGTATATATCACTGGACTATATATAGGTGGTAATCGCTAAGAAAAAGTATAAACCAAGACAAAAGTAAATGATTTATACCGAGGAAAGTAAAATAAGAAGGAAAAGAGAGAGGAAAAGAGAAAAAACGAAGAGGAGATCAGCAATTCAAAGCGCAGGGAGAAAGCGCGGTGGAAATGTAGCAGTAAAGAGAAATACAATACGCGTTGGACGCTTTAATGTAGAAACGTGTCGCAATGCGCGCAGTACTCGATACAAAGATTGCAGCGCGATCATTATCGAGATACGCGGAAAAATATGTTGTGACGTATCGATCGCGACGTGCTCGCGAGCTCGACTGCGAAATGGTAAATCGATACGAAGACATATACGTGTGTACATGTAAAATAAAAAAAAAAATCCGATCGCGAAAATATAAATATTTTCGGCGCCCCGGAATAAACGTGATACGATATCTGTTGCGTTTTGGACAAAAAAGCATAGGTGCCAGATATTTATCTAGTGATATATGATTGTGCCGCAGAAATATACGTGGAAATTCGGTTCCGCGAAGCCGCATCGGCGCTCCGCGGACTTTTATGCTCATTGATTGACGCGTAACAAATATTAGTTCTGAACATATTGGCTTTTAGCGGTTGTCCGATGTAACATCGCGATAGCATCGCCGTCGATTGTTGAGAAATTACCAAACGATCCTCGCGCCAGGAATCGCTGAATACTCCGAAGCGCGAGGATTCGCTGAAATTGAAGTAAAATTTTAACAGAGAGAAAGCTATATTCCAAGTCTCTCTGTTATTATAATCCCTGTTTTCCTTATAATTAATGAACACGATTTTTTTAGCTAATGGACGAGGCCAATATGTTATATTTGCAAGTCGAAATTATTTAACTCCACGAAGGAGAGTTTGTTGCATTTCTACGTTCATCGAACTTATGTTTCCAGATTCAATTTTTTACACCAAATGTCTTTCGAATTGTTTTTCATGGGATTGTACTCGTATCTGTTTATGTTAAGAGGAATGATAAACCTGGGAAGTATCCTATGTTTGCGCACACACTGTGGAAGATTCATGTATTTAATTAAACAAGACTAAGATTGAAATAATTCTGCGTCAGACGCGACCAAACTTTACGCGCGAAGAAACATTCGGTCTAGCGTGCGCTGCTCTTCGAGATACGGCGCACTTTGCATAATCGGTGCGTGAGGCTTTCACCCATAGGGAAGGGTTAAACCCGGAAGGACCTGCTCACATTAACGAAGTTAACGTCGCGTCGAGGGAGTGAAAATGGCGGGATGTCAGGCTACCCTCTCGAAGAAAACCAAACCAAAAACGCTTCCGCATTGTCGCGCTGCGGCAAACGGCCGTAATGTTCCGGCAAAGCGAATCGATGATAAAATAATTTAAAGGAAAACGTACTTTTATCTTATATTATATGCCACATGATTCGATGATGGCAAAAATACGAAGTCGTCGTCTCGAAATTGGAAGAATTATATATTAAGAACGTGAAGAGAGAGACTTGGTTAGATGACGTGTGGGAATCCGCTTGATTATATAACGTGGTTTGTAAGTTTGAAATGTTTTTAATGTATGGAATTAAGTATGAGGAGTCAAATAGGAAAAATAATGTAGGAATGAATGCGTAGATAGTATGTAAGTCAAAGGGCGAAACAAGGCGTTACGAAAGCAGGATTCAGAACGGTAAAAAGTATATAGGAATAGAAAAAGTTATGGTGTCATAAAGAACGAGTTGTAAGATATGGAAAGCTTCCTCTTGGCGATATAATTTGAAAGAAACCTACAGAGAATGAAGAAAAAGGCAAAAGAATCACTTTACGGAGTTAATAGCAAGTATGGAGTGAAGTAATGAAATTAATAAAATATGGAAGAAAATTAGAGGAAAAGATGAAGAAGAAATAAGGAGAATAGTGAAAGTTTAATTGACGCTTATGATGGATATAATTCGCTCCAGAATAAGACGTTTAAATTGAACAGCAACTCTCGGAAAGAAAGAACGAGAGAGAGAGAGAGAGAATTTAAATTTTCTCGATATCAATTACTATGTAGGCGTGGCAACGGTACGTGTGTGTAAAATAATAAAAATTTTACGCGGCATACTCGAACGTTCAGCAAGCCTGAGGCGCACTCAAGGGTTAAGACGGCACGTACGATGCGCCATTTCCACCCGCTCTCTTGCCACGACGAACTATCCTCCTCTTAACGCGTCCCACATGCCGCGAAGACGGGATCGTCGCGGAGTGTGAGCTAAGAGAGAGAAGGGGGAGAGGAGAGAAAGAGAGAGAGAGAGAGAGAGAGAGAGAGAGAGAGTTACGTTTCGATTAAACTTCTCAGACGGAATCGGGAATTATCGCCGTCGCGTGACGGTCGCCGAGCATAATTTCAGCGCGCGACGCGACTCGACGCGACGCGTTCCGCGGGGGGCAATAAGCGGAATTTCCGTCGTTACGGGTGCCGTAATGGATCGAGTCGATGAGCGGTTACGACCGCTTTCAGATAGAAGGCGGCGGCCCCCCTGCCCCCAACTCCCATCGAAAGGGTTGAAATTGTTCCCCACCGCGTTCCGGACTGACTGTTGTAAATTGCGCGCCTAACCGCGTGATTCGAACGTACCAATATTCGGTTTATGCGCTGTAAGTCGCGAGGATATTAATAAAATCGGCGAGAAAAAGAGGGAGAGGGGGAGCGATGTCTCCGTAATCTTCTGTCACCACACACAGAGAGAATTTTATAGTGAAAATTATTATAGGACTCTGTAGTAATTTGCGAGGAATAAATCGACATTCTGCACTAATTTACTGTATTTTCGTTTCATGTGTGTTTATATTTCAGGAACTAAAGTATACTGAAACGTGTATTGAAAAGTACTGAAAAGTATACTGAAACACTCATTATGTTTTTAGTGAAACCTGCTATGTTCCTTAGCAAGATAGACCGATAGTTTATTTCTGCTAAAAACAAGAAAAAACGAAGAGAATTTATACGAAAAAATTAAATAAATAAAAAGATGAAATATAAACTCTCTTTTTTAACATCCTTAATTTAAAAAAATAAAACTATAATACTCTCTCCGCGTGCATTCTGACGTCAGCTGGCGTCACTTTGAGATGCCATATTGAAGAATGTTGCGAGAACGTCGTGTCTTTCTAAGTGCAAATTTTAAGAAAAATTCAGGACAATTTCGCCATATTTTCAAAATCAGGGGTGCTTCAATGATAAAGGATTAATTTCATTCATGGTCGGCACAAAGTCTTGAGATTGACTACGAATGAGATCTTCGAGAAACCTCATTCGGCAAATCTCAGCAACCCGTGCGAAATTTCGCCATCGTCGTTGAAATGGAAGAATAACGTCACACGTTCAATCTCGAACGAATCGATGAATTGATAATACATTTTCTAAACTGTGCAATCGCTTTTTTAATTCCGCGAAAATTGCTACAAACGTGACGAACTCTCGCAAACATTCTGTTGCGGCGAGGATGAAAACTTGTATGGCAAAAAAGAAGGCGTGGTAGGATGAAGAAGGAAAGAGATTACTGAGATATTAAATTCCGATTTTCCAGCTTATGTATCGAGTAGCACATTCGAGTCCTCGCGAATATCTAGCGAGTGCGAGACGCCGATCGATCGTATGAGGTATGATACGAATTTCATGAGCATTCCGAATGCCACTGCACGGAAACTAATGTTTCCGTGGTTTTCTCTCGCCCTCGTCTTCCTATTTTCCGTGCGCATTTTTCCAATTCCACCGGGCACAAACGTCGGGAAATATGCTCATTTGCGTTTCACGCCGCTATGCAAACGCGCTATTTGTCCCGTGACTTAACTTACTTTTTCGCGCTTGCGAACCCCAAATTCCGCCGGAAATATTATTTCGACGCAATACTTAGCATAATGGTGCGACGGAAAATCATAAGCGACTAATAAGCGCCGCATTTCAAACGTCGAAATGTGTTTACATGCTGTTGACTTTGTCACTCATTTCGTCGTCTTCGTTTCTTCACTGACATATTTTCAACAATTCCGAGGGTTACTGCTCATTTTTATTTCTTCATAAAATATTTGTTCATTTTAGATGGAACTTTTTTATATTACCGATCAATATAACAATTTTTTCGGCCAATAGCGTCTTGTGATATTCAATTTGCATATACACACATAATTTATTAAATTATTATAAATTTAACTCAACTTTCATGTAAATTCCTTCGTATGAAGTCGCTTGAATTGTTACTCTACGCACAAAATTTGACCTCCAAAACGAACAATCTCTTTCTCCAACCAGATGCGAAAGAATTAACCCAAGTTTGGATAAAGAATGAACTGTGGGACGCACGAACGTGAAAATTACGGTCCATCCCCGTGAAGAACATCGATATTTGTCGGCGTTCACGGAAGCCAATTCGATGGAACATTTTGCACAAAAAAGGCAAGAGAGAGTCCCTAGTCGAAATTTCCGTACCCTTAATTTATGGAGGTAACCCCGTTCCTTTTTATCGCCACCCCCTTCCCCCATGGCACGTTCTCCCGGGCGATAGTTCGTCGTCCTGCCTCCCCTTGGGGGATTAAAATAACGTCGTGCGTGCCGAATCGGCTACGAACGGAAATGAAAAGGCGAGCGAATTAAAAATTAACGATCCGGCATACGTTACGCTTCGCAGGAATCTACAGGATTAAACTGAGGGTGCTCGATAAAAAAACACACACACACACACTCGCACGCATGCGAGTCGAAAATTGAGAGGTTCAGTGCAAACGGAGATAATTGAAATTTTTTTAACGGTTTTCTCCTTCTCTTTTTCTTGGAAAAATAAGAAGAAATATAAAACACGTCTTATATCCTCTTCTCTCACCGTAGTTTTCGATTCTGATACACGGGATGTCTGGATATGAATGTCTAATCGTTCGTTTACAGATGAAACTGTCCTGCAGAGTTCCTCCCACCGCATCGCGCGCGTTGATCAACCAACGTTGATTAATATCGCGAAAAATATCGCGGTTATTTGCAAATTAGAAAACTTTTTTATTTAGTTAACCGAGTTCTCTATCCGCACACGAACGCTTATAGTATATGCTATTATCTTCTGCTGTAACGATGATAAAGAGCTGCGCGCTTTTCATGTGCTGTATTTCAACGAAATGTTTTACACTTTACGAGATATCGAGTAACTCCGCATCCGACAAGAGACTCTAGCCGTATTTGAATAAACGTGCGATCTAAATTTTAAATATGCGCGAAATAAAAGCTGAACTTATTCACTTAGCGTTAACGGTTGCTCTATTTAAGTGCCCATTGCGCCGGGGAATTAGCGGCGGAGAGTTCTTCCTCCTCCTCTTTCTCCTCTTCCTCCTCCCACGAGCAACTTGGTCCTGCGGCGTTGATAAAAACCGACCTCCAGACTCCGTAAGAAGCCGCCGCGACGTATGAAAATAAATCGCCTAACGCAGGAACAAATTTCGCTCTTTAGACCGGACTTGTGCGCGTCTCTCAGAAACGAGCAGATTTCCGCGATTGAACGTGAGGTATCTTTTGATCTCCTCAAGAAACTCGTTATAATTCTCCGTCCGGTAATTCGTTCGCGTCAAGTTGCGAAACGTAGGAAAAAGTAGCGAACGTACAAGGTAAATGCTATATTTTTTTATGTCGAGACAAGAAAAGCTCCCGGCAGCATAACTATCGTTGTGAAAAAATTCAACCTCGATAAAAACTATGTCGATATAACTTATCTTCATCGATCGCAACCCAACAATTTACTGATACAAGTATACGATATTCACTTTGGTGTATTCCAATGTGCACGTCAAAACGCGACGTGTATCGTTTGGCCTCTTCAGTGGTGATTTAACTTTTTCGAGCGCACTCGTATGGGTGAAGAGCACGTAGGTGCAAATTTGCAGCAACGAATTTTTCTTATAAAATATTAGAAATTTGACGATGCTGGTGTAAAAGCCGATAAGAAAACAATAAAAGAGTGAAAAGTTGACTTACATTCGATTGTTTTGAAAAAAAATTACCTTCTGAAGAAATCGATAGTGCAGATTCGCACCACAATGCGCTCGGAGGATTAAAATGACCGCACAATTCTCCCCAGGGTGTGTCTCTCTTTTAAATAAGCGTAAGTAAGTTTCTTTCCTCTTTATTGCTGTTTTATTCGAAGAGAATCAGAGTATGAAATATATCTAATTTGTATTTGCTACGAGACAAAGTTAAAAAAGACAATAATTTTAGTGAATTAAAAGGAATTTGTCGCGAAACTTTCTCGGACATACCACTTAGGGGGTTAACAGAAAATTTTATCAATATCACTTATAATATTATTTACAATATCTAATTTTTATTTGGTACAAAGAACAATAATTTCAGAGAATTGAAAGGAATTTAATATTTTACAGCGAAACTTTTCCAGGGCATACCACTTAACAGAAAGTCTTTTCAACACCACACGTAATATTATTTACAAAATACAAATACTTTTTAATACCGCTTTGTCGCACTGTTATTCCATCTAGTACTTTTATTAAAAAATCCTGCCATCGTATAAACATGCGATGCTGTCCGGGTACTCTGATCTCTCTTGCGACGGGAGAGCTCTTCCACTCGATTCACCGTCTCTTTCTCCCACCTCCCGAGGGAGAGACGCTTGAATTCGGGTATTCGCGGGAAGGAGACTTTCATTGGAACGAGCCAGCCAACGACCGTTACCGCGTTGGACTGCGCATAGATATGTATATGCGAGCTCGAAGCGAGCAGAGAGCGGAATGCGCATATGAAATTTACAGCCGCTATACCATAGGAAATGCGCCCCGCCGGCCGCCCCTTAACCTCCCCCAACCCCTCGAGCCTACCGCCCGGTCCGACATTCTCGCAACCCCTCGTGTCTCGTGCCGTCGCGTCTTCTCAGTTTCGTGGCGAGCCTCGAGTTTCTGATGTACACTCCGTTATCAAGGCATCGCGTATATTAAAGTTTCACCGCAACCAAGTGATACTGAGAATTTGGATGAAAGAGCGAAAAAACTAGAGAAACGGAAACGATTTCACGTCCACTCGTACAGTTTTCTCATGTGGTAGCAATATTGGTACCGAGTAAATATTCAGCGAGTACGATAATCCTCCTCCTCCTCCTCCTCCTCCTCCTGCTCTTCCCTCCTCTCTGCCTACGTATAAGATATACAACCGAGTAAAGCGATATTATGTTTCGTTAGAAGTGTTCGCTAATGAAATTTTCGTGTGGAGCCGCGAGTTTCTAATATACGTCCTTTTATCATCAAGTCGCAATGTGTATTGCGCTGGAGTTTCGCGCCCGCAGTAATATTACAATCCCGCAGAAATTATGATCCTTCCACGCTATTATTGTCCTGTTATTGTCCTTTGCCTCGGCACTTGAATAAACAACCAACAAAGATACAATATCCGATTAGAGACACACGCATCCATTGACGAAAATATTTCCACATGACAGATACGCGAGCGCGTTCGTGTACCGATATTTTCCCGTGATCGAATTGCTGTCAGCAATTTGCAAAGCTCAAGATTCGCGTGTTGTGGCGCGACTATAATTAAACCGGTACTCGTAAATCGGTGTGCCGTTATTCCAAAATACAAAAATCAAGAGAGCTTGCGCAAATATTCCCTCAGAACTTTCCCGCTAACGAGATGGCGCTACTTAACGCGGAATTACCTGATTAGGTAAACAGGCTGTTTACTCGAAGCGGACATTTACAACGGCCTGTCTGCTTTGCATCTAATTACAATACACGTTTCGTCACTCCGTAGGGACGTGTACGCGGAACACCGCTATTTCTTTCCCCGCGCGCGTTTATAGCAGCCCTTCGTCTCGCGACTTCCACCTCGGCGGCGGCGTTCTCCCTGGCAACCCCATTTGAGGAACGTTTCCACGCACGCTCGCGCACCCATACCATCGAGGCACGACGACACGAAAATGCCAGTTTTACAGGGAAGCGCGGCGTCGACGTAGTGCCGGCAGGTACCGGCGCGCAAGCCGTACAAATGGCCGCATCCTACCGACGTCTGGGAGGATAACTGATTTGAAATGCGAAATAGCGGCGGAACGCGCCGAGTAGTTCATCTCGCATCAGCATACCGCTGTGTAGGAATGAATGCGGGCATCTATATTCTCCTATCATGGTGCGCGTGCTCAGCCCGGACCGAGTATTACGTACATAACGAGGGAGCGCGAAACAATCGCGCGCCGCTTAAATTTAGATTGAAGAGCCAGACGCTTTAAACGCGCGCCCATTGATCCCTAAATCTTGTTTAGAAATCTCGCACTTTTTAGAAAACGCGTTTCTTAAAGATTGAAATCATTCACAATTGACAATCCTCGAAGAAAAGGACTTCTCCTTACTACAAAAAATTCACTCTTCGAGAATAAAGTCGAGGATAATGCTGCGACAGACTGTCAATATCTCTTCCTTGTACGTCGCGGAGAAAAATTGAAGGGCTTGCTACGATATTTTCAAGAAAATCATGAATCTCTCACAATGTCGACTGTAATACAAATTATAAGAACTTCATAAAGTGTCCTATTGGATGTCACAGGAGAAATATTGATTAGAACACGATACAACGTTAATCTCGCGTGAACGAGGGCGAGGCGGGTTGCATTAACGAACAAAGAACGCGAGGAAAGTGGGACTTTGAAGATTTCGCCGACGGGAAGGGAGGAGCACCTCAGCACCTCGTAACCCCGCGAGAAAGTCAATTGACTCCCGAGGGATTGAGGGATTTACGGTAAAGACAAGCAGCGTCGTAAAAGCCGCGAGGCACGGCGATGTCGTAAAAGAAAAAGCTTAATATCCTCCGCCGGCCCTGTAGGCGCAACTGTATTGTCCTAAAGGCGTATTTACACGGTTCACTTTTGATGATCGTGCCAGATAAGTTAAAGTAAACGATTGGTGTTCAAATATATGTTCCCTTAAACGTATTGTACTAACGAAATCGGCCCAGGGATTTGAAAAATTCAAAGATCACCAGAGGCAAAATGTTATAATAAAGATCATTTGAAATTAAGATCCTCTTCTCCCTCATAAACGATTGTAGGCCAAAACGAATTTACAATCAAAAACTCGTTTTTGATGATTGTTGTCAATCTTAGTTAGTCCATTTCAGGGTAAAAATACATCCAAGATAAAGCCCTGTTCTTTTCACGACCCGAAAGTTTGTTCACACTTTCGACCTCGATATTCCATTTATTGTGACACTCTGAAGCCTATGTCAATCTTTTACTTATTCTATTTAATCTACTAGCTTGTTTAGAACTTGATATTTTGTGTGTTATCTGCCATTTAGAAAAGTTATGTAAGACTTCAATTTTCATATATATTAAACACAAACTGATCCTTTAGAATACACAGATATTAGAAAATTCAAATCGAAAATAAAGGTAAAATTTCAACTCGGGGATACACTTTTGATTTGGACAAATTATCTGGGATTCGTCGGCTAAAAGGAGCCGTGTAGACCCACCTTAAATCTCCAATCCTTCGTTTGCGAGCGAGGAGGATTCGTACCTCCAGGCGAGTGATAGACAAAGCGGAAGGTAAGGCGGGCGAAAAATCAATTTCCCGCGCCCCCGATGGAATGCGAAAGCGAGTTGCCGTGCATAAAATATCGACGCTGATAAAAGGAACACGGTAAGGGCAGTTTCTTGTACGTGCCGCGCAAACATCGGGAGAATATCGGTGACAGAGACTAACAGGCTACGAAAGTACGATACTCAGGACAATTTTCTGTGTGTGTATGTGTGGGTGTGTTCGAAGTAAGAAAAATCGCGTAAGAATTTTATGATATATACGGAATTGTAAGATTCATTTCCATTTCTTACATATAGAGATATAAAATAAATGTATTAATGTTCGCACAGTATAAAGTAATAAATTACAGTATTTTGAATTATAACTAAAATGTCGCATTTGATAGTCCCATTCTGATAGTTTAATATTTTACATTAACCTTATGTAAAAATTCATTATGCAAAATTGATTATTTTCTATTGCAAGCATCAATAGCGAAAAAAATTATTTTCCGTTTCACTGACAAATGAAATAATTCATTATTTTACAAAAAAATATAAATTCACGAAAATAAATATTAAAATTATTTGGAAATAAACTATTAAAATTTTAAGATATAATAAATGTGTCTTATTTTACGTGTACATATATACTTTAGGCATATAGAGATTTATATTTATGGATAAAACCTATGGAAATAACACGTACGAAGCATCCAAATAAAATAAAAATTTCACGATTCGCGAGTAAAACGGGACGCCGTACAGTCGAAATAAAAATCCCGTACTCCGTACGGAGTACTTCTGAAATAAAAATTACTTCTAAGTGTGTTGTTATTATAACAGTCTCTCCGGATCATATGAAATCGGTAGACCGTAAGCACTTCGACGAATACGATATCCGCTGTTAGAGACGCAGAAACGGCAGCACGGCGAGGAGTCGCGACGGGCAGACGAAAATTCATCGTCCTGACGTAATCCGCCGGTTTGTTCGGTTTCTGTTGAAATTCGCGAGGATCTGTCGAAAATTACAGATTACGCTTCGGTAACCTGATCCGCGGAAGGATGTTCTCGTTCGTCGAGGAGAAACTCGCCATATAACTATAGGATCTCCCGCGATCGCGCGCGAATTGCCATTTCCAAATTCACCTGCACTCACGAGAAATGGCGATGAATAAGCCATAAATCGGTATTCCGAAGCGAATATCAGCCGCGTTACGCTATGAAATGGAGATAAGAAAACGTACGATCATGGTAAAACACGTGCAACATAATATCTCGAGGACGGATTTGCGATCAAAAAGAGGAAAAACGTGATAAAAATTTATACGAAGATACTTCCCACCTTAGAGAGAGAGAGAGAGAGAGAGAGAGAGAGAGAGAGAGAGAGAGAGAGATGCCGGCATTACCTTGCATAACACTCGTCCTCCTTTTCTATTCAAATCGCATTGTAGAACGACATCGGTTGTTCTCTCTCGCCAAGATGCAAGAAGGTACACAGCCGCTTGCAAGTGCTCTCGATGGCACGTGCCGGCCGAGAAAGGGCGGAAATCGCGATGCGGACGAGATCGACTCGCAGGATTTTCACTGCAACGGAACTTCCCGGTGCTTAGATATTTTATGAGGTCTTATGGCACGTTTTATGCCCCCGACTCTCTCTCTGTCTATCTATGTTTCTTTTTCTCTCTTTCTCTCTCTCTTTCTGTCTATATCGTATACCAGATTATTCTCAATGCCGGTGATGCAAGTCTGGAAATTACATACACTCTTCCACTTCATGCCGGTACGTATGTCTGAAAGAATTATACCCCCCGCCCGCGCATAAACGTAAAAATCCACATGAAACTTTTATTCGCGTTCTCATTTGCTCAATACTGCCGATAACTTCGACATGTTTCGGCGAATCATATTCCGTTTTCCCAGCACGATTCTCCCTTGCCCTCTTCTCTTACTTTCGCGCGCGTGATCACGAGTTACGCGAGACTGTTTGAGTGGATCATCGATAATATATCCAAAAGAATAGAACAGTATCTTTAGAGGGATTCTCTTGCATACAGCCTCGAGAGGATTCTTCTAGAACCAAAAGGAAAATATTCAATGTTCCTCATTCGATTTTTACCTACAAATACAAATACAGCACAAATAATAGAAATTTTTTTCCTATAAGTAAAAAGGCATTTAAGTGAACATGTTCCTCTTCATTTAAAAGAGAAAGAGAAAAGATTGAAGTAATATCTTTAGTATATTTCCTGATTATAAGAGTTCACTTCATTAGAACAGTGAGTGTAAAAATGTATAAAAATGAGTATAAAAATGTATTTAGTATTCGTAACACACAACAATCATACAAAAAAGTAATTACTATAATTATGGTCAAGAAAATCATTATTTTATTAAATTCTATTATAATATTATAACAACCTTATACGTATGTTACGTATTTTACTACAAAAAATATGCTTTTAGGACCAAAAATAACTATAATTTTAATTATATCAACTATTTTTTCTATCGAGGTAAAGAGAGATATTTTTTTTGGCAAGAATTTTCCACAGGAATCTCGGATATGGGATTACAGGAAATAGCGGCTTGCAACAAGAGTTTTTTTTCAAGAATATTTTTTTTTTTTGGTTTTAGAAGAATTGTCTTGAGGCCTTACTTCAGAAGATTTCTATATAAGAATGATACTATATATTTTTTTAATGTACTTCTTTATGCTTTCGATATATTTCGGGCTTATACGACGAATTCTTCGGGAGAATTGGTCCCAAAACACAAGACATTTCCGCCATTAGACAAATTGATTAATCTATTTTACGCGCTCAAATTGTTTTCGATACGTCCGTTCGCAAAACACTCTACCCATCGACACGTTGACACTTTTTACTTTAATTTCACGGAGAGATCGATTTTTAATTCATTTCCAAATAATTTCCTTGACAGATCAATTTGAAGGCATACTCTTTCAATATATTTTCTATCAACTGCCTTAGAAAAAATCAATCAAGTTAAACACGTGCACGAAAACTGAACTGATTGTTTATGTTAAAACAAATATCAAAAATTATTTTCTAAGCATCTTTTTATTTTTCTCGCGTCTATATTCTCGCACATGTTTGTGCAGCAATGTGTGAGAGAGAAAGAGAGAGAGAGAGAGAGTTGCAAATCCGTCGACGAGGACGTAGGCGCCGTTTTTCGCGTCGCTCACTAGCTCGCATCGACAGTTTCTCGACGAGGCATTCTCGAGGGGCGCGACGCCTTCTAAATATAATGTCGTAAGTCTGCTCGCGACTTGACAAGACAGTGACACGGTTGGTGTAGCGGCGGTCGAAAGCCGCGGAACGCTGACGCCTGTCTAGCTGACGTCGGGGCTAATGCGTCGTCACGAGTCGCACGTGTGCCGCTTTTGCGCCCGCGTGTTTTCCTCTCCGCTCTCGCAGCCATGCTCGCACATCGCGGCGATGAATCCGGCGATTAGCTGCTGGATGTTGCGCGGCGCCGTCCGAAGATTGAACGCCGACCGACACAACCCGTTCGAACAGCGCGCCGTGGCTCCGTAAACAAACCGCGCGAACCTTCGTCGTTGTTTTGCCCGACGAACGGATCTTCCCTGCCTCGATTTCGGAAATGTATCTTCCCACGTGTGCTGTCGCTCACCGCACGCTGCAATCTCGTCGCGATGTTGTCGCGCTCTGAAGTTTCCACCGTAAAAATCTACTCGGTCACCTGCTCGTCGCGAAACGAGACCACCGAGTATGAAAAATTTCTGAAGAGACGCAATCTCTTTTAAACGGCTCGAACAATTCCCTTAACCCTTTGTCATTTTCATATTGTCGTTTAGAGCGCGTGAAAGTTTTGCGGTGAAAAAAGACGCGCTTCGCATGCCCGCGATAATTCTTTTGAGCGGCTCTTGCTTCGGGGGATGCGCGAATGTTCCGCGAATATAAATGTTCGCGGAAGCAAAAGAGAAGAAAGAAGGAAAGAAAGAAGAGTCGTGTGAAATCTATCCTTATTCGTTCCAGCGAGCTGCCGAGTTGCGTTAAAGCGCGGAGGGAGGATTTGCGAGCGAAGCTCAATTGGTATAGTAACAAGAGGGCATGCCGATAACCTGCACGGAACAATTTTCGTTCATGTAACGAAGGTACAATACGGTCGGGTCCGTCTCTCTCTCTCTCTCTCTCTCTCTCTCTCTCTCTCTCTCTCTCTCTCTCTCTCTCTCT
>NW_022639519.1:1467602-1496429 GCF_010583005.1 Odontomachus brunneus | reverse complement strand
TCTCTCTCTCTCTCTCTCTCTCTCTCTCTCTCTCTCTCTCTCCCGGGGGTATCAAGCGGCGTAGCCGTGCTCGGGGACAAATTCGAAAGTTTCAGGAACTACTTTCCGCATGTTATGGGGCCCGCGGAAGCGTAAAGCAGGAAACGCCTTCTTAAGAGCATTTTTCTTACGTAGCGGAAAATGAGTTGAAAACTTATGTGAGGCCGGGACCGTGCCGCGGAAGATAATAAAGCGGCGCCCTGGAAACTCGCTCGGGCGACGCTATCCCCGGCGAATCAGCTCTAAAACCAACAAACGGGCGCCCGGGCCGAAGCGCTTAACGAACGAAACTTACGCGACGTACCGGCGACATGTATGCGACGCCCATAATTGAAGCCACGTGTGATCGCGAAAGGAACGCCGCGAGACGACCTCGCACCGTCGACGAAACATCCTCGACGCTGCTCTGCGTTACTCGCGCCACATCATAATTGAACCGGAAGCGGTCTTCATACAAGCTAAAACGTCCGGTATTCTTTCGCGAATTTTGTCAAATACTAAAAGAATACCGACATAATGCGGCTTTCGTATTTTGCACTGCTTCTCTCTATTTGGTTATACAAAATTGCAAGTGTTTATGCAGAGCGCAAGTGCCAACAAATGGCGGACTACGCCTTATTGTATAAAATATTCAAAGAAATCTTTCTTGTTTTGTAACACAAGGTACTTCGCTATATGTATTGGCACTTGTACTTTAAATCTAATAAAGCATATGCAATTCTACATAACCAAATAAGAAAACAGTGTAAAATACGCAAGCTGCATTATGTCGGCATCCTTTTGGTATCTGACAAAATGTATATGTGTATATGTAGGGAATCTAAAAAAATAATTGAATAATAATTAATAAATCTATATATATATATATATATATATATATATATATATATATATATACTTTAATATTTGATAAAATCCGCAAAAGTACCAGAAGTTTAACCATACAGGAGAGAATATTGTAGTCTCTTTTCATATATATAAATTCTTTCCCATTTCATTATATTTCTAATCCAGGGATAGACTCGATAAAATTTATTTTGCTAAGGGACATAGTAAATTTTGTTAGAAACATAGCAATTTTTTTTTCAATAACACGTTTTAACGAGTTCCTTGAATATAAGCAATGCATACAAAACAAAAAAATAGTTACTGCAAAATGTATGTGTCGATCTGTTTCTCTAGAAATTCTATATTAATTTTTACTATAAAATTCTCTCCGTGCACATAGCGTTCTCCAGATTTTCTTTGCGAGACGATATCAGATCCAGTCGTAAAAACCGAAAAAAGAGTGATCTGCACCCTTAGAGCCGTGGAAACGGAGGACCTTTATTCGAGGCCGCTACAACCGTGCAGATCCGCGACTTCTTTCTTCAATCTCTTCTCATAATAAAGTCAAGAGAGAGGACGAGGGGGCCTTTAAAATCGAGAGGTCGTGCGAGATTTACGCGTGGCGGACGATATTAATGAACGACGAGATATCCCGGCGTCATCGTTCGTCACGTCAGCGACTATCGGAACGCGCCGCCGCGCAACCAGACGCGTCATCCTCGAATAATTTGTCACGGCACCGGCAATAATTCAGAAACGACCCCCCGCGAGCCCTCTGCCGCGGTTGTTAGCTTAAACCAGCAATAATCGCCGGCCATTTGTCAGCGGGGGCCACGCGCGCAAACCTAAACCGGCCGGGGATCCTTCGTTGGAGTGTGCGAAGAGGCAGAGAAGCCCGATATCCCCGCTGCTCCACTTTCGAAAGTCCGAGCGGCGAACGGGAGCGACGGAAAACAGGAAACGGGAAAAGTTGGCGAACTGTAAACTGTCGCGGGAGGAAGAAACCCCGGACGGACTCGACGCGCACGAGGGAGAAGCGGAGTCGGAATTGAATTAACGTCCCGGACGGCCGCCTTGTTACGCGTCCTTGTACTTGCAATTAAAATTGCAACTTGTAATTAAAACGATAACAGCATCGAGGTGGAATCGAAAACACTCCGGTGGCGCGCACATTCGTTTGAGATATTTTTAAGGTCTGACGCGGCCGAGCGCTGTTAATTGAACGTTTAATAGTGAAGCGCATCGATTTCGCCGTAGACGAGGTTTCCGGTTTTCCTCCGAGACCACGCCGCATGCATACATATGTATGCGTATATGTATACATGCGTGCATGCATGCTTGTATGTATGTATATAATATTAATTCCAACTCTTGCCAATTTCGACCGATTAAATTCGTGTGCGATAATACACATATTCGTCCTGAAATTACGGAATGTGTATATTTCACGATATTTTCGATCTAGATCGAGCAGAGGAGATCCGTATATAAAAGAAATGCCGATACTTACTCGTGACGTCCCGCGGCGCGTGAATTCGCGCTAATTTCGCACGTCGTAATACCGATATTTCAATAAAACCAGTCAAATTTAATATCACGCATTTACTTCCGCGATCTTCAACCCACATTGATCAAAGAATCCACGTCAATGACATTCTGCAATTAATGTATAATATTCATTTTCCCCTAATAAATATTTCAGCCAATTAAACATGAAACATTGCGTTAATACCCAGCGTGCGTTGATGTTGCGCGCCGCGAGCCGGTCGAGAAACGCGACGATCATAGACTTATAGAATAGACTGCGCATTCAGCCTGTATGACTGTGGATAATAAGACTGAAGGACAGAGATACGTTGAATCAAATGCTTTCTCTGTCACACAGAAAAGAGTGACATAAGGAATAAAAGAGAGAGAGAGTGAAGCACAGTGAAAGAAAGAGAGGACGCATTGATCATGTGGCTGCTTCTCCTTCTTCGTTCTAGACATTTAAACAAGGAAAGCATCTTATTCTCTAGAGTTCCTCAAGTCAGATATCGTCCGCCATTTGTAGGAAGGGAAGTGAGTGAGAGAGAAGCTGCAGCGTGCTTCGTCATTTCAGTTAGAGCGTCTCTCTCCATTTCCACTAGAGTTTCTCTTTCATTTCCATTCTCGTCTCCCCATAAATAGCGGATTCGATGCAGACCAATCAGGAATCGTCATCCTTCGTTCTAGAGAAACCGACTAGAGAAATTCTGTTATTCTTCATTGTTCTCTTTCTTATTAATGCTGACTTTACCCCTCCTACAGCAATGCACAGTCTATTCAAGGGTAAATAATATAATTACCTCTAGTCATTGGTCTTCTAGAAAAAACCTAGTTTTTCATGCAACCAATATATTGTAGTCTAGTTTTCCAGACAGCACAATCTATTAAAAGATATTTTACAGACATCCAAAAGACGTTCTATTTCTTTACAGACTTCTTTTTGGATATCTTTAAGATAACTTTTAGTAAAATTTAGTAATAATTTCCTGAAGATACTCTATGATTATAAAAGAAATCTTCACAACTGTAAACTAATATCTCTGGTCACAAGGAAAAAGGTCATCAAGTTTTCCAGAAGTGCCAATGATTAAAGGGTATAATCGTGTGGTTTCTCCTACGTGTCTACGACGACGATGGAGTCGTAAGAAAGAGCTGGACGAGCGCGCCGGGATAGATGCTGCAGTTGGTCTGAGCTCACGGATATCCCGCGATAGAGCAATAGGCTCCGCTCTAATCTTCAATTCCTTCCTTTTACGATCCGTACCGACCCCGGAGACGGGGACTTATTTCTGCCTCAATAACCAGCCACGGACACGCTCCTCCACGCGCGACTACTGTGCGGCGGCTGATTTACCGCGCAGACCCCGAGCAGTCCGGGATTCTCTCGCGCGGGCTATGAAGAGAAAAGAGGAGGATGAGGAGAATGGGGAGGATGAGGAAGAACGAAGGTATCGTGAGCTTGCAAGCCGCGGGTCTCTTCTCCGGATCTGCTCTTCGTCCGTGATTGGCTGCGTTATTTCCGGGCCATCTCGCACGGAGCTTCTCCAGCTCTCTGGGGTCGCGGAGGACAGCAGTCGAGTACATATACAGCCGGCGAAATTGAAGGGAGCCCGCTCGGACAAGCGGTGAGTGGCGAGCGATCGCTCCGAGCCCGCTCCGGGTAAACTCGCGTGCTTCCGGCCATGCTGCCGTAACTCTTTCGCGACTTCCACCGTCTGCTCCCGAATCTCCGACGTTTTCCGGTCACTTGCGCTGTGCCGTCCGACTCAGAAATACAAACTTTGAAATGACACGTTCGAGTCATTTCAAACTTGAGACAGATATCTCGTAATCGTGGGGGACATTTTCTTTACTTTAATCGTGCGCGACGTACTTTGGATTTAATGAATCGGTATATGTGTTACACGATTTTTATTATTGTCATTATTAGAGTGCCATTTGCCGTGACTTTATTCGGTGGTCTTATTCCGCGCGTCATTATGTTCAAATTACCATGGTGGTTCTTTCAAGAATGACATTAGAATTTGGGTCTTTCGATTTTCTATATGGGAAAAATTGCTGTGTTGACTCGGCAAAATCTTGTTCCGTGTAAGAATTCAAATGAGATATCAGTGTGTCGATCAAGATAGTTTTTAGGATATAATTTGGCCAATGTATTGTAGTATACATTTTATATATTTTATAGGTACCGGTATACATATCTTTGAAGTAAAAATACCAATGCTTTGACACTAATAACATTAGAAACTTATTTCATTATTTAATTATATATTTAATTAATTTAATTTATATATTCAATTATATTTTTAAATATAAATACTTAAACTCTTTCAATATAGAACCTATGTGTGTATATTCAACATATGTATACATGTCTTATATTAAAAGTTTAAATATTCGCAGTTAAAAAGATTAGAACAATAAGAATGCCCAGAGTTAGGTATCAGTTTTATTATATACATCCAGGCATTCATATTTGCCTTAAACAAACGCGCATATCCGAGGCTTCTATTTATGCTTTTTTTTGTATAATAAATAATAAATAACGGTGAATATATGAAGGACAAAGTTTGACTCATTCGTTTAATATTATATTTAGTTTTACTTCAAACGTGTACGATTCTTATCTTCGATCGCGGCCCATTCTTCCGCTATTCTGCTTCGCCGTACCGTCTCTATGGCGATTACGGATAAAATATTCGTGGTTCTTTCCAATTCCGCGATCCTTACGCGCACTCTCGATCGCCGACCCTCTTTCTCTCGTGTTTCTCGGCCCCGGCAACCTCCCACTGGTGTTATCTTTACTGTTTGCCTCGATCAAGGCACTGTACACTCGGAATACACCCGTTGTGGCGGAGCGCAACGCTCTGTTTCGAAACTTCCTATCAAGTCCGATCCCTTCCGCGATTCTCCAAGCTGCCCCGGTCTCTTAGACGGACTAACCGCGCTTCCTCCCAACCCCGACCGATACCGAACGTCATCATCCTTGCCGGAGTTTGGAAGCGCCACGGACCGCATCGCGAGGAAACGATCTCGCCGACCCGCTTTCCCGCGCGGAATCCACCGGGAAATCCGGCATTGCCGTTGCCAGAAGTTTCGCCGAATCTTCCGCCGAGCCGGCGCGCGATCGATGTTCCCCTTTAATTCTTCCAGCAAAACGACCGAAAAAAGGCGAGACTTTACCCGTCGAGCCCCGCGCAGCCAAAAACAGTTAATCGTCTAGCCGTTGCATAACAAAACATCGTGTTAACCGTATAAAATGAAAATTGAAAAGAAATTAGCTTCCAACCGGCTAACGTGCGTGTATCCGGCGATACGAGTATGTGGAGACCATAAAAAAGGGTCCCGAACTAACGTCTAAAAATGCAGGCAAACAAGAGAAGAGAGAGAGAGAGAGGGAGAGAGATAGACAGAGAGAGAAAGAGAGAGAGAGTAGAGTAGAGCTTATTGAGCCTTGGGATTAAAATCCATTTAGCTTTAGTGATACAAAAGTTGGTTGTCAGGTTCCAGACATGATGTAAAGTAAAAGTAAAATAGAATTATGAACTTGTATTCAAGAGAGAGAAACAGAGAGAGAAAGAGAGAACGAAGGGTTTACAGGGAAAATATATCGACAAAATCTTTGCTACTTTGCACACGCTTCGGTTAAAGCCGCTCGCGAAACTCGTTACCGGTCCATGACGTTGTCGCAAGCGAGGTGAAGCGAGAGAGGAGGCGAGCTGGACGGCCGATAGTTAATCTTTATTACGGTAACAGCTGCATCGCGCGGTCGCCGCGCGGTTTCGCATAGATGTCAGTTAAGATCCGGGGTGCGCCGCATTCGGCCGCTTGATAAGGTGTGCTCATGGAAAAGCGTGGTGGCTCGGTGCGCAACTTTCGCGCTCGTACATCAACCGGGCGTTGGAGTGGAGTGGCGGTCGGCGCGGCGCGTCGCCGGGGAAAGAATTTACAAGCCAAAACGTCGCATTCTTTACCGCCCCGGCCTCTCGCGAACTTTCGTTTCGCCGCGAATATCACGGCGCGGTGACTCGAGATAAAGTCTGAAGTACGACTCGCTGTTGCGGCAGGCAGCGGGTTGGTTGTTCAGCTTGACGATGTGACGCTCGATAAGTAACCGTCAAGAGAGAGAGAGGGGGGAGGGAGATGGAGAGGGAGAGAGATAGAGAGAGATAGAGAGAGAGAGAGAGAGAGAGAGAGGCCCAGGTAAACGCGCGTGATAATCGCAGGCGATAATTTCGCGCCTCGTTGGAGAAGCACGAGGGAGGAGAAGAGATCACTCGGACGATCGCGGTCCTGTTAAGCGCACCGCGAGTTAAATAGAGTCCAAGCACTACTCTGTTTACTAGGGCGCCTCTTATCACATTGCATTTCTCTTGACTACCGCAAGTCACCCCTGGCAAGCGCGTACTTACACATAAATACCGTTGGAACCGAATTAATATCATCCCGAGTTTTTTACGTCGGGCCTTCGTGCGAGTAAGAGTGTGAGCTCTGTAATTGAATGATAGAGGCGTGTTACGCCGAGTGTCTGTCCACCTAAGAGAGACGCACATCGTGTCCCGGTGGAAGAGCAAAGTAGAATCGTGGAAATTGAATTCGGTTCGGCGAAATCGGGAAGGACGGGCGAGACCGACCGGTTTGCGAGGGACCACGACGACGTGTACTCACGCTCCGCCTTCTGCTCGCTGTCCACTGTCAACCCGCGCGCTGGATGAATAGAACAAATACTCGGAGTAATTTACAGCCGTGTTTGCTTGAAAATTCATGCCGAGCCGCGGCCGCGCCCGCGCCCGCGCCTGCGACGCGACGCGACGCGGCGAGGCGCGGCGCCGCGGAACAAATGTTCGGAGTAATTTATACACGTTTACTTAAAAATTCCATTAGCCCGGCGACGTCCGTCACGTCTATAGCATGAAAATCTCGTCGGCGTTTGTTTATTTTGAGTAATTAAATTTCGTGAGACGGGGTGGGGCCGGGGGAGAGAAGAAGAAATACGCGGGCAATATTGAGTTCAATTATCGGTTCGTGTAAGATTCCCAACTTCCTTCCAGCTGCTTTATGATTTCGCAGCATCGATAACTCGAGAGATTATGGACCCTACGATTTGCAATCTCCAGAACGCTATTCTGATATTGAGAAAAACTATTTTCTCAGGATATTTATTACTTTAGGATGTGCGATAACTTTGATTAATTAAATTTTGCGAGATGGGGTGAGAGAGAAAAAGAGAAATATGCGGAAAGCATCGAGTTTGTCTGCTGTAATTATCAGTTCGTGTAAGATTCCCAACTTCCTCCTAGCCGTTTTGTGATTCCACAGTAACTCAAAAATATCAAAATTGAAAGTTTACAGACCATACGATTTACAATTTTCAGAGAATATTATTCTGATTTAAGAAAAATGGTTATATTAATTATATTATATTGATTATGTTAGGATATTAATAACTTTGATTTATTAAATTCCGTGAAATAAAAGTAGAAGAGAGAAGACGAAATGTAGATAACATCAAGCTCATCTCTTATAATCAGACTTACAATTTCCAGAACATTATCCTAATATTAAGAGAAATTACCTCCTCAAGATAATTATTATATAATATTTATTATATAATATTTATTATATTCTCAGGATACGTAATAACTGTCGTGAGACTGATACTACAGTCACCATCATGTATCAACGACAAGTTTGTTCACCCACGACAGTTACGCGCAAAGGAAAAAATTTCCCAAAGGCTCTTTAAACGCGGTCGCGTAATTCGACAGAGAAACGCCGCAGGACACCGCCGTGTAAATTCGAAAAAAAAAAAAGAAAAACAGGGAAGAAAGAAGGAGAAAGAAGAGGGGAAAGCGCCACGGAAAGCGCAGGCACGACGAATGCGACACGACGCGCAGGCAAGCAGACAGAGACGAAGGGAGGAAAAGAAAACTTGACGCGCGGGCCGCGTACCATGCCGATGCGGACGTGCCTTTTATTACCGCATGCATTTAAATACAAAGAGACCCGGCTCGTCGAGCAGCGAGCGCGCTACTTCCATGGAATTTGTCGGATGTTCCTGAGGGAAGCTGCGACGCGCGCGGCCGCCCTCCCCTCCGCCACTCTCATCCCGCCGTCTGCCGCCCCCGCACGGATGCACTTTGTGCTTTCCTGCATCCCATCGTCGTCGTCGCTCGCGCTCACCATCCTTTCTCGCCCATCCCGGGCTGCGCCCCTTTACCGGCCTTTTTCCTCTTGCTTCGCGCGAAAACCCCGACGCGCCATTCCTCTCTATTCAGATCTTCTTTTTATTCTTGCAGGTAAGTATCACGGACAAGTCCCGACGACCGGCGGCGGAAACGACCAGGCGACTCCTCCCGGCTCGCCCCGGCTCTTTCTCCCGTTTACTCGCGCACGCACAGACTCAAAGAAAGCTGGAGTGGCGCGCGACTCGCGCCACGAAGAAAAGTCTCGGCCTCGTCTGGTACCGCTTCGCCACGCCGGGACGATCCACGTCGGCGAAAGCGACAGTGAGTCGAGATTCACGAGATTAAAGGCTGCAGAAAACGAGATAATTCGCGCGCGAGGTAGGTGGGTGGAAGTCGCAGTTAGCGACTCCAGTGAAAGCGGTTGTTAATCCAAAGAATGGAATTTTGAGAACATTTACTTTAAAATTTTCTACTAACACGTGTCTACTTTCACGTTTCCAAATTGGATCAATTGAGGGTCGAGCCTTCATGTATGAAATCTTTTTATCGTGACTCTCTTTCACACAACGATCAGTCTTGTCACGCGGACGAGGTAATAGATTGCAGTAGTTAAGATAAAAGTAACAATGCCCGGATACGTATCTAATCCTGGACATTCTTATTTTTTCTTGTATCTCTAGAAATAGAGACATAAATAAGAATAATAGAAATATTTAAGCTTTCAATATAGAATATGTATATGTTTTGTAATGTTGAAAATGTTAAATACTATTTAAGAACCAAAAAAGTAACAATGAGATACGTTCCATAATGTAAAATATCCGATGTTGGTATTTTTACTTTGACTTCCGTCGCGCGTATTCAAAAATTAATTCTCTTATTAATAAGATGCACGCAGTGTACAAACAGCAATAAGCAACCGAGTCCTCTTAATCATCTCGCGACATTCTGGACTGCGAGGTAAAGGAATCGTAACGACGTTCGACGTGTACACTCGTTTCCTTCCACCCCTTATCTCGCTCGGACGAAGAGGAGAGATAGTCGAGCGGAAAAAGTGGAAATGACGAGAAAAGGATCACAGAGTGGGGCGGCAATTACCGCCCGAGTTCTCCTCGAGTTTATATCAGGTGTCAAACCATTAACTCGTCACGATACCGCTGCCCGCTTCGATTCCTCTCGCACGATCGTACCGTCACAGACAGATCCAGCGAATAGAAGTTCGCTGAATAAGTAATTCCTAAGCGGCAAAAGGTTTGATGAACTGCTAATCGCGAGTACTTTCTCGGCGAGAGGAATATCGATTACCCTCGTCGATTCGTGTGTCTCGCGCAATTCACAAACGTTCGTGTTTCTCAACGAAAATTAATTCCGTTAAAATCCGTTATTTACCTTTCTCTCATACAGAGAGAGCAACTTTTGTGTAATATTAACGCGCTCACGCAAGCTCTCTTTCTCTTTCGTGATTTCCAGTCTTTAAAAACAAGAATAAGTAACGATTTCCTTTTGAAAACTTTTGCAAACGTAATTTGAACCCAAGACTCGTTAACTGGAATGTGAAAATCGTTTCACATACGAATCTGACGAAATTACGTAACTTGTAATTTCTTTCGAGGAAATATCAACGGACGGCAAGATTCGCGTGCAATTTGTAACGAGTGTAGTTTGTAACAAGCAAGAAATGAAATACTCCGTGGAAAAATTGAATATGGTCGATTTCCAAGCCACTTTGTCTCTCCAGTTGAAATTCTGATTCTACTTGCAACCTCGACGTTCCACTTGACAGCAATTATATATTGAAGTATATAATTACACTTTTTTTTTGCAATTATTCCATTCTATTTTGATACTCCGAAACTTACATCAATCGATTCTGCTTAACCTATTGACTTTATCTTGAGGTCCTCTCTGGAAATTATAAGTTGCATTTTGTGCGTTTTCTATCATTTAAAAACGTTAAATGGATTTCTGTGTGCATTAAACATACAATGATCCTTGAGATTATTCGAGTATCAGTAGAAAGTTGAGATCGCGCGAAAGTAAGGCTATAATTTTGAGTCATATTCTCTCGCGACATCGGAGATCCGAGATTCGCTTACATGGCCAAAGTGTCCTTCTCGGTTGCGGCGATGAGAGCAGGTGAGAGAATCCCGGCCGGTGAATCGGCGAATATCTCTAACGACGATAATAGAATCACGTAGTAGTCCCTGGCGTCTTGGCGCCGTCCCCGAAGGTACATTCCCGCGAGTAACCATGGTCTTCGTACCACGTGGCAGGGCGATATGGCATGACTAGAACGAGTAATGCGATCTCGTGAGCCTTCTCGTAACGCAGTTAGCATGGGCAGGGTCGAGACTCGCTGGCTCACTCTAATAACTCGTTCTGCTTGTAACGCGAGCTGGTAGCCGCAGGTACATTGGCTACCAGTCACCTCAGGGGTGGTCAATCCTCGCATCCAGCCGAATTATCAGTCCGGACGGCTTTTTCGCGAACACGTGTCATCACTTGACTAGATCGCGACACTCAAGAGAATAGCCGCGTTTAAATTCGTCGTACAATACATAACTATAATATTATTCTGTGATTCCATTAACGATATTAATTGTTATCGTATAACATAACATAAAACTGAATATAAAAAGGGACTAAATATAACAGCATATAAAGAGGGACAGAGAGGAGATCTACATTAAACATACCTAATATGTTACATGTATTTAATTAAAGAATTATCTATATTATGATGTAACGTCCGCCGTAAAAATTCGTGTATATTTAACTTTCCATCCCATTTCATTATTGCATCGCGGGATGTCGTAAACTATTTGAATAATCACAGAAAAATATATAATTATATATTTTTGTATATTTACATATAAAATAATTAACACAACGGAATAATTACAAAAAAATGTATAATTATATATTTCAATATATAATTGCTGTCATTTCCAAACTAGCCTTCTCATCTAAAATTATATTCTACAACTTATCTTTCTTGAGATTAGACACGCATATCGAGACGCGTTGAGAACAACGATCGGTTTGTCTCTTTTCTCTTATCTTGGAGGACACTGAAATGGCCCCAACGATGTCAACAAGATGCTATCAAAAGGACGCGCTACTGTGAATGACCGACACGATTGACCACCCCTGGGCTAACTCCCTGTGCCTATATCCAACTCTCGCGTGTTCTCACGTACTTATCGCCCACGCAGCATCCGCTGCGTGGATCCACCCACGACAGCCTTGCCGTGAATCTCCGATGCAGACGTCGGATATAGCCATGTAAACGGATCTCGAATACTCTGCCTCCTTAATAACGCGATTCTCTCGGTGAATTACTTCGCGGACGATTTCAAGCGGGATTTCAGCGGATTCAGGATTACATTAAATTGAAACAGCCGCGCGTAAGGACGATTCTCGTCCTCGACTTGGCGCACAAAATGTCTCGCCGATGAAGCCACGAGTAAAACTCGAGGATTAGTAAAGACGAGTATTTCTAAGAACCAACGCGTCTTTGGAGCGTCGGCGGATCTTTGAGAGAGCGTGATTTTCACGTCTTCTATCGGAGTATATTCATCGAGAACAAGTCTAAATTCCTACTCCGTACATACCCCATTTATTAGACACTCCCGTCCCCCACGCTCGTCTTGATCGCAGGTACGCACGTTAATGGAGTACATATGTACGCTATTTACCTCCTCTGTTTCCAGCTCGTGGAGGAGGCGCTCTTGGTCACCGCGACCTCCTGGGCGCGATAGTTCTGAGATACGCTTAAGACTTAATTGAATTCCGACCACCGGCAACTTGGAGTTGCCCGGCCTGTCTTGCCGGGGTAGGTAGGTGGCCGCCCTTACCTAAATCACATCGCCATTTACTGAGAGCGTGGCGAGGGTAGCGTAGATGGACGAAGGGGGAGGGAACGAGAACAGCTCCTCTCTCTTTCTCTCTCTCACACGCGATCGATGAGTCAAACCGGCGGAGTCGTCGTTCTTCTCACGAAACGAATGGAGATCAATGGCGACGTGACCCAAATTTTTCCACCATCGGCGCAGCCATTTATCCCGCCACCCCTTTCTCGCACAGAAGCTTCCTTCCGCGAAGGAAATTCCTAGTAGCGAATCGCGGGTAATTGCATCGCTGCCCGGCGTATTTCATTCGCGATCAGATCAAATTGCGTCGGCATCGATGCGGAAAAGACAATGCCGGAGATCCTCGATTCCGATCGGATATCCGCAGAAATATACGGTCGCAAAAGGACGACGAGGTTCGATGACGCGAAATAATAAAGAACAGAGAGAAAGAAAAAGACAAAGAAAGAAAGAAAGAGCAAAAAAGAGAAAGGGGAAGAAACAGTTGATAACAATAAATTGTCCCGCTACTGTCGACGCGTTTAATTTTGATTTTTCGACTTTTCCGCGATGCATATCACGCGTCGACGACTGTTCAAACTTGGCAAGTTTCGAACGTTGCTGCAATGTTACTAAAACCATCTCGCGCTCTCTCGAGGAGCGTTAAAAACTACCCCTTCGAGCGAGTCGCGCTTGCCATTGTGACGGATGCGATTCGAAAAAAGATTTCCTTCCCCTTCGCTAACGCCGCATTTCGCGCGCGGGGATCGATCAGCGTCGGTTGTCAGAACGCCAAGCCGACGCTTCCCCTAGCTTCCGCCAGCCACCCACATCGATGAATCCCTCGTGAATGTAAAGGAAGGAGCGCGTAACGAATGATCCACTAAGAAAATTCCCGCGGCTCCTTCTTCAGGATCCTTTTTTTCGGGATTGTCGATCGACACGGGGGAATCGCTCGATCCGCGCCTTCCCGGGGCCGAGAAGGGGTAAACGAGAGAAGAACCCTCCCTTACAGAAACACACTCTCTCTCCGGATCACCCGCGTAGCTTTCTCCTGTCCCCATCCTCGGCGGACACCTTCGCGCGCGACACTTCGCATTCATCGCGGCAATAAATGCTGAAAACACCCCTGGTGGCCGGGTGTCAACCCCTTGGACAGAAGCGGGAAGTTTTGCTCATTAACAGCGTCCCGGAAGAAGACGAGAGGGTGCTTGATGATGCTGCCACTCGCAGAGTTCGCGTCCGTCAGGACACTCACAGCGAACCGCGTCGGACTGGGAATAATGTAGATTCAACTTATTAATTAGAAACGGAGAGAAACAAACTGACTGAGAGAAAGAGACAGAGAGAAAGAGAGAAGTAAAGAAAGAGAGAATGGGGGAGAGGATAAGTCGAAGACTTATATACAGAATATCTCGGAATTTTTTAATATCCTTGCACTACTTATTAAAATTAAAAAGACAGGTAGTAATTGTGTAGATTTTTATCAAAATATCAATAATAGAACTAACTTCTTAAATGTTGAGGATTGAAGGCTTTTAGATATATCTTCAAAATGTTCGGATAGGGGGCAAAAGTAATCGAGAGCGATATTTGTTCGCTTTTGAAGCTGTGTAATTGTAGGAAATAATCTTCCGGATAGCAAGGAAGAAGCTTCAGACTCACGACCAGCTCTTCGGGTTGCCTGACTCGATGTATCAGTGGACTATCGATAGGTCAAGGTCCACGAAGGGAAAATTCATTTTCACGAAAGTGCCTGACTGTCCAGTGGTTTACCGTCTGTAAGCGATTCGCATAAATCCCGGTAGCCACACGAATCTCGCCCGACCTAATTTGTTCCTGTTCGTTTCTCTTCATCGAATATATTCTTGGAAAATAACATCCTTGTTTCGCGGCGAGACGCGAATAAAATTACCAGGTACAAAGTGGCATGATATCCACGGAGTGTATTGTTTCTAAGAAAAAAACTGCTGGATTCTTTTAATTGTTATCACGACGAGGTCGGTGTTGCAGGCTAGGAGTGTCTCACGTGACGCCAATTATTGCGTTATCGCTTCGTTTCGTCATTCTTCGTGTTTCGCCGTGATTCATGTTTTTTCCGTGCTCGCGATATACACGCCATCTCGCCGGAATCCATCCCCCGGTAGTTAATGCAAGACGACGAGGCATAATCGACGCTTCACGGTAAAGCGAAAAAGGGGAGGGGAGTGCCGGCAAACAATTGCACTATTCTCGGAACGATGAGCACTCGTCATTAACTACCACCAATTACTACTATTTACTCCGTATCCTTCTCCACCCGCACACGGACGCGGGCAACATTGTCATCTTACTAACATCAAGAAGCGGCATCGAGTAACGACGGTCGCCTCGCGTTTCTTCCGCCTTCTTCCTAACGACGTTCCGCGGAAGAATAATACGAATCCCACGAGATACCGCGGGTTTACGAGCAACCGCCCGCCCCTACCCGCGCTTTTCCCCTTTTCCCGCTTTTCCCTCGCGTCCTCCCGCCAGCCATCACAGTTCTTTCTTCCCGAGCGTGGCCGACCGAGACTCGATTGTGTTTTTACCCTCCTTCTCCCGCTCCTTCCATTTCTGCTTTCCCTGCCTATCCTCACTGCGTACAAACCGAGAATAGCGGGTGGTAAAAAACGACTGGATACCCTTATCGCGATGACACTCTTCTCTTCGTCGACGAGCACGCGCGCGCGTCCTGGAAAAGCGCGATCCTAAGCACGCTATAAAGTCCACGCGCCGCGACGTCGGCTAATCGCCGGTCCGCAAGAAAACCCGCGGATAAACCCTCGTAATAACGCGATTCGCCGCCGAGCGCGAGCGCGGTTTTATTGCCGGACCAGACGCGAGAATTTATAACGAGCTTCTTATTCCCCGAGCAATCATCGAACAAAAGTCGAGAAGCGCGCTCGTCTCGGGGGGAGGGCCACCGTCGTCACGAGATTTGCTGTTGTCTCTCTCTGACAAACATTAAAACATTGTAGAAATGAAGACTTCAATTATATGAATAATAATAATGATAATAATTATAAGAATAATAATAATGATAATAATATATAAATATATATAATAATATATAATTATATATTATTAGAATAATTAATTAGATTATATTAGATTATATTATTAGAATAATTAGATCATTATATATTATCATTATAATTAGATCATTATATATTATTACAATAATATATAATGTTTAATATATAATTATTACAATTATATATTATTACAATAATAATAGATAATAATATATAAATATGTGTTATCAAACTAAGATATATTTTGATAACTTAACATGAATACGTGAATATTCAAAAAATTAATAAGAATGAATATCATAAGAAAGCAACAGCTCTCTCTCTCTCTCTCTCTCTCTCTCTCTCTCTCTCTCTCTCTCTTTTTCTCTTTCCTAACACTTTCCATCATATTTTCAAATATTGATTCACAAACTCGGTTTGTACACACAAGAAGGTGTGCTATTTTTCCAGAAAAATATTTCTTTACAACTGTCACCATAACGTCGCTTCAAAAATACTTCCTCCATTTCGCCAAGTTTAGGGATTAAAGGATACCGTTAGACGCCAACAATTCTCCCCGCGTCCACGAAAGCTAGCATCAGTACGAGAGATAGATGAAAGGTGACGGAGTAAGGTGTGTCCTTATCGTGATATCCGCGGCGTCCTCGCGAACGACCAAATGAGTGGCGGCAAGCTATAAAGACGGGAAGTGTCGCCTCGCGACAGTAAACGGGACTAATCTCAAATAAAGGCGTGCGTTTACGCGCTGGCGGAGACAGAGAAGCGAGATGGGCCAGATACCCGATGCACATCGCGTGTACGTTCATCCTACAATTCCCGGCCGAGACGGAAGGGGACCATCGCGCACTTTACGACGCGCCTGCAACGGCAGCACAGGATGCGACGCTAATTATCGTCACCGCGTTCTCTGCCGGGCTAACGAATAAACGTCCATTATGTTCCGAAGTAGGACGAACGTTCCATCAGGGTTTCACGAGCCCGCGACAGCCACGATAAAGGCGATCGCCGAGGCGAGCCGTCGACTAAAGTGTCCAGTACGAGGCGCCCCGGTTGCGTCAAAGTCAATATCCCGCGGGATAAATCGAAACGGAGGAAGTTTAAGTGGCGCGGCCGATACGGTTAAGTCAAATATTAACCGTGTCAATTTTCCGAGAGGGGCTAATTTCGTTTAACGACGAGGAAAGTTTCGTCTCCCTTTTGAGAAAGGATTTCGCGCCATCTCAGAGATTACAAATGGCTACGATAACGAGAGAACAATCCGCGGTTGAAACGGTAATTCCTCTTATTCGAAGTCTTCTCTAACTCTCTTCGAAAATATTTTTGCCGGAATACGAAGCGTCACTCTGATAATAAATGTATATACGCGAGGGGAAGACGCGTTTGTGAATATAGAAATTCCGCGCGCAACAATGGGGAGCCGTCCGGGGCTTTTGTATTTTCAAGAGCGACGCTTCCAGCTTTTGAAGAAACGTCCCGCGTTTATCAGTCTCCGCGAACATCTTTCTTCACGCGCGCGCTTCCGGTTATTCCCTGGGCGCGATTTCCAATCGGCGACGGACGTGCTGAGCCGGCCTCCGAAAACCCACCGCGAAATAGCTGGAAAGAGATCCGGCGTTTGCGGAAGGGTTTGAGATACAAATACGATAAGTGAGAGGCGCTTCCTAGGCGGCGCGAAACGAGGATTAACCGGACGAGATTCCTGTCCGGAGAATCCCGCGGGATACGTCCTATACCCGAACCCGTGTCTAGACGTCCGCGGGGAAAAGGGGAAGAGCTCCGCGACCATCCGAGCAACCGACGACACCTCCTCGACGCGCTCGCTCGAGGTGAACTAGTTTGGGACTCTCCGACAGGGACGTCGTCCCTGGAAATAGACAGGAACTGGACCGTGGAGAAGGATATGCAGACAGAGAATGGCGGAAAAGAAAGTAAGGGAGAACAGAAATCGCTGATAGTGAAGCCGGCATTCAGCCTATTTTTGGCACTCTTGCAAAAGTATTATCAAACCTTAAGATAAGTGGAAATTTCAAAAAAATTAATAATTAATAGTTGATAAATAATTAATAAATAATTAATGTTACATAAACCCTAAATATGGTTAAATATTATCCAGGATATGCATTTTATTTGTTTATTGCTCTCGTGAAAGTGATCAAAATTCAACGTTCCGATGTAAAAAATATCAAGGAATATGAATCTATTAATGTTTCTGCGATTCCAGAAAACTGAAAGTTACAATAATAAAACAAAGCACACAAGAACAATGATGTTTGAAAAGTTAGTCTGGGTAAATTTTATCCATGGTTTAGGGTTTCAGAATTAATAAAATCCAAGCAAGGATGTGTATGCACACATGAAAAATATCATTCTATTGTTGAGAAAAGCTATTGAATGCAATATGTATTTTTCCGTGTATGCCAAAAATTGGCCGGGAGAGCCTCGGAATGTAGCATTAAATCGATATAAAAGATTTGTAGTGATTGTTAAATAAAATAGAAAAAAAAATTATTCAATTTTGACGAAGAAATGTTTTCTAAAAACGAACAATATCGACTATTATTGAAACATCTAGCAAGGACTTTTTCTATTTTCCTTTTAATGCACAATTACAGCTTCATACGATTTCGTAGAAAAATGAGCAATTTTTTGCACCAACCTAATAGAGATCTCGCTTAACGTTGTTCGAATTTTGATAACTCTTTAAAATTCTCAACTCTCATTTGAAATCTGCTATCGCTTGAAACTGCAGGTACGATCTATTAGACGCTGTACATGCTTGGAAACGTTTAAAGAAAAGCCGTGATTGCTCCATACGGCGCTTCAAAGCATTAGCAGCGTCTAATCGATCGCACCCTGCGGTTGTGTTTTCAGCATTTACACGAACTCTCATGTTCGCGTTTTCCGCGCGAGCGATAGGTCGCAGAGACAGCTAGATCAGCGCGATAGAATGTGTCAATAAGCCTTTCCGCCGATAATCGCGGACACGTTATTACGACACACTGTCGTCTCGATAACGGGATCGGCGCGCATGTCGCGAGATTTCTATCGACTGCCGCAGCAATGGTAGATCGCAGGCTGCGGCCGTGGTTGGCGCGAACCTGTCTACGGAGTCACGTTCTCCTGCCCCTTCGTTCTAATTGAGCGATCACCGTGGGTATATCGGCGCCAATATCGCCGTGACACGCGAACACGCTCGCGTCGCGGAATTCCGCGCGGGGTAAATTCCGAGAGCAAGTGCCGACGAGAGGAGGGTGGCGACGGGATGAGGCGGTGAGAACGGGGAAGTTGACGCGGCAACTCAAGGAGAGGACCGATCGATGCCCGCATTGTTTCACAGCGGCCTTGCGGCGACGAGTCTCTCTCTCTCTCTCCCTCTCTTCCCCCATCTCTCTCTCTCTCTCTCTCTCTCTCTCTCTGCTCGGACCCTTCTCCAGTCTTCTTTCCGTCTTCCATCGTCGCCGTCTTTTCCCCGGAGGCCTGCGGGAACTCGCAGGGAGCGCGGTTAAGAAGACGGTGGGAGGAGGTGAACGGGATGCACAGGCGATGTTGCTGAGGCAGCATCCGCACTCACTCGCCGGCGATGCACTCGGCCATACCCACCACGTTGCGGGTGCTCGAGTATGGCCTCGAGACATCGTCGCCTGCGCCGCTCAAATATTTCGCTGATCTTGGTGACGATGGCGGAACGCAGTGCCATGATCGGCGAAATAGATATGGCACTGATACGATCAGAGACTTTGACAGGTAGGATTGTTTAAATGAAACGTTCAGTCAAATCGCGTCTTTTGCAGTTAGCGGAGAGATCCGTGCATTATTTTCTCGTGTCATGAAAGAGGTATTATTACTGGATGACATGATAAGTAATTTCGGATTTTTCGGGTGAAATGAAACGATTGTACCTTCGTGTCGTTATAATTTTACAATGTACGCTCAGAATGGCAGAAAGTCATTCCAACTGCGCACACATTGTATCACAAAATTATAATAAAAGCACAAACGCTTTATTTTTCCTGAAAAATTCGAAATTACTATATAATTACACAATCCATTTCTAATTTAGATCATATTTCATTATATTCAGTAGTTGTATTCGCTTCAGTTTCCCTTACAATGTCGTAGGAAAGTCACATACAGTCGCATACAGTCACATTTAAAAAATTCAAGTTGATCTAAAATTGTGTGTGATAAGGAGAAAAAGAATTTTCGATATTTTACCTACGTGTTATATAAATTAAACAAAATTCTATTTAAAATCCTTTTCGTGTGCGCGGAATCCCGTTACGAGTTAAATAGTCGGCGTATGTAATTACGTTGATTAATATTATTCTCCCATGCAGTAATCCTATTCGGAATAAATCCAAAATTGATTTTTCCGACCGGAGAGTTTACGAGAAAAGTGTCACTGTACGCTTTAAATCGACAAGGTGAAATTGAACGAACTGCGTAAAAAGGGTATGCGAGGTGTTGCGTTCTACTTCGAATTCTACTTCGTGTCGGGGACGGTTTGATTTATATATGCTTTAATCGAGTAGTTTGTCAAGTGGATTAAGACTTCCATCATCGTACTACACAAATTACCCCCGCACAATGATATCGCCGTACAATCGATTACGGGCCTTGACACAACGTCTGCACGGTGAATGAAGGCTCGTTGTGCACGCTTATCGAGTTTAGAGACCGCTCGGGCTGAATTGCTCGCTGATTAATAATACTAAATGTCGACGGGACCGACGCGGGTGAAAGCAATTCGGTTCGACGTCGATCAAAGGCGCGCGCCTTTAATAATTGAAAGCAACGTCGAAACGAGCCCGTAACGGCGCCCGCGATCAGCCAATTAATTTCGATACGTGCGAAACGCGACGGTAAAGGACGACAGGGTCGCACGCGCGAAGCATTTCCATAGTACGTGCCTGTGCTCTTTTATGCTTTTTCTTCGACGAGTCGAAACGAGCAATTAAAATATCATCGATCGGCCGCGTTCTTGAGCGCGCGAAAAGAATACACTCGTCGAAAAATTGCGAAATTTCGGACAGATCGTTAGATTTTCCCGTATTTTTACTATCATCATCCAAAAACTTTACTCCACGACAAAATGTTTACTGTGGAAAGGAATTGGTAAACATAAAAATAATTAAATGTAAGAATAGTGAATGAATACTTTTGATCCAACGTCAAATTCCCCGCGCAGTGTGCGCGCAGAAAGTAAGAATTTTAAACATACCGGTCAGAAACGCACCTGGCTACTGAGCGTTAAAAAATAAGAACCTGTCCGTGTTGTGTTAAGGTCCCTCCACACCTGTTCGTTCCATATCTGCATCGTACCGTATCCTTACCGTGCATGTCCGTTTTAATTTGACATAAGCGTTTTCATCTCTTTTTTTTCAGACATACAGACACTTCCATTTAGTTACCTACGCGGAATATATTTCAGCATATGTCCGTGCATGTGCACGGACACGGTACGGATACGATACGGAACGACCAGGTGTTGAAGAACCTTCGGCACGCGCGCGATCGTAGCTCCAAACTCACCATACGCGCGTTTGCTCACATTGAGTCGCGTTGCCAAACGTGCACACGCGTTATTTATAGTTCATTATTTGGCCCTCCGGCGGGCCGATGATCTATTCGCGCTAATCGTAATTTATCGTTCTGACTTCATTATCGCGTGCATTATTCAGGACTCGTAACTTATTTACATAGCCGTCGCGACTAATGCCCCGGTGCGATTAACGTAAATTCGACGCGACGCTGCACGATTCATCATACAAGTAATATATAAAGGATACAATAACGCCAATGGCAAACTCTTTTCAACGGTTTTTCAGATTATAATCTTATAGCTATGTAAGACTCTTAGGAAAGCGGTTTGACACACCTCCGCAAAGGAAGATTGAAAATTAAATAATCCAATGTCGAAGTATCAATTATATTCACGTATAAAACAAACAAAACTGGACTCAGTACTTTTCTTTTTGGCATCTAGCAAGATTTTTTCTAAATTCTTTTTAATATCCTTTTTAATAATTTAAAAATTACAGAGTAATTTCTTCTCTCTCTGGAATCTCGCTCAAATCAAATGAAGAACGACAAAATTTTTACTCGAAGCACAGTAGTAAAAGTATCGTCACTCGAAATCGCGAGAGTAAATGTTTCACTTAAAATTATAGTGAACTCTGACTCCATATAAACAAATGTTTTAATCGATCAAAGTGAATATATTCCTGTGACGATGGAGTATGTCAGATTCACTCCTTTTCAGGGAAAATATTTCCAGGGAAAATATTCACTCGATTTAGGGTACAGAATTCACTTTACATAAATGAAAAATCACTCTCAAATTCAAGTGATTCGGTGCTCGAAATTTCAGAAATTTTAAGGAATTTAGCAAGTTCCTGCAAATCTGGATTTAATAGAGAGAAAAGACAATTGTTTGCATCAATATGATAGCATTTATAAATATACGAGATACACACAACACATAAATATGTATCACAACGCGTATATGTTTTTCTACTATTAATTATGTTCTATAATCCTGGAGAACTTTTTAAAATAATGGCGTATTTAATTCCTTAATCGCCTAATGTCTCGCTCTTCCCTCATTACCTCTCGATTCGATTATCTCTCGAAGGAAAACTTGTTAACATTTCACGCAAGATAGAACCGACGTCGTTGGAAACGTCGAACGTCTCGAACGTTTCCGTCACAGTACAATTACAATCACGATGGATTCGCGTGAGTGTGAGGCGCTCATTGACGCAGAAAGCAGCCGCTAGTAACGGCGCTTTTATACGCGTGTATACGTTATAAGCGGGATTATACCGTACGCTTTCAAGCCCGACTTGAGCGTAATGCCGTTGCCGAAAGTCCGCTTTCGCCAGTCGGTTGGCTTTAACGCGATTTCGAAACTCGCAGCCGAATACGTCGTTGCGCGCCTTGCGAGCCGCGTCATAAGCAAGCCTCATTGGCTAGCCCAATGACACGGGCAAGGCGAAAGTAGATTAGCGTTTCGCTGCTCTGGTAATCGGTATCGCACTTAATCGCCGCTGTTAGTACGAATAATCTTTGTCGTAGATACGACAGTAGGAAAATTCGAATTCCGCGTGCGCGTGCCGGTGGTTTCGCGTACCGTAAAAAACACGCTCTACGTGGCGTTTACCACCGACGACGTGAATCCGCAATTAAACGAGGTCCTCCGTTTTTATTTTTATCTCTCTCTCTCTCTCTCTCTCTCTCTCTCTCTCTCTCTCTCTCTCTCCTTGCACGCGCGAAAATTCGCTCTTTGGTCGAGCGTGCCGCGATTCAAACGCATCATCAGTGTGCAAGCTAGCCGAAATTCATTTCTTCGCTCTAAAAGGCGATAATATTTAGATATTTAAAATTAACATTACGTTAAATAACTGTGTGTTTTATCTTTCCTGTGAATTTTCAACGATGAATTTGGTGATTACGTACAGAGGGAAAAAAAATATGGGTTAAATCAACGTGACAATGAACGAACACTGAGAACCAAATGTTTGAAAATTCTTTTGCGGAGTATAAAATTTAGTCACAGAGATAAACTTTACTTCACTCAAAGAGAAACTTTGTATCTCATAAATAAATTATCAAATATTTATTCTCAGCGCACCAAATGCCTTTTGGCTGAAGGCAAAAAAATTTCCGGTTATTAGAACGGAATTTGATTCATAAGAATCACAGAAATTCTGTTTTTCTTTCAAGCAAAACTCGTTTGATTCGTTCATTGTCACGTCAACGCAGCCAAACTTTTTTCTTCGTGTTGATTTGATTTGAGGATTGACACAAAATAAAACATGTACTAATTTCGCTATCCAAGATTCTTGCACTCTTGTTCAGTACTAGTATTGTTAGACAAAAATGTCGTAAAAAGATATTTGGTATTTGTAACTATAATAACACATAGAGAAATGATTACTATAAATTATAATTAAGAAAACTATTCTTTCATTTCAATTCTACTATAATATCAGTGATAATAACCTTGCACGTTGCTACCATCATTTCACTATAAAAAATATAGTTGAGACCCAAAATAACTGTAATTTTAGTTAGATCACTTTTTTTTCTCGGTATAAGAGTCGCGCTTGAAACACTCTGCTCTGGAAACGCAAACGTTTCGGGGACGCGCTAAATTTGCTTAAAGCGCGACGTATTTCATTAACGAGGATTCATTAGCCAGGCGCCGCGTGATCTCGCTTTCGAGCGGGTTTCCCAAAATTTCCGAGACGCTTCCTCGCCATCGAACCGCATCTCGGCTCGCGGCCTAAGCCGAGATCAGGACGCCGCATAAATTGGCCCGTTTAACGGGCCGAACGCAGAAATACTCGAGCCGCCCATTAGCGAACTTGCGGCGTCTTGCGTGCCACTCGAAAATAGAGTGGAAGAAGGGAAGAGAGACAGAGAAAGAAAGAAAGAGAGAAAAGGAGAGAGAAAGAGATACATAGAAGAAGAGAGAAGGGCGATTCGATCCTACACGCAGTATCATAACACGACGAGAGACGCTCGTTAGTTCCGGAAAATTCGTCTCCACTCCGCGCAATTAAGCGCCGAGACGCTCGCGCGTCGTTTCGATCGTTAACTGGCTTGTTTTTCTAATCGCCGCCAATAAATCAGGCCGATGTTTCTTTGGTTCACATTAAATGAGCGTCGCTCGTCTCGCTAAGACTCGAAAGGAATGTAGAGTATTGACTCGAGGTTTGAACGGAACACCCAGTATTCGGTTTCAAAGCGCGATATAATGCAGCACGATAAATAACATGATACGATGAAGCGGAGAGATATAAAACAATCAATAAGGTTACATTTATTTTGAAAATGAAGCAAAATCTCTGGAAAATCTTGTGAAAATAAACGCGCCGATATTATAGCCGGGAACATTGTGTCATATTTGTTCGAAATTCAATGTTTATCCCCGTTTCACGGAGTTTGACCCGCATCACCGCTCAAACAAACAGCTTATATATAAAAATGTATGAAAATAAAAGTTCATGAAAACAACAAAATAGGAAATATGATACACTGGTGATATTGAAATTTTAACGTTTTATTTCTCTGAAGTGTATTTATTCGTTTAATTTATTTGCACGCTTCTCATAAAATAGAAAAAAATAGTCGTGATATAAATATAAAGATATTGCAATAAGTATATAAATGTAATATACTTTTAATAATTTTTGAGACTCCTGTGTCCTCGGCGCATCACTCTGATTAGTCACATGAGAAGCACATGAGAAAACATAAGTAAAATTCTCACGTAGAAAACGTAGAAAACGTAGTAAACGTGTAGAATACGTGAAAATTTTCGGAATATTTTGCAAATCTCCCAAAGGTCATTTTATAGGTATATCTTTTTATTTTCTAAATTTCTTGGAGTAAAATTTCTCTCAAGTGTGACAGCCGAGTCGCTCGAATTCGAGTCGAATTTTCACTCCTACAGAGCGAATTTTCCACTCGAAATCAAGAAACGAATCTGATACATTCCACCACCAGAGAAATATATTCACTTCAATCGATTGAAACGCCCGCTCATATGGAGTCAGAATCCACTCTAATCTTGAGTGAAACATTCACCTTTATGGTTTCGAGTGGCAGTATTTCCGCCATCGCCTCGGAAGAGAATACCGCCACTTTTCACTCCAAGAAATTTAAATAGCACTTCAGCATGTTTCGCGACAATTTTGGGTACGTGTTTTCTCGATGTCATCGATCGAAAATTTCACAACGAGGGATCATGGGCCTTGATAATAATAAATAAATGAAGAGATGATTATTGATCCTTCCTCTCTCGAATTTAATAACGAAAAGCGCGCGAAAGCCACCTGCGCTCGATCGCGCTGCGCTCCAAGCTGCGCCATCGCGTGTGGACGGCGATAGCCGCGCTGCATAGAACGTTTTCTGGCGTGCCGCCGTATTGCGGCCTATCCCTCCTACATATCTGGCTTTTTCCGCAGGTTCTAATTGTTCCGCCCCGGTGTTATCGGCCGCGCTGTTGCGCGCCACGTTGGCGTTTCAGGTAATCTCGCGGAAACGCCGGAAACGGGATCTCGGAACGCGTAATTCCCTCTATAAATTATCCTATCTGCGTCTATCAATCTGCACCACTTGCGGAACAGAGCGTATATCCGCGCCTCTTACGCCAAATGCGACACACAGAAGAAACCGCCCGAAGTTTTTGCGAAGTTGAATGATTCCAGCGTTGACGTCAAATACACGTGCAAAGACACCGTACCTCCTCGAGCTTCGATACCTTTGCGTCTCTCCACTTTTTTCAGTCACCGAAGATATTTATATGTTTGCGGGATTGCGTTTTGCGCGCGAAGCAATTTTCTTGCTTCGACCGCAATAAAGTTCGCGAGCGCGGTTCAACTCAGTGACTCGCGCGCGCGAGGACGACTCGCCGGAGCGAAATCTCGCTGGCGGCGATAATTCTCGCCGGAGTATTACGACGTACAATCGGTCGTTACAATAAATTCCGTCTCGCCGGCGTTTGTCGTTCTCCGGATAATAATCCGTTTTTCGAGAGTTACAACGCGCGCGCGAGTGGAGAGACGGCACGAGAGGGACGTCGCGCTCCACATTGTCGGTCTTTCACGTCGTAATGGTCGCGCGCTTCGCGTCGTCGGGTAGCTGCATCCGACGATCGGAAGCGACGACATAAAGTTTATTATGGGACACAGCTCGGCTGTATATCGCGCGAAACGGATCCCCAATAATTCTCCTCGATCTCGACGGACAGCCAAGCGGGCTGAGTTCGAGTGTCGTGTCGCGACAACATCCAACTCCCCTTCTGCTTCCCTGCTCGTGAGCGCTTCGATAGATATGTGTACCGATTTTCTACGAATTAACTGTTAATTTTTGGAATAACGCGGAAACTTTATGCAGAGCATCCCATATAATTCTATCTGTCCTTTTTAAGCGACTTCAAATAAAAAGAAAGTTCTTAGTCTGTCATGTATGTTTGTTTGTTTGTTCTCTCATAACTCGAGAACTGTCCGAGATGTTAACATGAATCTTTCTATAACTTGTTCAGTATATTATCTACATGATAAATGATAAATAAGTGTTATTAGTATTATAGTATATTGGTATATTGGTATATTAGTATTATAGTATATTGGTATTATATAATAATAGTATATTAATAGTATATAATATATTAGTAAAGTATATATTATATAGTATTATTAGATTAGTGTCATTATCTGGATTTGTCCAGATCTAGAAATCGAGATAATTCATTACTTTCTTGAAAATCCGAGAACACCGAGAGATATAAGTTGAATTTTTACTGTTAAACAACTTCAAAAACAAACTCTTAGTAAATGATTGAAAGATATGAAATAAAACATCCTTTTAACAAAAATAAACTACCTTGAAACATTAAAAGCCTTAAAAAATGAAACAATTTTTTCAATATTTCTACGCACCTACAATTCTATTCTATAACATTCTAATGATATTAGAAGAAAGGCGTGAAAAAGACAAATTAGGCGTGTAACTAACTATATAACTACCGAGAGATAAAAGGAAAAAAAATATGATTACTAACTCAATCGATCAAATTTTTGCGAAATATATATGAAATATGAATTATTCCATGTTTTTTAGGATATACGATGTTTTTGAAACGTGGTTTATTTTTAGCTGTGTACCCACGCGCGCACACGTTCTTCTTTCCATCCCTCTCCCCTAATTTTAAATATATATATTTCATGTACTGATTTATGTATACTCGTTTCACTTGAAGTATAAAAAGCGTAACCGTGCGCAGATATAAAGAACAGGACTGATGTAGAGGAACTTGGCAGATAAAAAAGTGCAACTATGGCGCACCGCGTGCAAAATGACCGTCGCGTGACGACAGTGCGCCGACAGAGGAATTTTCGCGTCCATTTTTCAGCGGCAGACTCCCGCGAATAAAATATCAATCCGTCAGAGGCGTGAAAAATCGTCCAAGTATCAAAGTTTGTAATCGAACTGATGGAGAGGTGTCAAATACGAACATATAGTAACAGCGCCTCCACTATTTTGTTGTCAGCCGTTACGATAAACATCGGCGTACAATAAATAAGTAAATAAATAAATATATATATACATATATTGAACGTTACGCGCGATTATTCATTGAGGCGGCCTCGATTCCAATCGCGAGGGCGTACGGCGCATCGCGTAAAGTCGATCGGTCGATAGAGTCGTTCTACGCTCGTGCAAATTCTCGCGAGACTCGCGACGACGATATTAATATGTCGGAGGAGCGTTATCGGCACGCTCTCGCATCTATATTTGCTTTGCTGGAAAACGGCAAGGGGGTTCGAGGACCATCGCGCGCTACGTCGGCACGTAGCGCAGATATATACCCCGTGTCGTGCATTTGTCGGTGCACATCGGTTATGGGCTCGTAAAGCACCGATGCGAGTCTGACGATGAGACTCGCTGTTTTCAATAACTCCGCGACGGTGATTCCGCGTCATAAAACTGGGTCAGACGAGTCGAAGAGGCGAAGCTGCACGCGAAACGGTGAGGACGCGGCGGATCCTTACTGCGCGACTTTTATTCGACAAAAATTGCGATTTCTGCTTTCTTGCCGCGGAGTCGATCGGTTGTTACGCGCGAGAGAAAAAGCACTGTGACCCGAAGATCATGATGAATAAAAGATAGGTCGCCGGGTCTGAGGATCTGAAAAGATAATCGCGCAGAGATCTCGGGATAGAAAAAATACGGGAATTTTACGGGATGGAGTTTCGCGAAGGGTGAGACTTGGCGCGCTCGCGTGAGTTTACAGCGAGCAGCCAAATCTCATTTGCGCGACGCGTTCACCGGATCCGCGGCAACGGTAACTCGTGTTTCGTATTCTAACCGCGTGTTTGGCGCTAAATGTCGCTGTCTGATTCTCGATTTGAAGGAACACTGCGTACGAGCGTCATACGTTGCTCGAATTAATCAGATCACGCTAAATAAATCGTTTTGCTAAATAGTCACATGTCCGGTTGATACGAAAGGTTTGCCGTATCTGCCAAATGCAATTGCACACGAAATGACGGAGAGTTTCGAAATATTAATAATTTCTACGAATAAAATGAACAAGACAGCCCTAACTAGAATTTATTTTTCAAACATCCAACGAAGCATTCTTATTTTCTTCTTCATATCTATATGTAATTTTTGGTCCAGATTGGTCAAATGATTTAAAAGTTTATAAGGAACATATAGACAAACAGACAGACAGACAGACATTCGATTTTACACACACACACACACACACACACACACACATATATATATATATATATATATATATATATATATATATATATA
>NW_022639519.1:1461042-1467466 GCF_010583005.1 Odontomachus brunneus | reverse complement strand
AGAGAGAGAGAGAGAGAGAGAGAGAGAGAGAGAGAGAGAGAGAGAGAAGGAGAGAGAGAGAGTCCGCCTACGCAAACTTTTCATTCCGATTATTTGACCTCTATTGCTACTTAATTTTTTGGTTTGGTAGTTATCCCAATTAAGAGGATGAAAGAAATGATATAATGAAATTTATCACAATCATACAGCTCCCTTGAAAATAAATTGACGCGTATTAATATTTTTGACAAAAATCAATTGATTACAGAATAAGCGAAATAGAAGGTTTTTGATAGCAAAATATATAAATTTTTTTACGTCATGCGCGTGCTTCTCGCACATAACTGTTTGAGGAGATGATTCTCCGAGCGCTCTTCCGGTATTTTCTTTCCCGTTGTCGGATCAAGCCGCCGTACGGACGTCAGGTCTCGTCTCGTCGGCCTGCCGACGGGATTCTGATCCCCCAATTACGAGTGTCTGACTCTACGACCGCAGTTTCTCTTCGGTTTCCCGCATCCGGCTGGATTATTGTCGCATAGAGGCATTGCATTCCGTCGCGGCGCTATGCATTCGGACGCATATCAATGGAAGTGTCGATCAACGGCGTCCGACCCGCGACTTCGAATCGATCGGTCGGCGGCCAATAGCGCCACTGTAACTCTCCCGTTTGCTTAACTCGTGTTCAACTGTTGGAACTGACGGCGAATTTGTCGGCGCACTGCGAAGCTTTCGTGTCGGACACGATTTGGAACGATATATTCCGCTGCCAATTGATTTCGCAGAGGCACGAGCGAAGCGTAATAACGTGTGCTATATTATATTCCGTTACTTAAGTTCGTGAAAACTTCATCTTAGAACCCTGTTTATCTTCCGATAGCTCCATCTCAGACTTGAGCTCCATCTCAGGCTCGCATTTGAATAGATATTATAAATACCCGCTTCTCTCCCTCAATAAACATAAATTCCAAGCATGGCGAATACTGTAAACTGTTTATCCTGGGTTCCTAGATAGTTTCGATAAAAATAATCCTTTTGAAAGTCAAGAACTTTTCACGGAATATTTTATACATCTGACTAATCAGTCCTCATTCGTTGTTTTTGAAAACACTTTCTGTACTAACTGGGAAATAAAGTCATCCATCACAGAATCCTATGATAATTCTGTACTAATGATGTGTTAAACTCTTTCACTCCCCATACTTATTATTAAATCCAATATAATATCGTGCATTTAGCGAAATTTTAATATATATAGCCTTAAAAGTATTCTTTTAAAACCAAACAAAAAAAAAGTTCCAAGCGCAATATTATTCCTCTTCACTAGAAAAGAAATACTCTCGATAACAGTTTTCTTTTAAAATATAAGATTACAGAAAACAGAGGGAGAGAGAGTATATTGCAATTAGAATTTTTTTTTCAAGTATTAAAACATTTTCTTTTTGATTTTAAAAGAATTCTCTTGAGATCATAAGAAAACTATTATTAAGAATTATTATTATTATTACTATTGCACAATTTTACGAATTAATTCAGCGAATTCTCAATAATTTAAGGAGTAATTAAATATTATCAACAATGAATTGAGTGTGTAGAAATTATACTCTTGACGATTGAGACCATTAATAATAATAATAAGAAGAAAAAAAATAAGAAAAAGAAAGAGAGAGAGAGAAAGAGAGAAGAGGAGAGTTGTATCAAAGTGTGTGAGTTTTTGGTAGCTTAGTTGATAAAGCAGTCGGTCGGAAGATCCCGCGTTCGACTTCCGGCTCAGTCTAATATGGAAGATATTTTTTCTAACCTCTTCTATAGCTTTTTGCTATTACATTGCGATACATTCATATTCACACAAGAACACTTACAAATTAAACACGATCGGTAGCCATAGAATCGCGAGTGCCCGCGAAAAATTCTCAGCGCGAACATTCGTCGTGCAAGGACGTGTGTTGGACAAGCAAACGACTAATGCGTGCGTTTTGGAAACGCTAACTTTCTCGGGCGTCACACATATGAGTCCAGTATGAGTCCAAATCACCGACGTAACACAGTACTGAAATGTCTCTGATGTGCTCGAAAGTAACTTGTGCGGATCGTGAATTTTCGCGAGTGTCACGGATCCAGCAATGTATAACACGACTCCGCGCGATGATACACAGCCAAAAGTAACTTCTGCGGATCGCGAATTACACGGACGGCGGCGCTAAGAGCCACGTACCTAACTCGCCGACTAACCGCGTTATTAGTCGGCGAACGAGCTAGACATAGACGCAAATTCGACATTCAGCGTGTTTGCGCGCATACAGCACACATACAGCATCGACGTGGCGACGATCGATATCGGGCAATCGAGTTCGCCGTCTGTCGGTGGTTAACGGGGACGGAGCGTAGAACCTCGGAACGCTACCGGTTCCCCGCGGGATATGCCTTTGGTGATATATCAAATTATTGTCTAACCGGTAATGTTATTGCCGCGCAAACGATAATCGACGGATTAGCATCGACTATTATCGTAATAACCGATATTGTCGGGAAAGCGAATACGCCTATGCAGCTAAATGCGCGCCCTCTCACTACCGGTTTTACCGTGGCGATGAATGATTTACATGCTACGGACTTGACGTGCTTACCACGATAAACACATACACCCGAATTTTTATCCCGAATTTTTATCCCGTCCCACTCATTCGAATCACAGGAAAGGAACAACCGGCTTTGCATTTATCTAACAACACGCCTCTTCCAATACCATGAATTACAATTGCGATGATAGTCCGATAGTAACCGCACATACGAACATGTAGTTTGTAATCTGTGAAATGTGATCTGTGAAATTCTCTTTATACAATTCTCTGTGCAATTGTAAATTTAGATATACAAGGTAAAGCATATAATTATTTGCGTCTCTTTTAGTCATCGATACCCTTAAAAACATTAGTTTTTACGAAAGTTCACAGTTTTAACTCGCTTTCTTTCTTTTTTGGAATCATAGAATGCAGAAGAAGCTAAATTGTAGAGTCTCTAAAAGGTAGAATTTAGCTACATAATTCAACAAAGTGTAAAAGTGTAAAAAGTGTTGAAAATTATATTCCTTTTCAAAAACGTAAAGTCCGTAAGTGAGTTGCTTAGTAATTTTACAATATAATGATAACGTTAACCATAAAATAACTTGTTACACGATTTCTCTGCACTGTGAATAATTCCCCTGTTTTGAGGATCCTGCAAGTTGGACGAATGAAAAAAGATTTCCCTACCTTCAAAGAGACTCCACCTTCTAGAGGCTTTACTTGACTCCCACGCTGATCGCTGGAAACGAAAACTCCGATTTTTCTAGAGTGCCAGTGACTAAGGCAGATCCCACCAATTTTATGATTTACTCTACACGCGTATTTTCGGATTAACCAAAGCAATTGTGACCATTAAAAAAGAAAACCCCGTTCAGTCTCTATCACGCAGTAATGGCACGGTCGCGAAATCCACGCTGAGCTCGCAGAGGCTTAATAGCGACGTACAAGCCGACTCGCGTAATCGCGTGATCACGTGAACGACAAGTCCCATCAGCCAATGACGTTCCGTTCACGTGGGCGCTCACGTTCCTCTCGTCGGCCGATCGACGGTCGATGGTTCCTCGGGGATGAACGCATACGGCGCGCGAGTTACCGTCGCGCAACTCGGGGCTGCTTGTCGCCGTGACGGCGTTTTCGGTCCATACGTCGCGTCGCGAGATACCCGCGACGCCTGACGGATGGAGCATCCATCACGGATAATATCGTTCTCTCCTTCGCGCCAAGAGGGTGAGCAGAGGAAGCGGGCCGAGGGGTCGCGAACGTGCGCTCGCGATCGCTGCATCCGTCGTCGGCGCACGTAGCGCGCGGCAGGGCTCTCGCACGTCAATTGCAGGAGACAGCCATCAATAGTGCAGCCGTGATGCATCGCTCCCGTGCGCGCGCCGCGCGTGATTTGTGCTCGTCTCTTCTTCCACCGTACGTATGTACGCGTAGACGCACTTTTGCCGTCGGTGTATGTATGTGTATATGTGCGTATGTGTACATAGACATGCGTGTATGTATATACGTCGGTCTGAATGGTTGCCGATAGAGCGCCAGAGAGTTTACCGGAGAGAATGCAGAATGCATTCGCGAAGGCACGAGAGAAAATATCGAAGATCGCTCGCTCTCCCTCGCTCCCACGCTGCCTCGCCCGCTCGCTCGCGGACGAGGATGCGGGTGATTTGTTGTCGATAAAACGTCAGCTCGAGAATTATTTAAGGTATTTCATATCTAAAAGCTTCCTCGGTTATCCGGTGAATTTAAATGCGAAGCACTCGCGGCATAATTTTGAATATCACAGACCCACCTGAAATATCTCTCTGAATGGCCTACGTTTATCCACTAGAGCATACTTCTTTAGCTTTTATATTCGCTCCTAATTTGCCGACTCTCTCGTCCCTTTTTCGAGACGTCGCGATCGCCAATCACGCGCGGCGGAATTGTCAAACTGCGAAATTCGTTGAGATACCTCGCAGAAGATGCTGCATTATTTATCGAATTTCAATGCGACACTCTTCTGCCGCGACGCAAAGCTTAAGTCCATTACGCTTTCTATCGCTCTCGAGCGTCGCGAACGCGAGTAAATTGTCATTGCTTGATAAGAAGCGTCAAGAGCTGTGAATTATCAATAAAAAACGAAGCCTTCTCCCTTTCTCTCCCCGGGGAAATCTTAAACTCTCAGTCGCGATCTTACTCGCCGAATCGGAGAAACAAACTTTCAGAAACCTTCTTCAATTTTCATCTCGATAAAACGCGCGACTTACAATCCTGTGGAATCATTGAGTCCTTTAAATAATCATTGCAGCGACGTGACTCACGTTCTTTGCTGTGTAAATTACTCCTCGCGATCTTATCTCCACGATACAATCGAGGCGGGAAATCTCGTGGAAGACGTACAGCGAGTACGTCGCGGAACCACCGTCTCTTAATACCGCCGAGGAGCGTATCGCGCGCCGTAATTCGCGGCAGCTATTCGCGTGAGGACGTTCGCGAAATCAGCACACTCGACACTGCAACGGTTATGCGCCATATGCGCGTGGTGCTTCCGCTAAAGGAGAGCCGATCTGGTAGCGAGCGAGCGAATAGACGTGGACGCCGTCATCCGTAGCCGATAGCTCGGATGCACTCGCCGATGGTGGCGTCGCCGCAGGCAGCGCATCCGCGAAAATAATGCACCAGGCGGCGTGTCGCGATGCAATGTGACGCGATGTGACGCGGATTCTCGCATCGAGTGTGTGTGTGTGTGTGTGTGTACGTCGGATGGAAAAATCCGCCGTTACGCATTATCATAGAGATGGGGGCGGGCAAGCTCTGCCGGGAAATAATAAAAGAGAATTAGAATGGTCGCGAGCGGCATTTCCATAATTCGATGACGCGAGCGCTCATGTGCGGCCGAAAGGAAACGTCGTGAAACAGCGTCTCGGCGCTGGAGTGTTACCCCTAAGGCGAAATTCAGATCCGACCCTTTCGCTACCAACGAGACATATACAAGGTATCCTATTTTAAAAGATACAAGTAAATATTTTAGAAACCGCCTGAGATATCGAAAAATATTTCAAACAAAATTTGTACGGTTCTAAGAAGGAAAGAATATTCACTTGATCTTGGGATCATCGTGGAAAGTTCTGTTAAGGTTAACTTTAATTTCTGTTATAGTATTACACACACATATAGTCTCTTAATATATATAAATTAACTTCTCTGCTTATTCTGTGTATTAAAATATTGAAATGAAATTGTTGAAAAGTGTATGCTTTCTTTGATATTTTTTGTTTTATTCTCACACTTTTTAGTACAAGATATATAAAATATCTCGTAAACTATCCATTTCTCGACCTCATCTTAATACTTTTATACATAGAGTGATGAGTGAAATCGATTACTATAAAAAAAAAAACAAAGAACCTTAAATAAAATTTAACTAAATTTAAAGATTCACTGATGCACTGGTATGCAAAAATTAGTATCACTAATCGATTTCTCTTATCATTCTACATACAACAGTACGGTGAAGTAGTCAATAAATGTCAATAAATGTAGTCAATAAATAGTTTACGAGACATTTCATCGTGAGAATAAAATGTAAAATGTCCCTGTACGTTCCGAGACATGCTTTCTCTATCATTAATAATAATAATCTTATTTAATTAAATAAACTAATAGGACTTTTTGGACATTCATAACATATCAGAGTTATTACTCTACTTATTATCGTTAAGACAAATATACCTTTTTAAGAATCCCAGTGGGACATCAGTGTTCCGGCCCTATCCCTTTGGAGTCAAGGGGAAAAGAAAACTCTTAATTTCTTTTTGTTAAAATTGCATTATATGTATATATATATATATATATATATATATATATATATATATATATATATATATATATATATATATATGTAT
>NW_022639519.1:1458216-1461032 GCF_010583005.1 Odontomachus brunneus | reverse complement strand
ATATATATATATATATATATATATATATATATATATATATATATATATATATATATATATATATATATTAATGTATTTAAGAGTAACTTAAAATAAAGATAAAAAAAATTGTACTTTTAAAAAACAAAATTGCTAGCAAAAAGGTAAATTATCATCAAACTCGAAAGCTAATGAAGAATTTCAAGTTATCGTGCTTCTTTGTTACTACAAATCGTAACTTATGACCGTTGCATCGTGACGGTGCAATTCGGTGATCGGAAGTCCGGGGGCTCCGATCCAAATCCGAATCCGAATATAATCGCGCACAAGCACAAGGAGACGATCTCCAACCAGACCGATAAACAAACGCGGGAACACCCGGGGGAATGGAACGCGGCCTCCGTTAAGAGACGGCCGAGAAATGATACGTGAGGCGAATTGCTCGACGAAAGGATGAAAGAGCTTTTCCCGATAAAATCGGCACGTCCCGAACGAAGAGAGGAGTCTCGCGCCGACTTGCCCCGGCCTGAGACTTGGAAACGCTACGATCGAGACGCTGCACCCAGACACGAGACACGAGTATCGATAGAAGAACTACGAGGTATCGTTCCCGAGCTCTTTCGAATGGGATTTTATCCCGTGGCTGGTCCCTCGGGAATCGGACCTTATATCTATGGGCATAATAAATCGACCGCTCGTCTGTAACGTCTGTAATGTCGATTACGAAGTCGCAGAGATATTATTTAGGGATTTGCGATGGGAATGACGCGATACCTTGCCGTGCGACTCGATTGAAAACCGGTGAAGAGTCTTGGGACCGTCGTAACGGTGAGACAAATGAGCTCATTGAAACTTGTTGAAAAGAAAAACGCAAGCAACGTCCCATTAATGGCAATTTTCTTTCTTTATATTGAAAGATAACAGCGAGTATCGCTGATTGCCAGCAGAACGACCGAATAGCGCGTGCAATTATAAGAGATGCGAATGATATGTATCGATATATCCAAGTATCTCGCGACTGTTGGCTTTTCCGACAGATTCTTCTTCGGAGACTCAAGGATTTTTGATATTAATACCAAATTAATATTTTGTTATTAATATTTAATATTAATATTAATTTGAAATTTGAATTAAGATATTTCGAATAAAGTAAAATCTCATTTTCATTGATTTTTCCAGCACAATAGAATTTACTATCGTAGAATCCAGAAAAAAAGCTATCATTTATCATGAGTTTTTTATGTTACAAACTGTATTTTGTAACTGAATTTTAATATTAACATTAATATCTATTGTTAATATTCAACTGGATAATATTCGACTAAAATTTATATTACAGGATTAATGCAGAAAGAGATTATCATTTATCATGGGTTTTTAATATTACCATATAATTAATATTTTAATATTAATTTTAATAATTTTAATATTTAATATTAATATTTAAGATTTGGATTTAGGTATTTTTTGAATAAAGTAAAATTTTAATATTAATAATAATACTTAATGTTAATATTTAAAATTTGAATTAAGATACTTTAAATAAAATAAAATCTGCCCTTCATTGGTTTTTCCAATTCAACAGAATTAATTGCAGAATTATTACAAAATTAATTAAAAAGAGGTTATATCATTTATCACGAATTTTCTCAATGCTCAAAAAATTAATATTTTGATATTTAAAGCTTGAACCAAGATACTTCGAATAAAGTAAGTCTGTTTTTTATTAGTTTTTCAAACAAGGCGGAATTTGTTATAGATTTAATGCGAAAAGAGGCAATCATTTATCTTGGATTCTCAATATTTTGATTCTCAATTTTTGAGAAAATTGATATTTCAATATTTTAGGCTTAATTAAGATATTTCGCAAATAACGTAAAATCTATTCTCCATTAATTCTTCAAGCACGATGGGATGTGTTGTAGGATTAATGCGGCATCAAAATTTCAACTCGGATATGCTCGCAAAGGAGATAATCAATATCGAAGCAGTGCGATTGTAATGCGGGGATGCGCGTTCGGACCGCGAGCATGATGAATTTTCATCCTGCTGGAAAATTTAGTGCAACGTCTCTCACTCGGGGCGCGAGAGCGAAGGAAAAAGGGTCAAGAGATGCCGGACGGAGAAAACAATTCCTGACGTTTCCACGGATATCCATCTCCTTCGTACTTCCACCCAAAGTCCAACGGTGCAATACCTCTCTCGGGAGAGAATCTCCCAAGCTCTACCCCCGCGTGAGCGTGAAATGTGTGTGGCGCGTCCGTCCGGTGGTGTAACTACTTTGTCAATTCTCGCGCGCGGTACTTGCACGAGGCGATCGTGACGCGTTGAAATCTCCGATTATCCGACACGATCAAATGACACGTTCGATAGTTGCGAGAGGAGGACGACGGAATCGCCGCGTCTCCTGCGCGTAAATTTTTCACGCTATCCGAATTACACCAGCTGTGCAAGCGGTACAAAAAAGCCGAGGATCTTAGTCACATTTATATATCATTACTTTGAATTTACGGCGGAGGAGAACGTGGAACGAACGCCGTTAACTCGTTGAGGAGTGTATCTTCGCCGCGTAAAATATTAAATCGTCGATCAGTCACACTTCTCCCCGAAGACTCCGTTAAGCAGACACTAGCAAATCCTAGAAATGCTCTCACGAAGGAAAGCAGCGCGGAGTCCAGCGTTCTCCGCGTATCCATCTTCATCTTAACTCTGCCTGGGATCCATAGGCAAGATGACTCTCGAGGGAATCCCTAAGACTCCTTTCTCTCTCTCTCTCTTTCTCTTTCTCTCTCTCTCTCTCTCTCTCTCTCTCTCTCTCTCTCTCTCTCTCTCTCTCT
>NW_022639519.1:1442987-1457975 GCF_010583005.1 Odontomachus brunneus | reverse complement strand
TCTCTCTCTCTCTCTCTCTCTCTCTCTCTCTCTCTCTCTCTCTCTCTCTCTCTCTCTCTCTCTCTCTCTCACTCACTCACTCTCTTTCGCTCTTTCATGCTTTCTCTCTCCTCCCGGTTCTCTCCAGGAAGCGACTATGCCGCGCCTGTCGGGCCATGTAACCAGTCATTTAATAGCTACTGCACGCGGAAGCGTATTATACGCCGTTGTTGCGTATTATACGACGAGGGTCGGAATACACACCGGTCTTCAGCCTCAAAAATGGCTGCACACCGAGCAGCACGTGTGCGAGGAAACAACGGCTAGCTGAGAGCACGTCCTGTCTCCTTCCCCCCCCTCTCTCTCTCTCTCTCTTTCTTGCTCATTCGCCCTCTCTTTCCTCTTTTAGCAGTAATGATGTCCTTCAGCATAAACGGGCCTCTAATTCCAGATTCTAGAAATCCTAAACGCCTTGATTTAGTTGCACCAACGTGTTACGTTATCACGATATTTTAGAGTTTTTTTGAACGGCGTTGCTCTGCGTCTTTCTTCGCCCAAAGTTCTAAGTATGATATATAAATGTGGCTAATATTCTTGGATTTTTATACCGCTCTTGAGGTTAGTAATTCGAACTATGAATTTCCCATGAAATTTTTCTCGAAAAAGACATTTTGGAATATGCAATTTAGGTAAAGATATTTCTCCTCGTGTTATCCCGATACTGCCGTTCCAGGAATTTTAACAAGTCTTCGTTGATCATGTCGCGCATTTATCTTGTAAAGTCAAGTTGTCAGCCGTTACAAGCGAATATCCTCAGACTGCTCGAGACGTCGTGTAGTTTCACCGGGTCTCTCGGTTTGATTACCGTAACGGGAGCCCTCTGAGTAATTTCGATAGCGCGGGATCCCGAAGTTACGAGGACGTTCGTTGTTTCGCGGGTAACGCAGGTTGCCGCGGGAGCACCGCTCGTTAGATCCCGCGGAGTCCCATAACCCGTCTTCACGAGTATTCCATAAAGGTGTCCGCGCGCACGCAGCGTGGTACCTACTCGTGTACGCGCGATAGGTGGTCGCAACCCTTCGATGAAACATGCAGGGCCGGTTTACTCTCGAACACTAAAACGCTGCGAGACGAACGACTCATCCATTAGCGAACTCGAGCGTTCGCGGGACCGCAGCGACGTTGCGATTACTTCACCGACGACGCGAAATCCACTACAACACCGATATAATTAGGCGAATGACGTACTTTATAAACATCGGCGCAGCTCACGTGCTCGGCTCCTATCGGAAATAGCACGCGCGGTGTGTGGCCATTCACCAGCGAAAACAGGGTGAATCTTTTTTAGCGTCTGCGTAACCTTCGGTGAGATGTTGTTAGAGAAAACAAAGTCGATCGGATGAAACGTATGCAGGGTGAGCCGCAGATATTTGGCAAGCTCGAGTTTGCTGGAACGCTCCTTCGAGGAGCACGCGCGTCCCAACGTTATTACCACGATCGCGGTGTCGTTCAGATCCAGCCGCTTTTGTTCTCGGCCAGTACGATATCTAGCTGACGATGGTGAGGCGGCCCTGCCGCCACCAACGTAAAAATCGAAACGGGTCAGTCGCTACGAAGAAGTTACGCTCGCAGTGTAGGCGATCCTTAAATACGAACACTCGTTCGTGGCTGTAGCGCGTTACGGCCTCCGACTCTGTAGCAATCTACCGGCTTGAGCTTACGGTACGCTTTCGAACAATGTCGAGCGCGGCGTCCTCTCGCGCGCGATGCCGCGCAATTTCCATTACTATGTTCATGAAGCCAGGAGAGATTTAAGGCGCAATTTTGAGCGGCAAATGTGAAACAGCGCGTACGCGCTTTCTCTTAGCGGGAAAATTTCTAATCCCTTGTCCAACCGGGCTCTTATCCTAATAAGAAAGAAAAGGGACCGCGCTGAGAGTATTTTTAATACGAATTTAACACTTTAATCAGGTTTTAATAAAAACCTTTACCTTCCGATTCGTACTGAAGGTAAAATGAAATGGAAAAATAGTTGAGAAGTTCTACTTTTTAATTTAGCGACGCAAACTCTCTCGAAGTGGAACAGTAAAAATATTTCTGATTGAATCAGTAAAAGAGGAGTGTTTCGCCGATAATAAATGACTATTCACTGTTTTTCAGTGGAGACACTTCTGCTTTACTGCTTCATCGTGCATCTCGCTGATTTGAATCAATGGAAGTAAGATCTCACTACAAAATCTGGAGTACACAAAATCGTTATACACCGTACGAAATCCAATTTTCTGCGTTCGTGATGATAGAATTAACAGCTTTTATGTAAATTGCTTTTATGTAATTCTGAGAAGAAAGTACTTGAGAATTTATTTGTCAAATATAAAGTTTATTCATAGAAGTTAGCTTTATTTTACAGAAATAAACTGTATATCCCACATATTAATTTTCAAATATTCTTTCTCAGTGTGCGTGCGATGGTACTATGTTCGTAAACTGTATTAACAATGGTAACAATCACAGCTATCAACTAACCCTTTCAGCGAGATTTTACTGATTGCAGAGCTACACTTTTAACTGGATCGTTAGTTATACACCGAGAGAAAAATATTTGAAAATTTATATTTGTGGAATGTAAAGTTTATTCTCACAAATAAAATTCATTTCGCAGAAACAAGCTTCATTTCGCAGAAACAAGCTTCATTTCACAGAAATGAATTTTATATCTCATAAATAATTTTTCAAGTATTGTTTCTTCGTGTAAGTTAGCATTTCAGTGGAAAGTACACTGATTGTACTGATTTAGAGAGAACGCATGCATTCACTAACACTAACCGAGTAACAACTTCATATTATGATTTGACTTCTTTCCCCTCTCCCCTCTGTATCGGTTCTCTGCTCAATCGAGATGGGAATGTTAACAGTATATACAAAATTTGGAACGACGCTTGCTCGTTGACGAATGCATTGACGTTGCAACCACCGAAAAGATCGAAAGGTCGCTACCCCTTGTTTACGAGACTGCACGTGCGCCGACACGTTCGGCCTATCCACGTGGGTGATTCGGTTGGTGCCAGATTCGATTAGTCGATGACAATGAACACTGATGACCTCGCGTCTCGACGCGAGCCGCACAATAGTTGCAACGTTGCCGTCGCCGACTCACTCCCGCGTCACACGTGGAGGGTGAAACGTCACCAGGGGGAAACGTGCACTAGCGACGCAGGGGTGAAGCGATCGTAAAAATCCGCGGCATATGTCGCCGCGCTTTGAGACATGGCGGCAGAGAATGGGCCGTCCACCCCGTGGACACATTGCGAGCCTCTGCCACCTGATCTCCCGCTGCTCCATAACTGCGCGTGCGACAGTTCCGTGCGTGATAATAAATCTGCGATCGCGCCACAACTGCGCGATATCCAACTACCAATTAGTTCAATAAAGCAGCAGTCTGATAAAAGTAATAACTTATGATATTATATAGGATAGAGCAATTCGTCGCTTCACTGACGGATCTTACAATATGCTTGGCATCGATATTTCTTTGGCAATAGCGCTAAGAGAAAGCGTTTAAAAAATATCTTTTTGATCTATTTTGATCTTCGCGAATATGAGCAACACAAGTCTTCCCGTCATCGAGCGCGGCCATAGTTAAAATCAGGATAAAGTTTCAGTTATCATCATATCAGTTTTCTTGTAAATCAAATTTACTCGTGAAAAATGTGAGATCGACAGTTCACGAGCGAGAGTCTTCCATTGGTTTCCGACATAGATTAATATCCACTTTAACGCAAATATGAAAACATGAAAACCGATGTCTTTTGTACTTACATAGTTATACTATTTGATCTTTACTTCACGAAAGAGCTATTTCCCGTCCGTCGGAAGCGCAGCAATTTACCTTTTCCAACAGTTTTTGTTTCAAGTCGCTACGACGTCTACAAGCGGAATTATTGATTTTTGTATCGACCCGCGCGTTCGATCGGCTGGCATTAACCCTTTCGCGACGCGACAGGGTTAATGCACGCGAAAACAACAAGTGCATCCCGCTGCTATCTCATTTCCAGGAAGTAACCTTGCACTGCGCGAAACGGCGTGCATCGCCTTATCCCCACTCCGCGACTCAAACAAGCGTCGACGCTTCTGCTGCACCGTAGCGCTGACCACGTGGTCGCCCCACCATGCCGTCCATTCCCGTTAGTCAGAAAGACAAGAGCAGCATGAAAACAAAGCGTGCTAGAGAACGAGAGAGTAAATGCCAGCGTCACATGAGCGCGAAAATCGAGATAGCGACGCCGCGGTTTTAAACGGCCGTAACTCGCGAACGAGACGACGTAACGAAACGAAATAAAAAGAAATCTCTTTAGCACATGTCTCTGCATACTTTGAGTCGCTCTTTTATTACTAATTTGGAAAAGCCGATCGTCTGCGACTGATCAAAGTGCAGCAACGAACGATACACAGCCAAAGAGTCGCTCGAATTCCTTTCTTCGTCTCGTCTATTGTAAAAATGGCGAGATTTATATTATTACTGTGAGCTCTGAAGTAAAGGAATAAAAAATTTATTTGTATTTTTTTTCAATGCAAAAGTAAAAATATTTAAAGAAACTTTTACTATCACATGAAGAAAAAAAATATTTTGCGGTAGTTCCCGTCAAACTAATTCATTGCTCTCGATTTCTTTTATCAAATTTCTATTGTTTAAATCACTCGAAGTAATAATAAAGACACTGTTTCCATCATTTTGAGTAAGATTTTAAAAAATTTAGAAAGTAGAGAGCTGGAAAACATAAAAATGGATGTTTCCCTTAAGTTTAGAGTAAATTTCATCTTTATAAAAGTAAATTTTTCAATCAATTAAAATGAGAAAATGAAATTGTTCTTGACGACGGAATATATCAGATTCACTTTTTAAGTCCAAGTGAAAGTATTCACTCGACGGTTCAGAATAAAAGATCTGTAGTCGTGAGAAATCACTCCACTGACTCGGCTGTCACTCTATTTTTCGAGTAGAACTTCCCCACGAGGAATACAAAGTGTAAACAAATTCATATTCGAAGTTTAACAACAGCAACGACGCATTGAAAATGCCGAGCTTCTTTCGAAATCATTCGCGCATAAGCGCAGCACGCCCTTGTCACGCACATGTGAGCTCACACGCGTGTACTTCTCGCGGAACGTATAGAAGACACCGAATGAGGATGACATATGTGTGCGTACGGCTGTGTGTCCGAAGCAGATACACGTAAAGGGAAAACAGATGTCCTTTCGCACATTAACATGCATGGTCGTGCCGGACCGATACCCACTCGATCAATTGGCATAATTAATTGCACGCTGGCTGAATGGGGGGTCAGCTCGAACGCGGAACGATCGGCGCTCATTCGAGCGAAAACGCGGATAACCCACTTACGTCCCGTCGAGCGAGAGTTCGCCGATTTCGGTCCGCTATACGTCTATTCGCCGACCCTTCCCGGAAATGATATTGTTTATCTCGTTCCCGCGAACGATAATAACACTCCAACGAATCGTCCGAGTGTAAGCTTGAAAGCGAAAGCAAATTAATCTTTTCATCATTTTCACCAACGTGTACAACGCAATGGCTAGTTTTATCGCACGCGACGTGACTTGTGCCAGAGCTTGCAATCGCAAAAATCAAAATTTGAATTTTGCAGAACAGCTTGAAATCCGAATGATTCGACTGTTCAAAAGTTGCAACATTTAAGTCTCAGAAATAATAGAAAAATTTGGGATTGTGACATTCTTCTTTCGCGCATCTCAACTAAATTAACGAAATTAGATATTTCGTTCATTATGGTCAAATTGGTGAGCCACATTAGTAGAAATCGCGACACTGAGAGAAAAAATATTTAAGAAATAAAAAATATTTGCTGACTAATAACATTTTTTTACTTGTACTAATATAAAATATACTAATATAAAATATCTCCTATATAAATATAAAATAAATATAAGACTCTCTCTCTCTCTCTCTCTCTCTCTCTCTATATATATATATATATATATATATATATATATAGCATATAAAATATACTATAATATACTAATATAAAATATTTTTCAAATAAAAAATATGCATTTTTCTTTAATTTTAGCTTTTCATGAAAGCAGTTAATTATCCTATGTACATAAAAGAATTAAAATTTAAGTAAATATATATTATTAGTACCCGCTAAATAAATATTTTCATGTTTAAATATTTTTCTCTCAATATGTTCGATTATTTTTTTGTTATATATCCGTGTTTGAACAAATCTCTTCTATCATATAACTTTTTCCTTGTCGTGATTTGAATTTTTCGATATCGATCGCACGTGACAGAAAAATGGAAAAGTGCTGGAACAGCCATCGGATCTTTAGATCGCGAGAGAATGCCAAGAGACAATCGAGACTGTCGAACTGTCCAACGAGACTACAGCGACTAAACGAAAGTGTGCCGCGAGTCTGCGAATCCTCAGAAAAGAAATCGTTTACAGCGGTATAACGTCCGACTCGGTCGCGTCAGATGCGACGATATAACCGAATCGCGAGCACGTGCCGATAGGTCGAGTTCCAAGAACGACGTGTTTCAGCGTTCTCGTAGCCGTATCGGCAGCCTCGCGACCCCATCGGGGATTCCCGAAAGTTGGTCGCGCGATTTGTAACCACCCCGGCGACACTTCCGGAAGCAGGTCCGGATCTCATCGTCGTAAAACCCGGCATCGACACGAACAATCGGATTTCTCGCCGTCGAGGACATTACCGGCACACGCGCGCTGCTACATTCGGCGCCACCTGACGAGGTCGGAATCGCGATCCGGACGATCATTTGAATAAGCGATCGACGACTCCCTGGAGACGCGCTCTTTCCAAACAGATCATTGATTCTCCCTAATGCTCTCTCTCCTACGTCAACGTTAACGGCGACAGTCGACCGGAAGCGACCGTCTCAAGTAGGTCGAGGCATGCTAGGGCGCAACAATCGGTAGATATCGGGCTGAAATTAAGAGAGCGGCCCCACTCGGCTCGCGAGGAAATATCGATCACACGGAGACTCGAGTCGATATCTCGTCGCCGGGACTCCGCCTGTCGATTCTAGTTAGGAAAGTAGCGCGCCTCTTCCGCACGGACGTTATTGGAGAATTGCACGTTGACCCCTTCCGGATGACAATCGTCCGCTCAATACGTAAATAGCTCCGATTGGGGACAGTTAGAACGATCCACGTGTCGAGCGCGGTCAGGCATAGCGCGTTTCTATGCGGTGGTCAAATCTCGATTTGTCTCTCACGAGTGTCGACTGGCCGCGGAATTGAAATGTTACTGGAGGATCACGTCGCGCCGCATCGACGAGAAGTAAATTGAGCACTCAGAGAAAGATTCACGATCCGATAAAAGATTAACAAACAAATACTCCGTTCCAGCAATATATCCGGCCGTTTCTGAGGCCACCCAATCAAGTTTCACTGATCAAATCGATCGGACATCCGTTTGTTAAGTTTTGACTTCTTTCTCAACGAGCTGATCGGAGTGCACGCGATCGCGAGTTCTCGGAAAGATTTTACTGGTAATCGCGTCTTGGTGTTAGTAATCGCCGTAAGGAATAGCGAAAACTCCTTGGAGAGACATTCTGACAGCAAAAGTACCGACGATGTCACATGTGTCAGTTATGGATGAAGAAAAGGGCAAAGTTCGGGGACCGATGTCTCCTCGATCGCTGCCGCATTGGCGCGCAATGGCGTAGCGATTCGCGGAAAAGCGGGAAGAAATAAAGAGTAACTGAAGTTCGGATTGCGTGCCGGCGCAGATAATGCATAGGAATGCCAGCCGAGGAAGTGAGGCGATTGCGGCGCGATGCAATTTTCCAAGTAGATCGCGCCGCGCAAAGACGTCGAAGGAATAAACTCGTCGGCCGCGGTAAGCAGATATCGCGGCGCGCGCGAGCGCACCCGCGGCAGTTGCGCAACGACTATTAGCACTGTTATCCTTCTTTAATCCAGCTGCTGCAGTCGTTTCGCGCTCGCAAAACCGCCGAGTCACGTAAGCGTTTTCACCCTAGCCGGTTAACAGATTTTCAGAAGCAGTTAAGCTCGTTCCGGGAATTTTGAAACGGCTAATCTCGCGTCGTTTCACGTTTCAGATATAAAACGGATAAAAGGAGCAACTAGACTCACGCCACTTCCGCGCTGTGATCCCGAGTGTTTTCGGGAAATTTAGTTTAAGCACGATGTAAGCCCGAGCTTGATCATATAAAAGCCAAGATTATCCTGCGCTTGTACCAGTGCCATCCGTACAGGATGTCTAACAATTATTGGCATACCCATTGTGTTGTAGAAATCGTCAACATAAACGAAAGATTCATCTACTATTTCGCAAACAACTATGCAAAAATTTGAATTATTAATTAAAGAGATTAGGCAGGATAACATGATATACTTTGTAGAAGAATATACGAAAGTTACAAATTGATTTGTACAATTAGGAAGAGATACAGAGAAGATATGAGATAGATTGTGGCATGATCAATTAGATGGATTGAAAGAAAGAATTTTGAGAAATTTATGGAAGGAGAAAAAAGAGAATAAAGAACTACTGTATAAGATAGGAGAAATAAGGTTGTATAATGTACGCATGCTATAAATAAATGATTGATTGAGTGAATATTGATTAAACAATTGATTAAATATTAAATGAGTTATTAATTGAAGAAGATGAGCGTGGATGATCACGCGCGATAGCAGATTAGTTGTGAAGGCGATATCAGCCAACATGAGCTTGTACATTAAGTAAAATTGAAGAAAAAGTCCTTTATTATTTCAATTCCCCTTACGTAAAACCCTTGTGCTTTTCTAGCGAAGAAACATTTTAATTTTTGATATACGTAGATACATGAAACTGTATATGAAACTATTCTCCTGATATCAATATGTGAATACCAACTAGACAAAAATCTGCGCAAACTTATGAGTCAATCGATAGTTATTAATCCAAGAAAATTGGTACATTACTGCGCACAATCGTATACTAATTAATAATACAAAATTTGCGAAATGGTGAGGAAAATGTGTGTTTAATTGGATGAATTTTACCTGCACACACAACGGGTATGTCAATAACTGTCAGGCGTCCTGTATATTATATTATCGTCCGATTTGCGCGTTCATTTTTTAGCAGAACCACTCTGTATACCAAAGTAAAGCCAGCTCCATACGATACGGCAAATGTAAGCTAACGCGCTATACATTGGCCACAAATGTAGAGCCAATATTGAATCAATATAAAAATTCAAACATGGAGGAAATAATTAAAAAGTTCATACACACGCGAGATCACATTGGCCAACGTTGGCGGCTATTTTCCACATCATGTGAAGGCTCGAGAAAAAGCGACACACCGCGCACCTTGCATCGATTTCATTTCACGAGTTGGAACGTGTTAACCTGTCGATCGCGCTACCGCAATTCGCGGTAAATTTCACGGAAGTACATGTGTACGCACGTGAGTATGTATACGCTATTCGCGTCGATTCTAGCACATAGGGAAACGCTGGGTGACTATGAATATGTAATACTCGGCAATCCCAAAGGTCACCGGCCGCAAATGGTCACTTCCGAAGGTCTCCCACGATCGATGTATATGACGTCTTCAAACTATTGTCAAGTATTCTATCGTCATCGAGACGTCATAGGACGCGGTTTTCGTCATGAGTCGTAATGCCGGGATCGATCGCAGCATTTTTCCAGGTTACATCGCATCTATTACGTCTACGTGGAGAAGTATATCTGCCCGAGACTACAGCTGGTCGTGATCGGTTTCACATCAGACTGATGTGGAAAAGATTCGTTGTGTGTCTATTCAATTCCAAATCGGCGAGAACTAACAATTTCAATAATAAAAAGAAAATAAAACTAACGATTTTAAATAACTTTAGATAGAAATACCTCGATGGATATTTTGGAAAAATAACAAATCGACTTTGCTTATAAAAAGTATTGATACTTCCAAGCTCATTAATTCCTTTTCCAATTTTATTTCTGCACTAGTCCAATATTTATTATCACGAGGATAATATTTGATATACAAATTACTAACGAGAATTTCGAGTTAGGAAAGTGAGAATTGAAAACGCCGAAATCATCTCGCGTAACGGTCGTCCATGTTGACGTTACATTGCAAAATTATTTATCCGATCACTCAATCGCACGTTATTTGCACACTTGCGTGTTGGAACAGGAGACTCGACTGACGTAAAAATTTCAGCGCCAGTAGATGTATCGACGAGGACACGCGTAATTTACTCATCCTTCCGTGACGATGGTCGTTCGCGGAACGTTTCGTTCTACGAATGTGTGTCGAAGGGTAGAAACAAATTTGCAGAAAGACGACGGAGATGTGTCGATGTACACATCGGCATGCGGAATCGTGACTGTTTATATTAAATAGACAGTTCGATAATTGTCTGAGTCGGTCCTCTTGTGCTTTCGCGTCGTTTGTACAGTGAATTGAGAAAATGATATGACAATCCTCAAACAGCGCGTTCATAGAGAAAGTATTCAGTTCATTTCAATTTCCATCACCCATTCGCGAACATATCTCGAAATCCACTGAGCGCCCCGAGTCGGCGGCATATGTTAAGCATTGTTCACACACTGAGAAAAAAATCTACGAAATAAAAAATATTTATTCAGTGGGCACTAGTGACATTTACTTATATTAAAAACTTATATTACTTAATATTTAAACTTATATTTTAACTTATATTAAAATACTTATATTAAAAGCTTTTTAAATAAGAAAATTTTCTTAAAACCTTAGCTCCTCGTGTAATTATTTGCTCTACTTAAACAAAAGAATTTCAATGTAAATATCTTACTGGTACCCACCGAATAAATGTTTTCGTCCTTTACACGTTTCTTTTTCTAAGCGCAGCAATACCATTTTTCTATTACAACGGCCCTCTCGCGGGATTCATTAAAGGGAACTTTTTCTCCGCCTTGGATTGTAAGAGCCCGAAAATAAAAGTAAGAAGCTCCACCCTGAACGCAAAACGATCGCATGATTTCTAGTGGAATACCTAGCGGGGTCTCGTGAAAGCTGAGAGTATAGGCAGAAGTGGCGCGGCGGGGGGAAGGCACGAGACGAAACGACGGGAGAAATCAACCCCCATATTCCGCGATCGTGCCGTTCAGAGGGAGGAAGCCCGCGTTTCATCGTCCAATGGCCGTCGGATAAGGCAAACCGGCGCTCGTTATCCGCACGCGATTTCTTTTCCGCGAACCGCCTATCGCGGCGGAATCGGCGTTTATCGTGCCGCATTTTTTTCCCGACGAACGGCGAGTCGACGCCCATATGTATGTACGTACGAACATAACCCAGAACTAATTACCGAGCGTAATAATCATGTCGGGCCGGTTCGCGGATCAATTCAGATTCCAGGTATTACGCGAACGGAAAGAAATGAATGATCGGTGATGACGGTGATTGGTCGACGACTAAAGGGCTGCTGATGTGATACAGATACGTTATTAAACTGTTTATTCGCTTCGTTTCTCTCTAAATCTTCCTTACTGCTTATTAGGGCGCTAAATATCGTATTTATTTTCCGATCTTTCTTTTTATGTGGAAAGTTGAGTACATAAAAATTTATGCGATATTTATGCGACATTCTTCTCCCATTTATGTCAATTTCTCTGTAATAACTATAGTTTTTCAGCACTTTTTACTACATATAAAGGTGACACTATAAATATTTTACAACGAAATAATAGAATTAGATGGAGAGGGTGAAAAATTCGGTTTAGTACATGTAGATGAACCAACTTTCTCTTCAAAAAAGGTTTGCACTATTGTAAGAATAAATTTTTCTTTTGAAAGTGCATGATAATAAGCTTTCCTGAAATTTGTGATGGGTACATTTTAAGACTATTATCAAATAAATATTCTTTGTTGAAGATAACCGTTTCTTAAGAGAAAGAAAGTAAGCTGAACAGTCGCTCTTCTCAGCAGTAGAATGATATTTTCTGTGTGTAGTAGCACAATACATATTTAATCAAAGCCGCGAGCATTCTCCATCGAGTTCTCAGTCGTTAATTTAAAACACTTTCCCTGATTTCTCATCGTGTGCAAAAATCATTTGATGACGATGATAATAATAACAATTAACGGGAAAAGTCTTTATAGAATACATACGACAAATTAAAAATCGCCGTTGGACAGAACGAACATGATGTGTAATAATCGTTATGTGTACTCGGGAGGAGGTCTTGTATATCTTTGAATAAATTCTATCTATCTACCTATCATCGGAAAAGCCCACGACATCCCGGAGTAAGCGTGACTCGGTCCCAACGACACGATCGCGAGCTTGGCTCCACGTGGGCGGCCTGTCTCGGCACGTGAAGTGCGCGTCGGACACGTAGACAGTGGGCCTACAGTGGAGTCAATTGGCGCCTTGAAGTGGTCAGCCGTCGCTCGCGGAGTGACTCGTCAGGTACGCGCTACAAGGTCCCTCTTGTCTCCGCGATCTTGTCTGCGAGCGCGCGGGCTTCTGAGAACACCGGCACGAGATCGGCAATCCCAGACAGCCCCGTTATTGTTTTCGCCGCGTTAAAAATACCGCCCTGGCTTAGGCGCGTCATTATCTTCGCGGCCGATGCGCGCGTCTCCCCGCTGACGACCCGGACGGCCTCGTGTCTTCGTCATGGCACATAAGTGCCGCAGAAATCTCGAGGAGATCATGGCGACCGATCGAGCGGTCGTCGTCTGGCAGAAAACGAGGAACGCACGGCTCACGCCGGTGTCGCCGAGTCTAATTGCGACTCGATTCCCGGAGCGGAGTATTATTTCCGCGAGCTACCGCGCTATTCTGATGTTCTCGCGATATATACTCTCCGAGTTTCGCGCGCTTCCTGAATAATGGATTATCGGAATTCGCCGACATCCCCGCGTATCTCCACCCACAGAGGAGAGCTCAGAGTGCCTAGAGGATGGAGAACAATTTCGCCGCCCTCGCAGCGTTTCTTCGGCGCGATTATTTTCGCGAGAACATTGCCGTCCGTACGCCACTCGTTGGGGAAGCTCGCCCGAGATAATCACGCCGAAGCTGACCTGTGTAAATTCGTTTCACCGCGACAAAACCGGGACGTGCGAGCGCAGCGAGTGTAAAAATTGTCAGGAAGAACGACTAATCTCCCAGGTCGTCGACACTACCACGTCGTTGGAGAAAACGGACGATGTCCTGAATTCTTCCGTCGCCACGGCGAATGGGAAGTCGCGCGGAGTAAAGGACGACCGGAACGGCGGCGGGAGGCAGGACGAAGGGATCGCTCGGAGGACATCGTCTCTCCGTGACCTTTTGTTCCATATACAGAAGTCAGCGGTAGAATTGACCCACTGCTGCCATCATCTACCAGAAGAGTGTGGTCGTGTCTTTGGTTTTTCGCCCGAGTCGCCGAGTAAGACCGTAGTGTTCGCGATGAAAGAAGCTTTTCGAGCGAGCCTTACATAATACGTAGGTTTGTCCCGCCGGCATACCATGTACTATCGCTCCATGGAGCTTTTAGGCAAACCGAATCCTCGGCTGCGCGAGACCTCGAGTGTTTTTGAATGCTCGCTCTCGTAGACTTCTCGATTTAAAGCCCGCAGTCTGGTCACGTATATAGCGCGAGATGCGCCTCCTAACCGTCTGACTCTCAAGCCGAAATATCATGTACGGCATGTGCATTATATGGAACCCCCTCGTACGAGACATAAATCCTTGAATCGGACGACTCACGTTTAACACGTTCATTACTACGCCGGGTAAACATGCAGAAAAGATGACACCTCGGCAATTATTTTGGTATTAATATATATTGTACGGAGATAATAGTCGCGTAAGTGATTCTTCAGAAAGAACCGGGCGAAGAAAGCTCTCCTATCGAGATATAAGATAAAATAAAATTTAAAATTATAATGCGCTTTATTTTAGATGAAAGGTGTTTTATACGAAGTTTATGTTATTGATCTCTTACTTACTTTCTGAGCAACAAAAGCTTCTGTTAATCTTGGCAATGTCTGCATTTTTAATATTTTTTTAATATGTAGTATTTTAATATTTGCTATTTTAATATTTTTAGTACTTAATATTTTTGTATATTGCAGACTCATTGTAAAGTCTGGTTGTAAAGTCATCTCATGAATGAGGTGAAAGACCGTGGAAACAATTTAAGGAGATAGAAATTTCTAAGGGAAAAGTTAAAATTTTTTTATATCTCTACAAATGTTCCTCATTCGATTTTTTTGCGTGTCACTTTTAATCACTAAAAAAAAATATATATATATATATATATTAATATTAAAAAAGAAATCAGTGAGGTGTCAACTTTTCTATGTACTCTTATCCCGCGCGCTAACTTCCATCAATTTTTTGATAATAATTTAAGTGACATTCCGGCAAACAAAAATACAGAAAAACAAATGCGTTCCATCTTTTTTTGGTCGTACATTTATTCTGCTTGACACAATTAGTTAGTTCCTACACATAAATTGATGAGACGCGTCAATATCGTTGGTTGCCGTTGGCCATCATGTATCAACACGTCGACGTACGCTAGAGCCGAAAATTTTGAACAACCGCATCGGGTAATCAGAAGTCTCACGTGCGTGAGAAAAGTTTATGCGTTTACGCTGGTGCTCACAAAACGCTCTCGAAAACGAGCCGCGCAAATTCACCCTTAGCGACGGACGGGGAAACAATCGGGGAAGCTGCGGAAAACTTAGCTCATCTTAACTGTCAAGAGCCGACGCGCGCTTTTACCGCCATCGAGCCCGTTCTTCCGCGGACCCGCAGACCTCCTCCACCTCCGGAGGCAGAGCGTGGTGCCGGTGGCGGTGGTGGTACTAAGGGCCAGGGCCGCTTTGTTCGTCGCCATCTCCGTTGCTCCTTTTTTCCCCGTAACCGTCCACGACATTTCGACAATGGAAACCGCGAGCGAGGTCGCTCTCTCTCTCTCTCTCTCTCTCTCTCTCTCTCTCTCTCTCTCT
>NW_022639519.1:1417074-1442380 GCF_010583005.1 Odontomachus brunneus | reverse complement strand
CTCTCTCTCTCTCTCTCTCTCTCTCTCTCTCTCTCTCTCTCTCTCTCTCTCTCTTCTCTCTCTTTCTCTCTCTGTTCTCTCTCTCTTTCTTTCTCTCTCTCTATCCCTCTCACTTTTTCTCACTCGATCTCGTCCAGGACAAGACTCTCAAAATCTGCTCCCGCCAGGCCAGCGCGCCAGCACCGCCGTCGGCTTTGCTCCTCGTTCTTTTGCCTCACCGCCGCCATCGCCAACGAGTTCTGTTCTCCGCGTCGTCGATCGACGAGAGCTCTGATCGCACTTTGGACATTTTACTTCTCCTCCTACTCGCTCACTTCCATTCTCCCTCGTGACGAGAGTCGCGAACTCCCAGCGAACTCCCCGAGTTATATTCGGTGACGTTCCGTCGGTTAATTCTTTCGTTTTCGTTTCGACAGATCAACCGATTTCCGACTTTTACAACGATTGCGGCTACGTTCGAGGATTAACGCTTCGATGAGGACAATTCGGCCAACTGTCAGTAAAGTTCGCGTTGTTTAAAACAGTTTTCGAGAATTGAGATCTCTCATGAATTTCAAAAAATGCATGAAGTGAGTTTTTATTTTTCCATTTTAAGAAACGCCCTTTGTTTTATTGCATATGGCGCGCACACATATACACACATAATCTCTTTCTCTACAAAATTATTGCGAGGTTGAATCGATTAAACCGAAACGATAACACCACGGAAAGAAGAATAAATTCATATCCGTGCACGATACCTATCGGATTGCATTGAACTTTTTTGAATATCTTCAGCAATATATTGCGAATCGCATGGGTATAAATATTCTTTTTTTAGAATCAATAACAGTGTACACAGAGAGACATCTATATGGAAATTTGCACTATAAATTACAACAGTTTCTATGAACGGGGATACAGCTACGAGAGACTCTATCATTCGTTACGCTTCATACTGTTACGGTATGTTACGATAATGTTATTCGATATAATTATAACGTACACGCATATAAGGGTGGGTATGTGTGTCAAGTTGGAAGACTTCCGATGTATTAATTTTTACAAGAAGCAAAAAAACCAATGTCTCGCAATTCCGCGATAAAAATCCGCTGGCGCGCTTGAAATTTATGCATTTATTCCCCGGGGAGAGAGCAAAAAGCGCCCTTATCTACTTATAAAGATTTTTAAAAATACACGCGCGTAAAACCACCGCGATGAAAGCAACGGCCTTGCCAGGACATTAGATCTAAAACAGTAATGGGATTATCAGCGTGGCAGATTTTTTTGTCGCCGCTCTGCCCATTTTGCGTCGCGTTTTATTTACCTCACGATGTTATTAGCGGCTGGACTTTCTCGGAGCATTATAATCTAGCTATCGTCCAAAACGGCTGATGAATAAACATTCGCATATTACATCTAAAATAATCACTGCGACACGTGATCGCGACATTTTTGTGTATTTTTCCACATGTTTATCGTGTTTTACATACCAACTCGGCCTGCGGCATTGCCCGCGTCGCTATCTAGCGCGCAACTCGCGCCGAAAGAGTCCGTATTTACATGCAAAAAAATACACGCGGAAAGACCGCAACGTGCGCGGCCTCGCAATAAAACAGCGATATAAATTACGTATCCTATCTCACGTTTCAAACGCGCCACGTCGCCCACCGCCATTTTCGCACAAGTTCCTGTCCGTGCTGTAAAGCGCGCGATATCATTTCCCCATTTTCCTCTTTTCTTTCCTTTTTTCCATTGCTTTTTCGTGTTTGCTTTCTCCTGTTCTCTCCTTTTTCACGTGTACACGCGAAACGTCGGTAAATTTGCCGGATGAAAATAATTAAGGGCGGTAATTTCATGTCCGTGAAAGACAACATCGAGTCGTGCCTTGGCGACAGTTCCCCGTCAAAGTTCATTATTACTCGGAGAAAATCCCGAACAGATGACTCGCGCGCTACCGCGCCGTCTATTCGGAGACGATGTCTACGATATCCGACATTAAAATCCAGTGTCTGTCGTTATTCAGTCAGCTCATTAATGAAATTATCCAAGGTGTCCCGATGGTCCGCGATATCACGTGTAATTCCATTAACCATTCCATCCTATCGGATGGGGAGGCAAGCAGAGGCAGGCGGGCAAGCAAGCAGGCAGGCAGGCGGGCAGGCAAGCAGGCGGGCAGGCAGGCAGGCAGGCAGGCAGGCAGGCAGGCAGGCAGGCAGGCAGGCTCGGATGGGTCGATGCCAACTATCACGGAGGCTTTCCTGATGCGACCGATGCGCGATAAATAATCGCAACGTGTCGTCGCACTCGTCGGCCGTCATGCGGAGTACGTTTCGGCGTGACACGGTCGCGTCATGTCATGTGACGCGCATCACGGTCGTGACGTTGTTTTGGGCCCTTTTTCTCTCCTTGTCCCTCCCCCTCTCTCTCTCTCTCTCTCTCTTATTTTCTCTCTCCCGGTCTCCCTGCCTGTCCCTGCCCTCTCCCGTTTTCTCCTCCTCCGCGATAGCGTGCACCGACGGACGGACGGACGGCCCGCCATTGTTCCATGCCCTCGTACGTCGTCAAACCTTGTCAGCTTAATTATAGGCGGACATCGTACGCGGGACGCTTGTCGTTATGCCGCGCGACACGCGGCGCGCGCGTGCGCGTACGCACGCACGCACGCATGTGGCGCCAGAATTACCGGACGTGCAATCTGCAATTGACACGGCTTTTACGGCGGGCACAAAGTCGCCCGGGCCGGCGCGCCCGAAGCTCGATGGAGGCTCATTCGGGATCGACCTTACCGCCTGGCCGATATGGGAGGGTAGGTGACGGGTATATCCGGGCGAGAACGAGTTTACGTTTCAGAGGCTGACGGAACTTGAGAGCGTCGAGCCTCCGCGAGAAATGTCTGTCAATTGTCGGGATGCACTTATGCAACGAATATTCGAATGCGTTACGCGCCCTGAAGAACCCACCGGTGAAATTGGTGCGCGGTTCGTCCCGTTGGCGAGAGGTTCGCTTTGCCCTGTTACGTGGCTGAGCAAACGCTCCGGAGATAAGCACCGCGCAACAATAAAGTCGTGGACGATAAAAGATTGCAAGTGTTAGCTTGCGTAATAAGCGGCCTGAGACCTTTTTCAGATAAAATGAATCGATCGTATTTTTATCTCATTATAATTTCATGAAGCAGTGTACATGCCACTTTGGCCCACGATCTTCCATCTTCCTCTCGCAATTTCGCTTCACGAAATGATAACGACGCGAAAATATAATCGCTTCATTTAATCTGGAAATTTTGAAATTACAGAGAATTACTTATTACATAAGCCAATATACATTAATATGGATGATAAAGAAATTTTAATTATTTTTGCAATTGATATAAGATACTAACTATAATTCGACGGAGGGCAAGAAACTAGTAAATACTTATAGTCGAGAACGAACCTCTGCGGGGGACCGATTCTGATCGGTTTCGGCGTTTTTCATTAGTTTTCTGAATTTTACGCGATTTGCACCGGCCACGTCGACTCTTGTTAGACTCACGCACACGGAAAGCGAGCGGAAGGAGGATTGAATGCAACCGCTGGAAAGATTTCCTGGCAGCCAGATACTATCGTGCAAAAAGCCATCTCCGGTATTACTTCGTAAGCCGAGAAACGGGTGAGGTGGAACGGGAGAGGAGGAGAGATTATCGAGTTCAGTAGCTCGAGCAGCACCGATTCCACGTTCCGGATCCCGAGTTTTCTCGAGGTTGCGCTAATTAGTGGATTCGGAGCGAAGTGGTGGCCTTTATTGATACCAGCGTCGGCGCAAGAACAATCTGGAAAGAGATTGTGAAGCACACCCGAAAGGCGAACGCCCGTCTTTACCTCGAAGTTTATCGGGACGAAGAATGAGACTCGAAAACGAACGTACATTGAGACAAAAATCTTTGCTATTTGTAACTATTATAATCACATAAAGAAACAATTACCATAAATTATAACGAAGAAAATCATTTTTTTATTAAATTCTATTCTTTTTTTATTAAATTCTATTGTAATGTTAATAACCTTATATGTATGTTACTACTACAAAATTTTGTTACAAAAAAATATGATATATTGGAGTTAAAAATAATTTTTTACTTAAAAATTTTAGTTAGATCGACCATTTTTTCTGTCAGTAAATATACTGTCATATAAATCTAGCTGTAAGGAAAGGTGACGCAACAACAAAATTGCACCACTTTACAAAAGATTCGCTTGCGTTCTGACGCGACGATCAAATGGCGCCAACACCTATCTCCTTCTCCTATTATATTTTTCTGTCGCGTGTTTGCATGCAAAACCGTCATTCTACAGAAATGAATTCCCCTGCACTCTCGTATTTAACTCCACTGCCGAGCTCTAAATGGTGCAAGCTCGCGTACGCGAAGATCGATGACAAACACAAATCTCCTTTTTCATCTGACATGCTCAATTATCGCGTAATATTTTATTGCCGTTGCTTTGTATCTTTAACACGAAATTTGGTATATCGCTGGAGAGGCTTGAACGCGCGAGAGGGTTAATCGTACTTTATGAACACTGCGCATCCAAACAACTGTCACGCGCATTCAGCGGGCCCGCTGCGTATGCAACTCGATGGCGTTCTGTCGCTATTTATTCATGTGCTGCAAATAAAACACGATAGCGATTGAGCGATGCGAGCGCATCAAATTTTGCATGATAGAGATGAAAAGTGACGACAGCTAATTTCATGACCGTGTGATTAATCCGCCGTCAAAATCCACTCGACTGACGAACGGGTGTAGTCATATCGACGACCCGTTGGGGAGAAAAACTTTCGAAAAATACGCTGCATATCTCCATGTTCCGTCACATTTAACAGATTGTCATTAGTCATCAACGCCTCCTTTGTGCCGTTATTTAATGCTGCTATTCAATTTGCCGAACAATGTTAGGATCGTCGAGAAGCGACTTGCCTCGACAATTAAATAGATTAAAGTTCCTAGTATTTATTCATATCTAATGTCTGTCTGGGATGTTACCAGAAGCTGAAGATCATGCTATACGTGTTCAACGACGGAATGCGCTTAATATCAAAAAGGATTTCGCCTAATGGACCCTGCCACGGTGACGGATTAAAATATTAAACGCAGAACAACGCGAGGAGACAGTTCTCAACGCGCCGAGCTGGTATGTGTCGTTGTACCACGGCAGAGGAGAATCCGCCAGCGGCAAAAATAGCTGGCGGCCGAGGGGGAGAGGTCGGTAAGAAAGCGGGTGAAGTCGCGATGGAAACTGGAGCGAAGAATCGTTCGGGAAGAAAAGAGGAAGGAACGCGATCGCGCGTAATAACGAGCGCGATGGAAACGAGGACCAGACACACGCGAGAGAGCTATCGACGGAGATGGATGGCGGATTAGGTTAGATTTGTTGCGCATCTTCGGACTCTTCTCTTGAGACACTTGGGTGAGGAAAGCAATGGAGAATAAATAATCCGATATGACGACGAGCTCGTTACGCAAGCGCGCGCACGAAAAAAAATTATAAAGGCTTTAACAGCGAGTAATCTTACGCGAAGAGAAGAGAAACTCGTCTTTGAAGTAGATACTCGTGAAAGAGAGAAATTTCCGAGACAGTCGAGCCAGTTTGTACGCGGAAGTGTCAAAACCCGACGTTCAGTTAAAAAGGAAGAAAAAAATTCGAATGTCTGAAGAACGCGAGCCGAGATGAAGATCCGACGATCGGAAATGCGAGATCTAAAGATCCGAATGCGCCCAGAACATTAACTTATGGGTCCAGTAAAACGACTCGTTCAACAATGTCGCGATGTATCTCTCGAGAAAGTATCGCTAGTGAAGATGGAAGCGGTGACGACGAAAGATACCGGACCAGTCTGTGCGCGGGAAACATTTAAATTGCACGGAAAGAGACGGCTACCATGTTATATACGCGACACGCTCTGATGTGGCCGCGACAGCTGGACGGCTCCCGTCTTCTGCCTTCTGTATGCCACATCCTCGTTCTTCGACTGCACATGGTGTCCCGAGAAAAATATGTAACGAGGAACTTCGTTTGCGTTATGGCAGTCGCGCCATTCGTTGGTGAAAACTTGCATAAATTAAACGAATAAATGAAAAGATACGTTGAATAAAAATTTCAAATTCCAAAAATTCAAAGGTCTCAAGGCTAGCCTCAAAATCGGAATATTTAAGTACTCGAGAAATTACACATTATACTTCGACTTTCAAAATTGTGTGCGTGTAAAGTTTGAAAAATCCAAAAATTTCGGGAATGCAGAAGTGTGCATTTTAATTAATACTGTATTAGAGGTGCGTTTTCTGTGGATTTAGAGATAAATCCACGAGAAACGTGACTCCAACGCAATCAAATCCAGCTTTTTCAGCGAAAGACTAAGAGTTAATTAATCTCCAAATATTCCTAACTTAGTCATATCGATACTTGTCTCTCGTTTCTTATCTTATGATCTTCGATTTTATTCTCAGTGATTTTCCACGAGTTTATCCTCTTTTGAAGTCGACAACAGAAGCTGAGGGAATAAAAATTCGTCTTACAACGTATTAGACAGTAGACAGTATACATATTTTTAGAACACCCCGTGGAGAGACTGTGTCGCTTCTCCGTCGCGCCGCGTGTTCCGCGAGCAAGCTAAACACAATCGTTTGTATCGGTGAACTCGTAACTGTCTGCCTCCGTCGTGGTGATTTACGTACTGCCCCTGTAGATAAGTAAGAGAAAGAAAGAGAGATACGCACACAGAGAGAGATAGAGAGAGAAAGAGGACGAGAGCAAGCACGTGGCTGCCTGCGACTTAACAGCGACTTAATCTTATTTCCCGTCCAGCATCGCCGAGAGTGGGCGATGCAACGACGTAGCTTCGCGATTACGCGGCGACACGTCGAGCACAGCGTCGACCAAGCTCCCTATAAATCAGGATCGTTCGAGCACGTCATCGCGTATGGAAATCGCTCATGTGATTTTAAAGAACTTTAAAAGATTTCGTACAGAAACAGAAAGGAACAGAGTGAGTTGAATATTTTATCAAAGAACACAATTCAACTGAATAATTTAAGAATCCTTGTGGCAATGTCAATTTCGCGAATATTTGAAAGAAAAGATATTTTTAAAACTTTCCAGAAGTACATTTGTCACAGAGGGAGGAGAGGGGGGAGAGTTTTGTAATTTATGTTTTCGCACTTAACCCTATTTGTCGAAAGAACGGAGGAAAGTAGGAAGAGTTGTGCAATTTATAAGTTTCGTTTTATTGGCACGCGGTAGTGTAAATTTTGGTTTTCCTGTCTTCCCTTCATCTTATCTGTCAAGAGAAGAAAGGCGGAAGGAGTTGTATAACTCCTTTCGCCTCTGGCTTTCCTGCAGTATATTTCGATATGACTCGGGCGGTTCCTATGATTTTTATTATCGGCGGTCCCTAGGATTTTTATTATTCAGAGTGTTTCTTGAGATGGCCATGTTGCCATAAGTCAATTTCCAGCCCGCGTATGATACATCCGCATCCTACATCGCTACATCGTTGATGAATAAATAAAAACTTTGAGTTGTTTAGCCGGCGGTCTCTTTGAAGAACCGCGTCCGGCTTGTAATCTAGTCGGCTTGATTACCTCGCCAATCCGCGGCCCGTTCTCGGATTTTGTGTGTGACCTAATTTTCTGCTGAAAGCTATATCGGCTCGTACAGGCGACGTTTCTGATTTATAGCTACTGCTATATATGCCTTTTACTATTATCGTCATGATATTCGAGATGTGTCTAAAATTCCGGTTCATGTAAAAAAGGAATGAGTCCTTAATATCATAGAATTTACGGATGTAATGAAAAATGAAAAAATTGTTCTTCTCACATTTATGCAAAATACAAGACAGAAAAGTCTTGTATAGTATCTTAAGGGGACAATAGAAGAACTTTCTAACCATTAAATTGCTAATTTATGATCACTGGGAAATTCAAATCTTTGTGTCCAACATCATAGCATTTCTCTTTATGTAATAACAAATTAGAAACTTGAATATGAGTGCGTTGGTTTTCACTTACACACACACTATGAAGAAGAGGGAAGCGCGAACCAACGAGTTCCGCATGCAAAACCCTTTATATTTTACGCGGAACGCTTATTCTAAGGTACGAAAAAGCATTTCCTCGTATTATGTTAATATTTCTTTGAGGCGCTCAAACATCTAAAGGTCTACGAGCATTCGAGCCGAGAAATATGTCGAGGGAACAGCCGAGTTGAAAGCATCAACTCGCTAAGGTACAAGGATTAAACGAGTTCTCATCGAGTTGCGAAATTACCCATGTATCGCCCGGCGCTTACGCTCGCGGTTCGTAAATCTACTTTGAGCTCGGCGAGATGCGTACCACGGTAATTTCGTTCCGGGAACGACGTCGTCGTCGTCGTTGTCGTCGTCGTCATCGTCCCTGTCCCCGTCGTGGTTCCGAAGAAAGACGTCTCGGTTCCGGTGTCGTCACGGTTCCGAGCTGACGGCAAACCTCGTTGCCTAACAGAGACGTCTCGATTCGCCCGGCGGAACCGTGAAAATCGCCGTGCGTGCGTGCGTGCGTGCTCACGAAACGACAAAAGGAAGGGTTTCGCGACGAAGGAACGACTGCGCTGTGTTTCACTTTGGTCAGATGAATTACGCGTTTTACAATTCGTTTTGCGAGATCCGTACACGCTGAGAGAAGAAATCTCTCAGGAACAAAAAATATTTACCCTGTGGCCGTTAATAATACATTCACTGACACTGATATAAAATATTTTTCAATTTAGAAAAAATATCTGAAGACCTTTTCTCGAAAACATTTATCTATTTCATTTAAGTAAAAGAATTTAGATTTAGGCAAATATTACTACTAGTACTCACCAAATCAATATTTTTTATTTCTTAAATATTTTTTCTCTCAAGACCACATCGAGTCTCGAGTACCTCACAATAATCCTCACATAATTTTCCAATGCATGCCGTAAAGTCGCGTCTTGGAATATTGATATTTTTTAGGAGATTCTTTATCGCGTTACCACGAGAGGAATTTATTATTCCTCAGCTGGGTATACAATATCGATCAGTATGTAATATCGAGTACACAATGTACAGCATAATGCACCTAATAGTTAAGCACTCGACTTATCGCACGCGCCGCGGTTTTTCCTCTCTGCAAGAAAAGCACGAGCTGTTCAATCGTGTTATTCGTTATGTCACTTCGTTAACCCTCATAATCCGGGAAATTATCATAGTAGCGTGGCAGCAATTTTGTAAAATTCAACTACAATTCTTCTTATTATTATTGTTATCATTATTATCAAAATTTTCTATACAAGTCAGTAAAAAACACTTTAAAAATATATAAAAAATCTAAAAATGTTTTAATAAAAAAATTCAAAAATGCACGAATATATTTATGTCATACAAATTTTTAATGTTTTACTAATAATATACTTTGAGATTTGTGCAAATAGTAATAGAAACATTGTTTAATATCTTGATTCTGTTTTATCATGTATTTTTGCATGATTCTTTTGCTAAAAATAAATAAATTTATGTTCCTTTACGATATTCAATACAAAAAGAAAGTTTCTTAGATATGGTTAAGAAAATAAGAAAAAAAAATCAGTTTAGAAGACACCGTACGATTCGAGAGGTCACTATTACAGTGGCGCGGTGTCGCGTTTTTTATTAATCTATTCTTCGACGTATGACTGTAAAGGTTAAAGTACAGCGTTTCAACGCCCCCAGGATTCTACGCGTGCAATAGCATCGACCCCCGCCAGACGATTAATAATCGCGCCGCGCTAATTATAGAGAGTCCACGAAAGCGTTGACCACATTACACGCTTGCCGAACGCGAGTCGACGCCCCGTCAGGCGTGTTGAGGTACGCCGTCTCCCGAACCGTCCACGGACGGTACATTGATTTATGAACGGCCGCCGACTCGCCCCGCGATCTAATCGCGACGATTTTCGGCCCGAAACAGCCAGGCCCGCGAACAGAAGACGAGTCGCTTCTCCGAGAGAGGAAGGCGAGGCAGAGACTCCCGGTGTGACTCCCGAGACGGAATCATTAATCCTTCTAATTGCCACTTGGAAGTCACCGCGAGGCAAGCGCGTTTTTCTCCGGGCCTTCCCCCTCCTCTCTCTCACGTCCCTGACCGGGCCCTCTTCGTCCCTAAAACTTAAACTTGTGCTTTTCCCCGACATCTACCGTTGCCTGTTCTTCTTTTTACTCTTGGTGCGTTTCTTCCTCTCGCTCGAGCCACGAGCGAGCGGACGAATCGACGACGACTGTCAGGGACCGAAGATAAACCACGTCTTCTTCAGCATCACGGACAGCGGCAGGGAGGGACGGAGGCAGGCTGTTCCGGAAAAAGACAGAAGGGACGGACGTCTGGTCGCGACTCGGTAACACACTCGGTCGACAGATGTAGGATTGTTTATTTGATTAGCGGCGTCATTAATCAGGAGGCCCGACCCACCCCGAAGAGAAGCGCCGCTGAGCTCCACCCGATCGCCGGCAGTTCTCCGTCCACGGAATGAAGACGAACGCAGTGGCGTGGATTAGGGTGTGTACCGCTAGTTGCGATAACGCGATCGATCGCGAAGCATAGTGCTATGAGGATCTACACGATGCATGACTGGGGAGCTGAACGGACGCGTTAGTCTATTTGTGAGGTAATGGGAAATGTGTTATATATGTATGCGTCGCGTTCTGCACGTCAATTTCTGTGCTCAGTGGTCAGATCGAAGGATTCGCGAACATAAGAGACTCGAATAGGCAGAAGGACGAGCTTGAAGAAATGCCGACGGAGAGATATCAAAGATCCATAGATTTATGAATCTTAGAATCCGAGAATTTTATCGACGTCATAAATCCCGAGACCCAAAAGATTAACATTCTCCTAGTCGACGTCCCAAAAACTCATCTGAAGATTATAGAATCGATAAATTTCGAGAATGAGAGAATCCCACAATCCGAAGAAATCGAAGGTCGCAAAGGGTGGCGGGAGTTCTAAAAATTCTGAAGCTCGGGTAGATAATCGATGGCACGCGGCACGACAGGTATAGGTACGTTCTACAACTATGAATAAACTATGAATTCTATTCTACTATGAATAAACGTAATAACGCTTGATGATTGCTCATTCCTTTCGTTCGCACTTAATTTCTTCATCTTTCTATCTTTTCCCACCGTTAACATATCACGACCATAAGATAAATTTCTAGTCAGATTTAAAGACGATGTTTCACGCCAACCAAGAACGTGAATTATTGCCTTTGATCCTAGAAGACTAGAAATTTATCCCATTGTCTTGATTAAGTTGATCCTAATCAATTATCTGGCTTGCATAAGGCGATGTTGTATCACATGACTGTCAGGATTGTAATCCTGACATGATAGTAGTGTAACTCAACATGGAACAAGATAAAATATAAATCCAAAAATATTGATTTTCACCGAAGTTATAGTAGGTCAAAGTTGCCTGACAGGCCCAGATTGTACTGCACGTCCCAAACAATATGATTGCACGAGAATTAAGTGCGGCATGTGCGCATTTCACAAGCGAGAACGCAATCGACTCTCCTTCGTAAAAGTAATTCGCAATGACTCGCGAAACGGATCGCCACTCGACTGCCGGCGTGCGACACATCGCGCACGACTGGGCTGCATTTCCTCCCGACAAGACTGGCATCGGCGGAGCGCGGTGCGGCTCTCTGCGGTGTGTGCGAGCTCGGTGATTTATCTATTTGTCCTCCGTGAAAACGAGCAGAAACGTCAAGCGTGCACCGCGCGCGTCCGCCTGGCAAACGACAGCGCGCGTATTCGCGCGACCTGATTCTCGGGAACGGCGCGGCCGCCGGTCGACTGGCCGGCCGCGACACCCGACCGCAACAAATTCAAATCCAGCAAATCCCCAAATGGGCTTGCGGGCTTGCGATGTCTGCGCGCGACGCCGCCGTTCGTTTCTCCTCCTGCGCGAGCGTCGCGCTGTCGCGGCGCGATTTTTCGCGGTCGCGAGTACACGTCGGCAGCGACGGTCCGCAGACCGCCCTCGCAATTTTCAATCAAAGCGGACGCTCTCGCCAAAGGCTACTACTTCTGCGAGATGGAAGTATCGATACGCCGCTCGCTTTTGATATTGAGTAACGACGCGGACCTTCGGTAACGGTGCCTTCGGCTTCCGCGTTGGCTACGTGTCGATGACTCGGAAAGCGATATCGAGCGAAAAATAACGGCGCGACGCTCTATTAACTCGCAAGTACTCGCTACATGCTAGTTCGCACAATATGCATGTAGCCAGCGTGTAACTATTATATCGTGTCTCACTCCTCCTCTTTCACAAGCACGCGCGTGTGCTTTGAAACACCAAGTGCTGCACTTTAACCCTTCAGAGTCCAGTGTACATAATTATGTGCATTCACTTGGACTTCTCCCCAAACTGTGTTTATATTAGCAAAGTAATGATTCTGTCTATAGAAAATAAAATTCGTTCGAATGAACGTTCAGTCGGTTGAATGAATTACATAGTTGCTGCGATGAGAGTTATCAATTGTGTGTGATGCAATGATTCGGTCAATAGTTGCATCAACGCAGTTTAATGTCGCATTAACGCGTAATTCGTTCAACAGACATAATATTTCTTGAAAGATAGGTGACCGTCGATTTTGTCGGTCTAACATTTCCTTCTTCTTAGTTTCTTAGTACATGATTATGTATATTCAGGAAGTCGTACTTCTAAACGGTCAATTTTATTCGGGCCACAAAATTTTTCATCGCGAGCATCTTTTAAGACTCCACTTGATGAAAAACAAAATTTGTCACTCAAACGGGATCGATGCCTGGGTTTCAGAGAATCACCAGAGAAACTGGTGACTTGTACGATCGCGTCACGATCCAGAAAGAGGAGAAATTATTTCGCCGCCGTACGTGACGGTATTACCCGCGAGATAAATTCAAACGCGATCACGTACACACGCGCGAGAGAGATTACGCGATCCGATCGATAGATCTCACCGGTGGAAATACGGCGCGCGTGAAAAGTCCCCGTAACCTCCGCGACAAATCGACCACGCGCGCCGCAGACATCCGATACGTTCGATTCCACGCGCGCGAGGGGAGGTCACCGCGGGACTAGTCGCATCAGCCATTGTAACGAGTGTCGCGAAATGGAAAATATTTCTGCGATACGCGGACCGCAATAGCGTCGGAATTACCGGACCGCCGTCAATAACCGCGACAGCGTGTCCGCGAAATCCGATTCGGCATCGCCAAAACAGCCGCTCCGCAAGGTGGAGCAGACGATCCTTGCCATTCTCCGGCCGAATATTACGGCGGTTTACGCGCGCCGATGATCCCGCGATGCAGATGAAGGCCGACGTCGATGGTTGGCCACGCTGATTGCCTTTTCGCCGGTCATTCGCGAGAATTTAACGGGACTGCCGATGACCGGCCCGGTGGATTAACACGAGCGCCGAATTTGCTCGAGCGATAACGACCACGTGTCGTATGCACGTACATGTTTTTTTTTTTTATCAAATGCAATAATGGAGCGTCTGTTATCTCATGACACTACTATGATAAAGGTCTGTGTTAACAATCGCGCTCCTTCCTCCCAGCTGCAGCCGCCTCGGCAAAGTTCAAATCGATTTCTGCTTAATAAAGCCGCAATGGGGAAGTCTAATATTGTGAAGTCTATAAAGAAGATTAAAGAGGTTTTGCAGAGACCCAAGTTTTCATTAAGTTCGCGCGATTTAGGAAGAGATTGTGTTGCCTCCGAGCCTTGAAATTAACATCTTTACTAGCAGGATTTGTTTGGAACACTTTCCTCTTCTTGTATTTTTTTCCTTTTTTACATAATTTTGTAAAACAAAATCAGTATGATAATATGGACATAGAAACATCCACATTTGCATCATCGCGCATACATGACGCTGGTCTCTTGCGAGAAAGATTGTTGCATTATACAGAGTGTCTCAGACTTCCATGATGACCCTTTGTGAGAACGTAGAACGGATTGAGATGAGCAAGAAAATCCTGTACTGTTTTGCGATATTCGGAATAATAGTCGAGATATTAATTAAAGAAGATTGGTGAATAATCACACGCAATATGGTAGATGAGCTGCAGTGGCGCCGTCTGCCGTTGTATACTTATACATTAAATCAAACTGAACAAAAAAGTTTTTATCATTTCGTAAATGACCACATAGATTTTTAGATATTAATTAAAGAAAATTTGTGCATTATGGTATACAATCATATATAACAATTTTCTTTAATATTTAAAAATCTGTGTGGTCATTTGCAAAATGGCAGAGGACTTTTTTGTTCAGTTTAATTTAATGTATAAATATACAACGGCAGACGGCGCCACTGTAACTCATCTACCATATCGCCCATGATCATTCATCAATCTTTTTTAATTAATATCTCGACTATTATTGCGAATATCGCAAAACGGCACAGGACTTTCTTGCTCAATCCGTTCTACGTTCTCACAAAGGGTCATCATGGAAGTTTGAGACACCCGGTATACACACACTGTGTGAGAGGAAAAATATCTAAGGTAATAAAACGTATGCACAGTGGATACTAATAACGTATTTATCTATACCGATATAAAATATTTTTTAATATAAAATATAAAATAGTCTTGCAAATATAAAACATTTTCCAAATAAGAAAGCATATATTTTCACGACAGCAATTGTTTATTCTATTCAAATGAAAGAATTTAAATTTAAGCAAATAGTTATAAACAGCCACCGAAAAGATATCTTTAATTTCTCAGATATTTTTCCTCTCAGTGCGCGAACGTATGAGAAAACGTCCCGTTGCATTGTGGCGATGAAAAAGACGGGTATTCTTTGCGCACAATTTCACGCGAACTCCACGTCAGTTTTCAGAAAATATTTTCAGTCTCATGTGCTGATACGTGCGATTAATTAATAGATTATTTCCCCAGAACTAATAAATTACAGTGAATAGATGCCAGTGAATTGCGTGAACGGATTCGCCCGGCGAATTGTAGACTATAATTGTCGAGCTAAAATTAAAATTAAGTGACGTCTCAGCTCGGGGTAAAGCCACGCTCAACGAAGCTTCTCAACGAAGAGAATTTTCAATACTAAACGACGTTACGATATCAACTGACAAATTATGCGGCGAAATCGCGACGGCCAGAATCGCGCGCGCACGAACGTCGAGACTTGTTCGGCTATTTGTGCTTTTAAGCGTCGCCCTCGGAATTTCGAGAATCGCGCGTGTAGTCGGCAGCAGATCGTTCTGGCGGTTACAAGCACGTTCCGGAGCCGGAGAGACGACGCTGCTCGCCGGCGGACAGGTATTTCGGGCCGCTGCATAATTGAACGAGACGTTCACCGGGGCGCTCCACATCTGCCCGATGCATCGCGCTCGACCGCATCGCTCCGAGATCCGCTCACCGCTAACTGCGGAAAGGGTTTCTCCCGAGGTTTTCGCGGCCACCTTTCTCGATCGCAACGTTTCCATGATTCGCGATCATTCTCGGCTCAGCGTATAATTATCCGCGTGCTTTCGCGTCTTTATAAAGAGCGCGACGAAATATCCATATGCTCCTCAATTTCTTCGTATGTCGAATACGATTTGTAATTACTCGTAATTATCTTTGGTTTTGTAATAAAATTGATTGGAAAGTCGATTTCCAATCAATTTTATTACAAAACCAAAGATAATTACGAGTATTTACAAATACATCAGTTTCAAATTGTAGCCTTTTATACCGTTTCCACAAGAAAATGAACCCAAAAAGTTTCGAGACTTTGTCTCATTCCCAACAAGAACTTGAGTGATATGACTCTTGACGCGAATAATATTCTTTAATTCTTTTTGGTAGCGCCATTTGTCGAGTTTAAAACTTTTCAAATCCATTTTCTTAGAAACGGTAAAAAGATACATTTTGAGACTTATATATTTATAATCTATTCATGATTATTTTTCGTTTTATAACAAAATGAGATTTTGAGTGTTTTCACTATCATTTGGAACGAACTTCGTTTTGAATGAGATTACACATTCCAAGAAATTTAGGAAATAGTAAATTTTGCTAGAAATAACAAATATTTTAATAACACATTTTTTCTCTCAAAATACATAAATAGCATATATGAAAGAAAAGGATAATAATTTTCTAGACTATGTCTTTTCCTTAATTAAAAAATGCTATAGTAATTTATGCGACAAATTCTCTCCGAGTACATAGAAAAAATACTGTTGCATCAACAACATCAATTTAATCAGAACAAATCTTCTTGATTCAATATTTATAAGAATTAATAATAGAATTATTAAAACAAAAGTATGACGTGTTGGTTTTCTATGATACCGCTATTGAATTAAGAGGACTTATTTTAATGAGATGCTGTTGATACATCTTTTTTCTTCTAAAATAAAAATATTTTATATTTTGTATTTTGGAATTTGGTCAGATTCTAGTATCTCAGAATTTTCTAGCGCTTTCGAATCGTTTTGTGAGTATTCCGACTCGGCGATTTCAGACACTGTTTCGATACTACGAACAAGACATTCAGCTCGATTTTCGTACTTTTGCATTATATATGTTCGACGGACTCTAGAATGGAACCTCTCGGGTTGCGGAAATTTCGAAAACCGCGTTCACACACATTTTCCGTCGCTTGGGCCCTTCGCGCACTAGGACGATTGAAGTGGGACTCGAGAGGAATCCCAGGACGTGCAGGAGGCGCCGTGTAACATGGTAGGGTGGAAACGGCGGGAAAAGAGACAAAGAACCAGACGGACCAGACACAAAGAACCGTTGCGTCGGTGGTTAACGAGTCGTCCAGTGCCTTTCCTTAGCTTTTGAGTACGCGCGAAAGCTCGGGCTCTCGCGAGCGCTTCCCTCGAGACCAGGCAAGGTCCTCTCCCCCAGGCAGAGCGAGTCGGCAGGAAGAGAGGATACGCGAGGATAGAGCGGGCGCGGGAAGGAAGAACGGCCCGGTTCAGAGTCTGGGGCTTATATATCTGCCGGAACTAATTGTCCCATAATTCACTCTGTCCGGCGGCAACGTTGCTCGTCCGCTTATCCGCGACCGCTTCTTTCCTCGTCGGCACCGCCGTTCTCCGTCGACGTCGTTTCGTTCGTTCGTTCGTTTCGTCGTATTCGTGAGAGAAGAGAAGAAAATAGGAAATAATATCAATCCACATTCCCCGCAATATCGATTGACGACCTTTCGATATTCGAAATATTTCGAAGCTACATGTTATTGAAATTTTGACATTGCGACTAAACCGGCTTTTATGATCTCTGTAGAATATCTTCAACTCGCTGTAGTAATTGATTTAAAAGTAAATAATAAAAGGAAAATATTATAATAATGAATTCTTGTATTGTACAATCGTAAAACGTTTTTATTAAATCAAATATTAATTTTTAATCGTTATCCCATATTATCGTTTAAATGTCGTTTTCTTTGTGTATATTATTTATATTATAAAAAGACTTTTACAAAAACATTCGACAAAAACATTCGCGCTAATATACTGTCGAAAGGTAAGTTTACGCAAATAAATTATTTTTGTGGATTTTTGGTTCAATGCAACATCTGAAACTGTTTGTGACAATATATGTATTATACGGAAAGAATATTATTTTTTTTCAATTACTCTATATAATTTATACTAATTTTAATTAATAATTATACTATTCAGTTGTACTATATGTATCTTTATATTACATTTATTTCAATTATACTATGTTTCTATAATGTAATAATCGGATAGATCAGCAAGATCTATTTTGTCACAAACGTAACAAATGTTTTAATGATAAATTTCAGTTTCTAAAATACAAATAGTGCATACGAGATTAACGGATAATAAATTACTGCAGAATGTCGAAATATTCCGCTCGGTTACAACAAATTCCACAGTAATCTTTACTACAAAATTCTCTCCGTACACGTGACTCTTTCTCTTACGTTCTCGAAATACTTTAACCGATAGTCTTTCGTATTATCCGTTCGGGGACTCCCACACGGATCTCGGAATTCGCTAAGCTATTCTGACAGTAGTGTCAGTAGTTGCAGCAGTTAACCCAAAGACCCACCAAGACATCCACCACGCAACTGTCGCGTTAGATTCTCAACCTCCGACTCCGCAACTGCAACTTGTTTGTCGACGCGCGCTAACTGAATAAGGACTCCGAACATATCGCGCAGAAATAATTAAGCCCTTCCAGCAACATTATGCCCGAAATCGTGACGTAAACGCACGCAATCCCGATGCGGTCGTCACTCGCACGAGGAGGGGGAAAGGAGCCGGATTAGAAGGCGAACTGGGGCAATGAAACTTCGTTGGCGCCGCGTGTGTACGTATTTCACAAAGTGAAATGAAGTCCACGACGTACTGCGCCGAGGTGGAACGATTAACCAGCTTGGTAACGTCTTCATTCGTCAACCCGCGGCGATACTTTTTGCCGTAGCGGCAAGACGATTGGATATCGTCGACGGAGTTCCCGCGACTTTTTGCACGAAGCCACGGCGCGGTATTGCGAAGTGTCGGTTTTGCGAAACCGCTCGGACCTTTGACGCTAATGCACTTTGCGTCCAGACACCGTTGCGCACGCGGTGCCCGTCATTCCCGAACGACATTTTCCGTCCTCCAGGTGTCGGACTTTTTTTTCTCACCCGCTGCCTCACGCTTCTCCTCTCGCCGGAGGATCGATACGCTCGCCGTTACGATTAAATTCGCTCGTTGTTCCCGACATGTACCCCCAAGTAATTAGTATGTCCCTGATGCTTATTAAAAATATTACAGAAAGTGCGTCATATTTTTTCTCCTTTAGCTTGTTATGAATTGTTATGAATGAAATTTATTATGATGTTACTATACCTGCTTCTCGTTTATGTTAACAAGTTTAATAATAAATTCAACTTGAAAGTAGAGAAAATAATGATGAAATTTTTCAATTTTCCAATTTTCCGAAAACATCATTTAATTTTTCACATAAACGAAAAAAGCGACCGGCAAAATAGATAAAGTTACCTCACGAGATTCAGTAGATGGGGAGCTGTAGAGCGAGAAAATTTAGCAAAATAATCGAGTATGTATTTGCGATTATTAAGCAGACAAGAGGACACATCTTGTAAGGCAATAAAGGCAATAAAGGCAGCCGTTCTCGGCCTGACGACATTTCCGGCTCGTGGAAACAGTGGCAGTGTGAGGCGAATTTCGAAGACACCGTATGTGCCGTCTGTATATTTAAACAAGTTACATCGGATTTTCCGGCGCGAACATCTGCCATAAACGGAACAGCGCCAGCACGCGGGGGTGTGCGAAAGTTTAAATAATGTTTCGGGTTAGTGAAATAGCATCTCCCATCGGGAGCCTCGGAGTTATTTTCGTTCGCTTTCAAGCTGACGCGACGCGCGTTATTACACCCGCGAGCACGGCAAGCAGCGACGTGCCGAGCGAGTAACGAAAATCCAATTCATGAATTCGCGCTTCCGGCGATCACGGCAGTACCGGGAGTCGGCGATATCGAGCGTAAATAAGACGCGCGTAAACGCGCGATTAAATCCGCCAGCGGTTCTCCGACCGCGGAACGCGTCCTCGCTGCGATCCGTCTGTGTAAACTGACTGGATCAAAGATTCGTCTGTTTACGTCTTCTCTTATCTCCTACCGTCAGATCGGAAACACGTCGCGAAAGCATCATCATAATCGTTCAGTGACACGAAGTAGCGAAGCGCTTTCACAAAAATGGATTCTAAGATTCGTGTCAATAGTAATTACTTGAAACCCAGATGCCTCATATGAGACACTCAGATTATAATTTACAGTCAGACGTGAGCTGAATCGTGATTACAAATATAATGTCGCATATATTGTACAATTCAAATAAAAAAACTCATCAAACTCAGATCTAAATATCTCATGTAGGTCAAGTTTCAAGTAACGATTAATAAAGGGATGTCGGAGCGAGCGACGAACTCGATAATGCTGAGCGATTATCAAAAAATAGAAAACGTTATCATTTGCCGACGATATCGGATTTATGTACTACACATAGATACTTATGAAATAAAGACGATCGTTAAATAGCTAACATGATACCGCTATCATCTTTTCACAGATGTTATGCAAGTGTCTGTACTACGTTGTCATTTCAATTTTCTTACACATAGATGTTACGTAAATGTGAGTGCTACGTTACCGATATTCGCATTCTCTACAAAATAGGTTCTTGCTACTTTTCTGATGAATTCTTCAAACCGCTTGTGTACTGGGTACATCAAAGAAAAAGTTTTTAGAGAAGAGTGTTGCAGGCGCAAGCGTAGTTTGCGAATAATTTTTTGAAAAATACGTTACCTATTATTTGAATTTTCAATATAATTAACAAGGGTAATTTGAGATATCATTTTTATTCCGCATTGACCAACGTTATTTTATTTTCACATGTAATTTTATCATATAAATTGAAGCAGTCAGTACGCTGTAATTTTTTAAAAATGAAATCAGTGTCGATAGCAATAGTTCCACATCGTTTTCATCCTTGAGACAGGAATGCACTATTTCATTTATGCATCTACTTATACACAAGCATTTTTAAATTGGTCAAGTCAACACAAAGTAAAATTTATTGGGAATTGTCGTTGACGTGATACCGAATACCTTTGCAAAACTATTGTCTCGTGCTGATTCGACAAAATTAAAAACTCTTTTGCATAGTGAAAGTATGGACAAAAATAAAGCGGAGCATCCATCAATATAACACGAAAATGATAAGAAACAGTTACTATCACGACATCGAATCTTCCTGCAAAGTTTACTTCTTTCTACCTACGTCGAAGTAAACATACGAAAATTTCTTTAGGAAACTTTAAAAAATTATCCCAGGTTTAACTAACTCGGTTTAATAAATTAACGAAGACTCAAAGGTCGAATCTCGGCTTAATAATAATTTAGCGAAAACACAAAACACTTCGGTTGAATCTCGGCTTAATAATTTAGCGAAAACACAAAACACTTCGGTTGAATCTCAGCTTAATCATTTAGCGGAGCCTCAAAACACATCGGTTCGAATCTCGGCTTAATCGTTTAGCGGAATCTCAAAACACTCCGGTCCGAATCTTGGCTTAATAATTTAGCGGAAAATCGAAACATTACGGTTCGAATCTCGGCTTAATAATTTAATTTGTTACCTTTAATTTATCGAAATTTAATTTGTCGTCTTGTTAACAACAAACGCGTATGCATAAGAAAATATCTCCGAAGAGATAGTATGTCGTATATAATACGACATAACAAATTATAAAATATATTAATCAAATAATATATATAGGGCACACATAATATATATATATATATATATATAACATATATAGAACATAAAAGAAGTATATATAACATATACAGAGCATATAAATATTACATATTGAAATATATCAGTTTAATGTATCATCAAGAAATAATCCGACGAGAAAGAAGCCTGCCGAGTCAAAATTTCAATTGACCATTGTTATGAAAGAATGATGAAATTCAAACAATTATAAGCTTTTAAAAACAATTATAAGCAATGGATACTCCATTCATATCTTTTTAATCTAAATAAAAAAATTCAAGCCTTATAGATGCTTGAAATGAACTAAGAAATAGTTCTTTTTTACCAGTCGCGTATTTTTGAACATTTTTCTAAGGATTGAGCTAGTCAGTACTCTTGATGAAATGGAAATGCTTGACTCGTTGAACTATGGCGAAAATCTCAGAGCTAAATTCTTTGGTTAGATCATTCTTACATAAATCCGGCGAATTGCAAATTCCAATTCTTGCTTTATTTCCTGTCGGATCCAATGCGACGTCTACGTACATGCAATCTACGTAAAGTGACGCTTTATGTCTACTATATGAGCGTCTAAATTGAGCGCTCACCATTGCGCGTTGTCCCACGGTGTCCAGGGCCCACCAGCCATCCTGTCGCTACACCTGACACTGCAATGGTCCTCGCGTCCCACGTCGCCTGTAATTCACTCCCGACCGCGGTAATCTAACGGAGGTTTCACGAAAAATCCCGTCTTTCTTGAGGGATACATTCCGAGTTACGAATTGCGTATGAAATATCGCAAACTGCGTCTTCGAGGAAATGTCGGCCTTTCGGATAAACGAGTATAGGCAACGAATTCAGCAACAGTCCAATCGAGTTGTAGTGTATCGCTTTGATACATGCGCCACGAATCGCTTACGAAAAAAACGGAATCTGCGAGCGAAAGGAACACACGACGCGAATCGAAGGCCGATCTCGCGAAATCTTTTGACGCGTGGGCGAAGTAATCTGTGCGAGATTCTCACATACGACACGGAATATCCCTAATGTAACGTTTCGATGGTACAGCGTAGTAGGCTGCAATACAGCTCCGCAATATTTTTGCGGATTACAGCTCCGCAATATTTTTGCGGATAACAGCTCCGCAATACTTTTGCGTGAGACAATTCCGCAATGCTTTTGCAGATAACAACTTCGCAATATTTCTGCGAAGTTCGTTCGCAACTCTTCCGCAAATACGATCCGGTGAAATTCGCAAACCTATCAAATTAATAATCGCGAACGCGAACGTGAATGAAAAATCAAAAACTATGAAAATTGTGACGATAGAGATAAAGATTCTATTCAAAATTCAAAATGTAACCATTCAAAATGCAAGGAAATCATAAGTATTGAAGTATATTCAAAATTCATCAAAATTCAAAAAAAATGTTACCGCGTGAGATATTTGTCTGCGTTCGATGGAACTTGTCGCGCGCCACCTAAGTAAACAAACAACTACTCGCATGTCTGACTTGTGTATATCGCGTTTTTCGCGAAGGATAAACGCTCGCTAGCATTGTCTCTATTGTGCTCCGCGTTAGGAAACTTTAACTCTAAGTGAAAAATTCAAATCTGAAAAATTTCCAACGATCGTGAAATTAATTTTGCGAGCATTTAATCACGTTAGATCGCTTTGTACAGGTACGCACGATATCGAATTTTATTTAATAATGAAGCACGAACTCTACTTTATAAAATGCAATCGCGATTCAAGTTCACGCGAAAGAGAAAATTGAGAAAATTAACGACGACGAAAAATCTATGACGCGGATGATATGATTGCGCATTTTCTGTGGCGCAATCTCTTTGCGCATTGGCACACTGCTCGAGACACCTGGAAGATCGCATTCAATAAAACTGAATAATTTTACAAAATTATTTTACAAATTTTGAATGTTCAGAGCGTATACTCAATACTTTAAGCATCTACTAGATAGTGTTGAGATTTGATTAATCAAAATTTCCTCCGACAAAAATCGTCGACCAATCAATATTCTAAGTTAATCAATTAATAAATATATGTACATTGAAAGAAAAATACTTGAAAATTTATTTGCTAAATTTAATTATTATTTATTATTTAATTTAATTTATTATGTAAAATATGTATTATTACTAATATTATTATTTGAAAAAGCGATATTCCAATTGTTTCGAGCAGTGTGATTTTTATTGGACGACACGTACACATACTACACCTACAGCAAAGTAAATCGCATTGATTTAATAAGCATGCACTACATCGAAAGACTTTTTGTCTTTCTATTATCAATATGTTTCCTGTTTTGACTCACCAAACCGCCGATCAGGGTAGCCACATTCTGCTTCTATTTCTGGAACAGAAAAATGCCAGTTCGCCGATTAGATTAATGTATTGATGATGATTTGAGTGAAGAAGTTTAAAGGATTAAGAAAATAAACGCGATATTTTTCATGCTGGAAGAATTTTTCGGAATGCATTTACACTTAGAATATTCCGCTTTCCTTTTTCTCGACGTTGCAAATAAATCTCTTAATCAGAACAAATCAAAATTTTTCAAGTAGTGATGTTACTCAGAAAAAATTCTTCCGCGTGTAATTACAATTTAACGCGATCTTTGATTCGATTCAAATTATCTCGATTTCGAGCGCAAAAGAATTATCAATCTTATCGGATTTCTAATTACAAACGTTAATTAATGAAACTCACCTTCGAGCTAACCCCACTCGGCCCGAGCCAGATCCTCCGGCGCAGCAGCCCCTAAGAGTCAGCTGGTCGTCTACTTCGTCTCTGTAATAGAAAGCAGATTTAATTTAGTTTTACACACGACAATGGAGGCATTAAAAATTCGATTTCAAACAAGAGAATTTATAGTTTCATCGGATTATAGATTTATCGGAATTATGAACTCAAATTAGTGAAACTCACCTTCGCGCCAACTCTGCCAGGCCCGAGTCGGATCCTCCGGCGCAGCATCCCCTTAGAGTCAAGTGCTCGTCTCTGCAACAAAAAACAGATTTAAATGAGTATTAATTAATTACACGATTAGGAGGAATTAAGGAACTCAATTCCAAACAAAAAAATTTTCAGTTTTGTCGGATTTGTAACTATAAGTACAAATTAGTAAAGCTCACCTTCGAGCCGACTCAGAGCAGGCTCGAGCCGAATCCTCCGGCGCGGCATACCCCAGGCATCGCATTCCCTAGAGCCACGTGACTGCGTCTGCTCTATTGGATCTCTGTGACAGAAATATTCGAATATTATTACTTCTTTATTCAATTATTATTTAATTTATTCGTTTATTATTTAATTAATGCTTTTACGCATAGGAAAGTAACTCGGGCGTGCCATTACGACAATTTCTTTACCTCGTCTTTAATCAGTTATTATTGCCGTTGCCCAGTTATTGTTATTGATTGTTATTACCGATTATTCGATCATCATTATTCAGTTATTATCCGCTCGCGGCTGTTATCACACGATTGTTGACCAGGTATTATTATCACTACCATTTATCATTAAAATATTATTACTTTTTTATTATTACTTTTCATATATACTTATTTATAGTAATACTGCTCGAGAATCGTGTGATAATAGCCGGATAATAACTGAATAACGATGATCGAATAATAACAATGAATAACAATAACTGGGCAACGGCAATAATAACTGATTAAAGACGAGGTAAAGAAATTGTCATAACGGCACACCCGAGTTGCTTTCCTATGCGTAATAACAATAATTAAACAATAATCGAATAAAGAAGTAATAATACTCTAATATTAAATAAATGATAAAATAATATTTGATCGGCATTGAGGAACTCGATCGCGACGTTTCTCTATCTAACATGTAAAAAAATTAATAAAACGCGGTAATTACTTGTGGCGGTAAAACCTGCAACACCTGCTCACGTGATAAGTACGCGTCTTAATTCGTCTTAATTGTTGCCTTAATTATCGCGAAGTCGAAACGCGATA
>NW_022639519.1:1406371-1417064 GCF_010583005.1 Odontomachus brunneus | reverse complement strand
AAGCATCGCTCAGTCAGTGGCACGAACAGACTGTTACGACGGTATGTTTACCTAGCCTTTGTGGAGCCTAGAGTTTTTGTTAGAGCCATTATCCAGGTATTATTATTACCGATTATTCGATCATCATTATTTCGTTATTATCCACTAGCAGATATTATCACATGATTGTCGAACAGATATTATTATCATTACCATTTAATATTTGAGTATTAATACTTCTTTATTCGGTTATTATTTAATTTATTTGATTATTATTTAATTATTGCTATTACGCATAGGAAAGCTACTCAGGCGTGCCGTTACGACAATTTCTTTATCTCGTCTTTCATCAGTTATTATTGCCGTTGCCCAGTTATTGTTATTCATTGTTATTACCGATTTTTCGATCATCCTTATTCCGTTGTTATGCACTCGCGGATATTATCGCGCGATTGTCGAACAGATATTATTATTATTAACATTTAATATTCAAGTATTATTACTTTTTTATTCGGTTATTATTTAATTTATTTAATTATTTATTTATTAAATTATTTATTTATTAAATTTTTTATTAAATTATTTATTTATTTATTTATTAAATTATTTAATTTATTTGGTTATTATTTAATTATTGCTATTACGCGTAGGAAAGCAACTCGGGCGTGCCGTTACAACGATTTCTTCGTCTTTGTTCAGTTATTATCGTCATTGCGATAAATAGTTACGTGGGCTCTGAGGAAACTATATATATATATATACAGGATGGCCTACGTAAAGTGTTACAAGCTAATAACTCTAAACATATTTGTCCTATCAAAAAGTTGTTGATGAGAAAGTTTCATATATTCGAGGGGTCTTTCTAACTACGTAAACAAAAATCCATTTCCGTCCCCTCTTGAAGAGGGGCGGGGGGTAACTTCAAAGTTTCAAATGAGCCCCTCTATACAATGTTACATATTTGGATTCTACGGGAAAAAACAAGTAAACTTTGTTTAAAATATTTCTTTGGAAAATGCTCCTATCAAAAGTTATAAACATTTAAACTTTAATGTAGAGTGCATTGAAATTAATGATAAAAATTTTTATTTAATTAAAAATAATTAAATATGTTTAAAGTTATTAGCTTGTAACACTTTACGTGGGCCATCCTGTATATATACAGTATATACAGGATATACAGTATATACTGTATATACAGTATATACTGTATATACACAGTACTATATATACACTCTGAGTATTCAGACATTGTGAAAAGTACGATGCCATCTCGAAAAATATCCATGAACTAATTTTTTGCTCTACTTTATTATAGTTATCGGAAAACCTAACCGAATGTAATCATAAACTTTTCTGCAAACTTTTTATCTTTTTTGGCATCAAACTAAATTCTGAAAGTGTAGTAGTGATCTTTGAAATTTCCCTGGTTGGAGCATCCACAATTTCGGTATGTACAACCTGCAGAATGTTTGTATTAAACAAATATTGTACTATTAGATTTAATTTCCGGGTTTGAGCCGCGTGAATTCATCTTTGTTTGATTCTGACATTTCGCGAACATTTCAATACAAATCTAATATGCATGGACACCGCGAAAGCCTAAAAAAATCAAATATTATACTAATTGACAACTCAAAATTTTAATTTAAACATATTTTTTTCGTTTTCGTCACATTAAGCATTGTTCCAATTAATTTTTGCTTACACTTTTGTTATGTAAGAGCTGTTGTAATTCTATGCAAGCAACAAGACGTAAACTTTGCAGAAAAAAGTCAATGTTATGTCGGTAAAGTTTTCATGTCCGGCATCCCCTTATCACTTACCATATTAATAATTACTGTTTGAAACGTGTCTCAAGTGAGATATTCAGATTTGAATTCAGAGTTAGATGAGAGATCTTCAGTTGAGTCGCGATTAGAGATAACATATAAATGTTATATATATCATATAATTCAACATCTGAAGCTGCTAATTTATGATAATATATATTACACGAAAAGAATATTATCTTTCTAGATAATCTATTACGCAAATAATATTATCTTTCTAGATAAGAAACATGAAAAAAATATAATTTTTTTAGAGAAAAACGTAGATCTAAGTCTGAATAAAGATCTGAATATCTCAAGTGAGACGAATTTCAAGTAACGACTATTAATATAGATCTTAAATAGCGAATATCTTTCCAACAAATATGAAGCGAAATAATCAAAGATGGTAAAAGTGATCGCTATAATCTTAATTGATAACTTGTTAGAATAATTCGCTCTAAAGTTCTAGAGATAGATCGATCAAAATAATTGTGAGCATTGATATTCAACGCAAATCCCGACACAGTCTGCTTAAATCTTAATGATTCGTGTTTTTCTTTCTTGAGCGACTCTTACGTAATAACATTGATACGCGCTGCATCTGAATTCCGTCGAAATTTCAAGACAAAGCCGACTCGTTCTCGAGTTCGAGAGACGCGCCCGACGTTCTTCAGGGTTAGGCTCGTTATGATGGAAGGCGCGTCCGTGACTTCCCGACTTCCCGGCGGAGTTTCCACGGAGTGCAGGGTGGACGTCGCTCATCGTTCACCCGCGACGTATGAATAACGCACAAGTTCGCTCGTGGACGCGAAGCACGAAGCGAAGCCAGATACAATGGAAGGGGACAGGAGCAGTGTACGTAGGCTACGGTTTCATACATAAATAAGCGGCGGCTGGACGGGGTTTCAGTTTGCGCTGCGGCATTTTCCGCGGGGAAGAGCGCCAGACTACCCCCTCGCGCCTCGCGGGGGATAGCCCGGCGCCCGGCGTCGCACCCCTGAAAATACGAACGACCACGACCACGACGACTGCGGCGAGGGCGACGGCAACGGTGGCCGCACAGTCGTTTGTCAACCACGAAGGTCGCTACGAAATTCACTTTCGGCGTCGTTAACCCTTTCCCTACTTTTACGTGACTCCCTCGACTTCGAAACGGTCTGATTTCTGCAGTGATCCACCTGATTCAATCGCGTCACGCGCAAATCGTCGTCATATGGTTAAATTCGTCAATAATTTTGCCTATCTGCACTTTGCGAATTCTCCCTGATTTTAAGTCTAGATCTGACAAAAAATCAGCGATTGATCCAAACGCGGCAAATTAAGCCGACATTCGCCAGCCAAATGGCTTCTAAACCGTGTCATTCGTGCGTTTTGAGCATCGCCACATTGCTGATATTCGGTCCATCTCGTGGGAAATATTTTAAACATGCACGATCGAGTCGTGCAATGTACACGCGCTAAGTTTAATAAGAGAATATTTAACAACGCCCTGTCTCGTATATATCATCTTTCTTCCTTCCCCACTTTCTTTCGTTCTTCAGGCCATGTAACATACATTTTTAATTTGTTGTCGAACGAGAGTTAAAAATCTCTCTCGCTGCGAAATAACGTACATTGCAGAACGCATGCACATTGGAAATTTCTCACGGAGAGCTACTCGCGCAAACGCTCTTCAAATCCTCCCGCGTTTCCCAGTGGCGCCGCATTATTGTCATTTCGCAACCGCACTCGCATCCCTCACATGCATAATATCCCAGAAGTGCATCCGCACCTCGCGTTTATCTCACAGTGTACTCTGCGATACACTAGACTACTGCGGAGAAGAGAAAAAGAGAAAGAAAGAGAGGAATAGTGAACTATGTGCGATACAGGGAACGGAAATAGTTGTATTTTCAAAGATTTACGTGTGACACATCTACACGATAATTGCTATGCGATCCGAAATCTCCTTCTTTAAGCTTCTAAAAAATCTATGTATATAATAGTATATATATAATCTATATATATAACATATATAATATATATAATATATATAATATATATAATCCATATATAAAACAGAATTATCTTATATCAGGCTAGGTCTCAATTAAATCCTAAAAAAATGTTTATAGAGATATTTCAGAAATTCTCATGATATTAAAATATTTTCTACACAGATATGAAATCTTATGACTTTTATCTTTAACATTTTGACGCATTTTATAATACATAATATATTTATTGCATAATATGCAAGAATGTTATAAGAATGTTGTCCGTGTTTAAAATTGCTGAAGAATACTCTAGTCGAGAAAAATCCGAACGAGGTTAGAAGGTAAAATTCCCGTGTCGCAAACGCGCAAGCAAAAAACGCTGTTAGCTTTTTTCACCAGAGTTTCTTATTAGTTTCGGACACCCCTCGAGCGCGGGCATTCGGCCGGTTGATTTATGCATTCGGTGTCGAAGCGCCGCCACCGTCGCCGCGTTTCTCGATAATTAGATATGGGTATTACCATTTTACGGCCGTAGTCTCGCGTGCCACGATAACGAACTACGCGCTAACGGGTTACGATATGAAAGATTAACATGTGTCCGCTGTCGTTCATACATTCGTCGCTCGTGCGCATTGACTCAACAGAATGAAGGGCTCGCACTCGACGGCTGACTTTGAGGACAACCGGATTAACGCGCGGCCTCGTCATCCGCAGACTCACTCGTCTCTCGTCTAATTCTCGCGTTCGTCGAATCTTCAGAAGTCGGTTGGTGGCGGGAATTAATGTTCGCCGTGTGCCGCGCTCGCGTCTGCCTCGCCGAGTTCTCAGTCGGAGTCGTGTATGATGACGCGATAGCGCGAGTTCGCCGCGTTTTCTTCGCGAATAAGCGCGGGAACATCCGCGGATTACACGAGATATGCGGCTTCGTCTCTGACAAATCTACAATGATAGCGTTGTGCGTTGTGTCATCTCTCTAGGATGCGCGTCTGTAATCGGATGTGACGGTACGATATTTATCAAACTAGAGAGCTCTCTCTTCTCCCTCTCTCTCTCTTTCTAAAGATATGTTTCACTAAAATTCTCTCACATTTTTGAAGAATAATAAACTAGTCAGTGCTCCTTATTTTTATTTAGTATTATCATTTTATTTAATATAATAATTTTATTTTGTTTTTATCCATAGTGTTTCGCATTAACTCTTTATTTGGGAGACGGACGGAGCAAATCCAAAAAGATTTTAAGAAAAAATTTTTTAATATTTAAACAAAATAAATCATGTTTCCTGAGTGCAATTATATTGTTTTCGAGACATCATCTTAAAAACATATATTTTTGTGATGTTTATCATTTAGTGGCGAAAATCAAAACTGCTGAGACACCGACAAACAGAACAGATAACTAGACGTTGCATCAGAGCAACAATGCTGAATAAATGCGTTCTTGCATATAATTTATGAAAAACCGATATTGCTTGAGTGCCAACATTGCCAAATAAAGGGTTAAACTGATAAGAATTGGTTGATGTGTAACAAAATGCTGACGTAACAAATCTCAGCTTACTACGGTTAAAATGGAAAATCTACAGATAAAACTAAAAAATTTCTTTCTCTCTCTCTCTCTTTCTTATAAGAATACACCGCTCCCCGTGTGTTGCTGCATTAGCATTTCAAGCGCCGTGTGTCGCAGTCCATTGAATATTAGCATCTCACATTGTTATTATAATATAATTCGGCGCGGATACGTTGGCGTTTAATGGAACCGAAAGCCGCGCCATTCTCTCACCAGTCAGTCCGCTTCGAAGACAATGGAATTAATGTTTGCTCCGCTCCTCCACGTCTGCCTATCTTACGGAATTTCCGGTCCAAGTGGCGTGCATTATCGCGCGAAGTCTGCACTTCCGAGCGCATCTGCGCACGCGCAATACCACACACGCGTGTGCATGTGCACTGCGAACGCATTCATCGCATTTCCATGCGATCTCTTTCCTGCGCGCACGGATCCCGCGGGGCTTTTGTATCGGTGCATACATTTTGCAACCTTGCATCGTATGCGCGGCGGTAGATCTCGCCGTGCACTTTACATCCTGTTCCGACAGGAATCCCGCCCGATCTTCTCATCGCGGCGATTAGACGTGCGATAATTTGCGAGAGGTGTTTTATGATTGAAAGCGCGATGCATAAGGACGTATTGTTGTGCGCTCCTTAATCCTTCGGGAAATCGAGCTGTCCCCGCCACGTGTGAGTTATTGGTTATCGCGCGCACATTGTTGCGCGTGTGATATTGTGCGCTTGAAGAATCTTCATTTAATAGCGTCACGCATGCGCGATGTGCCGATTTCTCACAAGAGACCGATCTAATCGTATATATGAAACAGCGATTTTTCACTCTGGCGCGACACAAATTTTTCACTCTATGTCCGCGTGAACAAATTGAATCTATTTTGCATTATTATATAGACAAAATACGAAGTTGCTAGTCTGTTTGAAGCAATTTTCCAAACGATGGTAGCAAACGCGGTAGTTTTAATGACAGACGCTGATACGGTTTACCTCAAATACAGAAAAATACATACTGTATTCAAGTAAATATCAGTTATTTCAAATATTTCATAAGTTTATCTGCAAATCCATTATAAGTTCGTTACAAGAGTATAAAATTTATTTAAGGTACGATCTGAGAATGCTAGTGAGTTTAGTATTCCAATCAAGAATATTAAATTAAGGCAAAAATTCGGTTTGCTTATTACATAGAGCCAAACAAACTTCTTGGAGAAAGTTTTACGATATTCTTATGAATAGAACAAATTCTTCCTTTAATTACATGATAATGAGCTTTTCTCAAATTTATCATGAGTATATTTTAAGACTATCATCAAGAAAATATTCTTTATTGTAAATCACCGTTATTTAACAGAAAATGGATCGAGTAATCGCTTTTCTTAGCAGTAAAATAATATTTTTCTGTGTGCGGGTCTATCAGTATCTTTTCTTCGGAATTAATATTAATACTTGGGTGTTAATAAGAATCGAGGAATTTTCGCCAATAAAGCCTCAAAGGCGATGGAAGTAATAAGATGATGTAATTTTTCTAAAACTGTGAATATCAATCGTCCGATTCGTAACTGACAACGGCGTGCCGTTGAAAGAGGGAAGAGCCGCGAGTTTCACTTCACGATCCGGGAAAATAAAGCCGAAACTTCCCGCCGTCGGTGAAGTCCTGCGCTCCCCAGGGCGAAAGCAGAAGCGGCGCATTTAAAAACATTCGGAGCGACCGGAGGAAAGACGGCAGGGCAGCGGCGCGCCGGTAGATTGGAGTTTCGAAGTCGCCGAGGCGCGAATAAATTCGTCCCATCGGCCTCGATAAGGAGCTTTCCACGGAGCCGGCTTCATCCGTCGATGCTCATCGTCTCGAGCTTTTTTCCCCGCCACCACCCACCACACCTCCGGATTTCACCGAATAATACGTCGTCTGAGCCGCCGCCTTCCACGACGCCGGAAAATCGCGAACAACTAACTCGATTAACCGCGCCCGTTCCCCGCACTCACGCCCGACTGGATTTTTCCGGACGCGTTATTCCCGAGGAACATCCGGCGTGGCGCGCTATCGGGATCGCCCAGCAACCGGGAAAGCCGCGGGAAGGAAGGAAGGAAGGAAGGAGCGAGCGAGAAAACTTGGGCTCTCGTCGCCGTCGTTGCGAGATAATGTTCAGGCAGTCGCCCCTTTGTGGTGTAAATTTTTTCCGAACTTACCCCGAACTAGGCGCACGTCGTAGCGTTAGAATAGTCGACCGATTTTAAGATGGGTTAATATAGGATTTAAATTCGTCGCAGATTGACGGGTCATTTCTCGACGGACGCGGAAAAATTCACGAGAACTGCGCGCTGCTCGCCACGACGCGAGTGCGTTTAGCGCGCGAAATATTCTCGGTTATCGCACAAAGATATTAAATTCATCGGATAATATTTTCTGTCAAAAATACTGCGACACAGAGGATTTTACTAGAGAATCACGCAGAGACGATTTTCCGTCGATCCTCGACGGGTTATTACTTTTTACTTATATCAAAAAACGAGTGACAGTCACCATAACGATATCAGCTGCTTATCGAAAAAGACGAAGCTACCTGAGCAGTCGAGGTCATTGACTGAAAGACAGACGTTACGCTACAGCCACGCGACAACCGCCGTGGGCGGAATTTCTCTCAAGGATGCACGATCACTTGCAAAAGTTTCCCGCAAAATCTATCGACTCATAAGCCAGCTTGTGCGAACGATAGAGAGTTCTCCCGCGAGTAAAATATATACTGAGAAAAAATGTCTAGTATTTGTAATTGTAATTACATAGAGAAATAATTACCATAAATTATGTTCAAGAGAGTACCATTTCTTTTTTATTAAATTTTACTATGATGTTAGCGCCAATAACTTTGTATGCATGTTATTACTACCATTTTACTACTAAAAATATGATTGAGGCCAAAAATAACTATAATTGTATAATTAGAACAACCATTTTTTCTCTCAGTATATCTCTCTCGCGAAAACATTATGTAGAAATTATATCTTGAGCAATCGACTATACTCTCTTTTCATTAACGCATAAATAGCCCAAAAGAACAGAAATTTGCTAATGAAATCTCATACATGAAGAAAATAATGTAATAAAAATCATAGCAAAATTTTTGTAACTTTACTATGCGAAATTATGACCGAAATTGCTACATATTTGTTTAAAAATGTTCAAAATACGCGTTTGACTTTTCACTACAAAATTACTAGAATTACTTGAATGTGTTTTATATCATGTATCAAATAGATCGTCAGGTTTAATATTTCTTTAGTAATTTATCCTACAATTTCAGAACATAGTCCAAAAATGTGCAAAAAACATTTTAAAAGAAAATATAATTTTAATATATTTTTTGCTACAATATTTTCTCCATGCATAAAGTGCAGCGCGCTAAAATAATTTCACCGAGGTCTTGTCAAAAATTATTCTCAACTTTTTTACAGTCAAAGTTATATGCGAAAATCGGTGAGTCACTTTCTCGATTTCAAGGACAGACATCACAGATTTCAAGAATAAAGTGATATCCTATGCGTGCACATCGACGCGATTAGCGTAATATGGCAGCATCGCGACAGGATCATGTAATTATGTCGCTAATTCCACGCACACTACACATACTACATACAGGCGATCATAACCGACAAACACGCGCGATAAGCGCAGCCAAGTCGCGAGAAGCTGACCGTCGTCGTTGAAAAGCGTGCCATCTGGCAAACCGGTTAGCCTCGATCCCACTTGTCTACCGCGGCATGAAGACATTAACACGCGAAACCGGCAATTACGAGCTAGACAACCGGTCGGCGAAAAAGAATTCAGTGCGACGCCCCGCATTTAACGCAGTGTTTGTCGTGTGCGACACGCGACGCCGGCGGCACGCGCATGAGTGTGGATAGACACGGCGGTTGTTTAATCTCAGCCGCCGGTTTGTGGCTTTGGCTGACGGATGGCAGGACTACGCGCCTCTTGCTGCTTTTGAGATTTCGCGTTGTGAATTTCTTATTGCTGCAAAGTGCTCGTTATTGCAGCCACTGTTTGTGATATTTTTCGTGTCTTGGAAATGGAATTGCTCGATATATACAAGGAAAAAAGATTTCAATTCGGGTAACCGAATAGGGACCAGATGGAAAACTCACTGTCGAGTAATAATACCTCTGTTACTGTGACCGCAAACATCCGTCTGAACATTCAGTTGCATTGAAACTCGATTGAGATAACTGAGAGAGCAATTGACTGAGTAGAAACCTCCTGCGGGAATCTTTCTATTTTTACAACCGAGTTTTTCATCTGGCCCCTAAGTAACAGAAAATTCAGTTACACTAAAGGAGTTATTTTTTCGTGTAAGATCAAAGTACCAATGCCTGGACACTAGAAGCCTAACTTTGGACATTCCTACTGTTTTGATTCTTATAAATACGAATATTTAATCCTTTATTTGGCAGATCCAAAAAGATTGGAAGAAAAAAGTTTCTGAATGTTTAAATGAAATAAATGTTACCTCTTGAAAGCAATTATATTGCAATTACATTCTTCAAATTTCACCTTTGTTTTTCAATCATTTCATGGCAAAAAACCAGATGTTGCTCTATAACGACAATACTAAATAAATGTGTCCTGCATCTGTCTTTCTTGCATACAGCTCATGAATAATCGATGTTACTCGCGAGAGTAACATTACGAAATAAAGGATCAAACTTTCAACATAAAATATATGCATGCATGTTGAGAATATATGTATACATGAATTATCATTTTAATATATATATTAACACCTAACTCGATATATCCAGGTTTGCCCACAAAACCACAAGAATTATCTAGAATTCAGAGTTCTTTCTCTAACTGTAAATCTATTCTTAGTTATCAACAGTCCTTTAACAACATAGACGCCAGCACTCTGATCTGACACTTAATCTTTGATATTGTTAAATTCAGGTCATTGATCAGGTTTCAGGTTCTTCACCGCACGTCTTTTCGCGAAGTATTCCATCGGTGAAAAAAAATCCACGATAGGCGAAATTTCGATTTTAAGCGCGTCAGCGTGAGACAAATTCGACGTTGGACGATTACGTGGAAATGAAATTGTCGGTTTAGCTGCGCAAAGTGGCGGTTCGGCGACCCAGCGGAATTTTTCGGTCCAATTTTTGACGGAGTTTTGTATGGCATTTATCGCGAAATGAGGCTATCGGATCGCTAACCACGTAAAGCGGCGCGCGCTCCGCGAAATTTTTTTTCCCCGGGAAATCGTAAAATCGGTAGTTCATTGACGATGATCGATCGAACGGAACTTTTTAGCTTTTAATTAAACGTAGAGAGAAACAAAGAGAGAGAGAGAGAGAGAGAGAGAGAGAGAGAGAG
>NW_022639519.1:1404973-1406361 GCF_010583005.1 Odontomachus brunneus | reverse complement strand
AGAGAGAGAGAGAGAGAGAGAGAGAGAGAGAGAGAGAGAGAGATCGTTTATACGGCGAACTGCACAACGAGAATTTCGATGCTATTCGCATGAAAAATTTCGTTCCATTTGGTCGGCGGGAAATTTTTATCGCGAATTTCCTTTTTTTTTGCAGCGCGGACGCATATTCACTGATCTTTCATTTTACATTTATTTTACATTTCTTTCTTTATCGCAAAAAGTTGCCCCGTTGACGTAAATAATATCCTGACTAAAGCAGAGGTGAACGTTCGGAGAAACAAAATGCTGGTCGCGCACGACGAATAGAATTAAATGACGCTAATAAAATTTACCACGGGTGCGCGAAATATTCGAGGCATTCTCTCGCAACGGCGCGTGATGGCTGTCGAAGTATCCGAATGTCGGAAATTTTCGGACGAGATTATTACGGCGTCGAGAGGGAAATGTGTCCTTTCACACGCGATAATCTCATTCGACGTGTAATAACGTACTTCTGAAGCGAGCCAAAAGTTAATTTGCGACGCTCGACAATAGACGCGCCGCTGAAATTTACGCGCGGCCAACATCAGCTTTTATTGAAAAAAAAAAGAAAAAAACACCGTAATTTCGGACGTCTGTTTTTCAATTCGGGGACTCGCGACCGAGTAATTTTTCATCGAATCCACTATATACGTCTGGTGCTTAAAATCGACTTGAAATTACACAATGTACAGCGACAGGTAGGCATTCCCAAACAATCTCGTCGATACCTCACGAATCCTAAATTCGTGTTATCCTCACCGGTATTTCTCGTGCGATTGGCGCTGCAATTTGGCCGAGAGCAACCGGCCACGAGGGTGGCACGTCGGCGGTGGCGGTCGGGAAACAGGCAGAACAGGAAAGGGCGCAAAAAGAACGAGCGACGGCGTAGACGCGGGTGGAGCGACCGCGGAGGACGACGCTCGCGGCAAAAACGGGTCTCGGCTTTATTGGCCGACCGGAACGCGATACACCGACCCGACTGTCCACCCTGGGACGAGATAATCACTTAATTACGCTCGATGCCGGCCGTCGCGTGCACGCGATCCCCGAAAAGGTAATAAAAAGGAGTCACCGGTGCAGCCGCTGATGGTGTTCGCTCCCTGTACACGGTGGCGCGAAACAATCGAGACGATCTCAGTTAGCACAACTTTCATTCTGAGGAAAAAATACTTGAAAAGATTGCGGCCAAATTCAGTCCCATTTTGCAGTATTCAAAATCCTACATTATTTTTTGATAAAATTGCAGTTACCGGGTAGACTAAAGATATATAAGTATCAAAGTGATGTGTCTCATTATTTGGGAGAAAATGGCCCATATATACATATGTACATTCATGTGCCATTTTCAAACATATGTATAAAAAAAA
>NW_022639519.1:1389124-1404963 GCF_010583005.1 Odontomachus brunneus | reverse complement strand
ATATATATATATATATATATATATATATATATATATATATATGTAAAAAAATACATATATGTATAAAATATAAATCGAAATAAATGGTATCGTTAGGACTCTTAGGAAACGTATTATATTTAGAAAATGTTGCAAGAAATAAGATAAAATATCTCTCTTTATCAATAAAATAGTACAGATTATAAAGGCTAATAATATTGATTGAACTAGTGATTTTTATATCAAGCTCTGATTAATTTCATCATCGATTAATTCCGTTGTAACTAGCAAAATTGACCAATAGCTGTTTGCTGATCACAACGGAATTAATTGACCATTAAGTTAATCGTAACTTGGTAAAAAAGTAAATATTCTAAATTAGTAAATATTATTTTAGCAGGATTAGAGTAGAGTTTTGAAAGTCAAAAGATGTCTTGACAAATTGGACTTTCTCGTGAATTTATACTTGAGGCGGAGACTTTGGGACACACGGTATGTATCGGCTGGTTCGGGGAAAACGCATGAGGGGCTGCGGCACCCTTAACAGGTATGCATTGCGTGTCGCATCGCACGACCACGCCCGTGAACCAGAGACCATGCGATGACCATAAACGTCAACGGTTAGATATTACGAACGTGAGAGCGTATGCGAGAAGGAAAATCTCCGAAATCGGAGACCTCGTAATGTCAGGGATCCGTCGAATCGATCGAAGAAAGCACGGTGTTGGGGTTCTCATCGGGTTTCAAGCTCCGCGACTCGATCGTGAAATCTCCAGCAAGTCGACAAAGTATCCTCGGATCTGAGTCCTCTGGCGCATCCTCCGGCGAAGAGTAAGATCACCCCTCGGCGAATCGGTCTCAATTAAATCCGCCTCGCAAGTAATGAGCCGATACCCTTGTCCGGCGATCGATGCTCGCTCGAGGGGAGATCCTTCCTGCGAAAACGATTCGCCGGCGAGACGATGCGAGCTTCCTTCCGACCGGAGAAACGTCGGATGGGCAGCGGCAGGTTGATCGCGCCGCCGCCACGGATGATAGCGAGAGAGAGAGAGAGAGAGCGACATGGAGTCGAGGAGGAGCTGATGGCGGTAGGTATTCTCCGTAGGAAGCGAAACAAGAAGAGGCAGATCCCGGACAACGAAGAGAGCGGATCGAGCTCAGGTGGCGGAGAAGAGAGAAAGAACGAGAAAGAGGAGGAAGAGGAAGAAGAGAAGGACATCCAAGAGGAAGCTCGTACGCCAGCCATATGTCACGGGGACCTTACGTAGGTATCCTCGACGTATCTTATCTTCCGCTTATAGCCGCGAGCGTAATCCAAGCGGAAGACAAACGCGCACGAAATAAAATCCGGACCGGTTCCACAGGACTTCCTTACTCTCTCTTACGTCGCGCGCCGGTGATCCGAGGAAGCGTCATGCCCTCCCCCTCGTCTGCTTCGCGCGGGAGAGAACGAGGTCATAAGCTCGACATTTCCCGGTGAGCGAGCATGAGTTTTTCCCGTATTATGAGAGGAGCTACGTGTCACGCCGCTGGACATCGTTGCGACATGCGGTTCCCGAAAATCGAACACACCCCCTTTAGAATGACCAGTGTACGCGACTGCGGTGTGTATGCTGGCAGCGCGAATCCGTTATTTCGACTCGCGAATTTTCACCAGCGCGATCCTCCTCGCGAATACGCTCGCTCGTGTCTTGCTACAAAATCGCCAGGCTGCGCTTGAAAAGCGCGCAGGCCTCTGTAAAAAATCAAAACTCGTAATGAAAAAAACTGCGCTTGACGTTGATTTAATTTCGCGGCTGTTTCCGCGCGGGATGCCCCGTGACATCCCGAAAAAGCATTTTTTTCCGCGGTTTATTTTAATAGCGTAAATTACCAACGCGTGAATCACCACGCGCGATGTATCCTTCAGAAAAGTACGGTCAGCCGACTTGTCTCGAAATAAATTATCGAGATCACCGCGCAGATTTCCGCGACGCTGGCGAACCGTGCAGTTACGACATTATGGCTTTTGCGGGAAAGGAGTGGGACGGAGGGGACACGCAGAATTTTCCGGCGTCACTATAAAATGTTCCGGGGCAAGTCTCGCGCGGCAAGTTGCGCGGATTCTCGCGGAGCTGCACTTCAAGAAGGCAAATCCGGCAGGTCACGTCCGAGAAATTTCGAAATTCTGATTGCTCGGCTAACGGCAACCGGCGAGGCAACCGTAAAGAAAAGGTCGCGCGAGTAACCGTGGCGCGACGCGACCTCTTCTGCAATTTAGGATCTCGACCTTTCCTCGTCGCTCGCGACCCCGGAATACGACAGCGCCGCGCTTAATCCGGCGACGGCCGGAGCACAGACGGGCTCGGGACGTGTGTAAAATAATATTCGGACCGGTTTCAGGCCGGTACAGAGTACTGACTATAAGGCCCGGCACACACAAAGTGCATGTACATAATATAAACTGCATCTGCATAGCATAGCATAAGTCGCCAATAAGTATCTAATACAAAGTAGCCATGTTGATTTGCAGAGAATGCTTATTGGTCGAAACGGTCTTATATTACATATGTATATGCAACTATGCTATGCATATGCATTTTGTGTACGATGGTCCTAACTGGAATCACACGATGCACGATTTTATGTCATCTGATCGCACTTATGCTGACCGGTAGCTCGGTTCACTTAATAGATCGGCATCGGGTCGTTCCTCTCTGATAAAACCGACTGAAATGTTCGCGAAACGTCGGAATCAAATAAAGAAGAATCCATACGGCTCAAACCCGGAAACCAAATCTAATATGCGTGAACACCGCGAAAGCCTAAAAATCATTTTATAGATCTCCCAATGCGCGATTGCTATTCATACATACAATATGAAATGAACTGCCGATCAGCAGCTTTTACGTGCACGTAAAAGGCATGAAATCGCGCATCGTGTGATCCCAGCTTAATCCTCAACTTTCATGTACGCGTCACTGCACGATACAACGTGCGATAAACGCGCTCGACGACATTTTCATACGCGAGTCATACCGCCAGCGCTGCGCGCAGCTTGCGAAACTTGCGAGTCTTCGCAAAAACGCTTGGCAACAGTTTAGCAACTGATGCTTGTAAAGCTGAGCAACCTCCACAGGGTTTACAGCGAAAATACTCGCGCGACATTGTACAGTTTTAGCTGAATTGGGAAAACGTAGTCTCTTAAGGTGAATCAATAGGATTGCTTCTGATGGAATCGGAGTAAAAGTATTTCACCAACAATCACCAACAGTGAACAGTAACTGCTTTCCGGTGGAAACATTCCCACTTTATTGTTACGTCTTACTGTTACGTGGTTACGACTAGTGGAAGTAAGATTTCATTGTAATACACATATTCGGTACACTCTGTACCAAATCCAACTTTCTGCGTCTACAGCGTTGTAATTAATGATTTCCATGTGTTTTGCATGTGATGATACTGTCTGTTTGCAAATTGCATCAATAATGGGAACAAAATTACTACCAATTCATTTTCTCAGTGAAATTTTACTGATTATAGTGCTATACTTGTAACTGAACCATCAGTTAAAAATGTAGCATTTCAATGAAGAATACACTGATTGCAATGAAGAATACACTAATTACCCGAAATTGCGCAGATTGTCGCAAAGTCAATAGAATGAAATCAAGGAAAGAGGGTGAGATACATGGAGACGTATATGAGATGCCCAGATTTCATAGTAGCTTATTTTTTTGCAGGCGTGTAAAGAGTAACTGTGCAAAATTTGATTCAAATCAGTCAAATAGTTTAAGAGTTAATAGGAAACATACTAACAGACATTCTATCTTATAACGAAAATTAGCAATGATTCGATACTGATTTTTAATTGTCGCGCGATGTCTAATCAAATTTTCAATCAGTTATCTCACAAATACGTCCCGCGAGACACATTTTTATGCAATACAGTTTTAAGCGCGCATGATATATTTGTCTATAACTTGGATATACAGCAACATCTGTCGCATGGCTTGGATCCAAAACTCGGGCGAAACTGAACGAATTCGGTCGAAACACAACGCGTCAGCAGCCCAATAGACGCGTCAAATGTTACAATTTTTCAATCTCGACACTCCGTAACGTACCATGTCGCGCGTCGGAAAAAAGGACGTATTTAATCGGCGTGACGTGTGGATGTGCACGTCTCCACGTATCTCAAAAGTGAGGATGATCGAAACGAGCGTGTGATGCGCACGTTAATTAAATTTTTTAATATGCCTATTAGAAGTCATTGCTCTCTCTAGTCGATTAGCGGCTCATTAGTTTTCTTTCAATGAATATCCCAACACGTATCGCAAAATAAATGCACGTACGAGTTATTGAGTTTGATACAAACAACGTGATCCAACTTGTAAAGACCGCATTTTTGTAAACGATATTAAATATGATTTTCTTCTCGCTCACGAGTCAAAGAGGAAGCGCGTAAGAAAAATTCAAAGCACAAATACGTCTAAAGCCGGAGCTACAGCCGAGACTCGCAGCCGCGTTCCAGTTTCCCGAGGAGGGTCCGATACGGTGACTTTCAAAGTCCGAATGCGACACAAAGACGACCGACGGATTATTATGGAAATCACTTGGCTTTGTGTCGCAGGCACGAGCTTGATGCCACGCGAGGTTATGTTATTTTTTGTTCCAAGGGGCGCGGAGAAAGAACAGTAAGGGGAGGAGTGAGGGAGAATGCGGAGGATGAAGGAGATGCAGACAGAGAAGTACTTCTGCCTTAGAACAATCCCTCCGAACAAAGCGAGTTAAAAAGAGATACGTATCTTTCGCCAGGCATGCCACGCGCGCCACACACGTGTGTGAAGACGCGATTACGCGTCTCTCCTTTTCCGGCCGCGAGAACGAAAGGCGAGACTTGTCGTTTGCGCTAACGAGCGTGAGACCTAAATCGGACAGAACAATTGGACGGCTCGTATACTCAAGCAGTGTTCTCAACACTAAGTGGATGTTCTCGTAGAGAAGTGTCGCAAATACTGAACTCTCTGCTCTCTGAAGGAGTTGGCGAAACATATAATTTATTTAACGAAATATCTTAGAGAGAGAGAAAGAGAGAGAAAGAGAAAGAGAATGTTCTTCTTTAAATTGTAAACCGGCACGTAAGTCTGTTACACGGAAAAAAGATCTCGGTGTAACGGAATAGAGACCAAACGAAAACTCGAATCTACTCTGATTTAGGTTTAAAGCGTTATCGCGGGGACTCCGTTCTCTTTTACATTCGCTCCGCCGCCCCTCTCCTTTCTCTTCCTTGTCTATAGTAATGCGAATGCAACGCTTTGCAGCGGATGTCGCTGTTGAAAGCGGACGGACCGGCCGGAGATTAGGAATATTTTTCTAACGAAAGTGGAGCGCGTCTAGCACGACTAGTTCGCTGGCGAACGAAAAGCAGTTATCGCAACTGGAGGCAACTGGGGCGAACGCGATCGCGCGAAATGCAATCGCGCCAGTATTTCTCTTTCGACGAAATAGCGTCAAATTCTCGTGAAAACTGTGAAAACGTTCATTTATTTTACTTTTAAATGCTCGATTGTACATCGCAACGATTATATATCGATGGCAATGATAAACGTTTAATGAAACATTTATTTAAAGATTTTCCAAACATTCTACATGATAATTATATATTTGCACTGTTGACGTTACATTTAATTTCATCAATATCGCAACGAGCACGTTGCGCAATGCACGAACCTAAACGAAACTTGATAAAAAATCATATTTTTTATGTGAATGCTGAATGGACTGAATGCTGACTTTATGTAAGATATTGATGTATCTTTACCTAATATATTGATTGCTAAGCAACCAACATTAATACCAATTTGCGACATTTCTTACGATGCTTCAATTGAGGACGTGATAGACTTTGGCATATTTTGATAATATTTTGCAATATTTTCTTCCCTGACAAAACTGTTATTTTAAAATTGTTATTTTAACAATATGGAGTTAAGGAATAAGTACGATTTCTTTATCATATAATTTTCTTATAGAATTTTATTATACTATCGGACATTCCCCAGAAATCTTCCTAAGATGTATTTAAAGTTTTTTTTATGTAGTTTATTTTGCAATTTAAAACAGTTGCGACAATTTACGGGTTTCGGGAGAAAATCGGCAATATATCGGGCGCTCGAAATTTTTTTGTTAGTTACGGAAGATATGCCAAGAAATGTCCACGCAGTAAAAACGAAAAAATACTGAAGGCTCGCGGTTTCTTCTGATTCATACGTATCCCAGTTCAATCCCGAGTAAAAAAGTTACGAATTCATCTAACGATGTCATAGAATTTTTATTAGATTCTGATGTACAACTGATAAACTAGTTTAATTAAAACGTTGTAAATTGTAATCTGAAACACGTTTTAGAATACCGGCCAGGAATATCTCAAAAAATAAAGCTTATACTGTGCATCGTAGAAACGTCCATCGCGGTCTACGTGAACCGAGTTCGCGCTTCTACCAGATTTACACACTGACCTGATTTAGAGACGATGGTGAAATTACAAAAGAAGACGTAAGCACGAAACACCGTTGGAAAATCGATGTGACGGCGCTCGTGCTCGAGTTCGACGCGTACGTGTGCCCGTCGTAAAGGTCGGACAGTGGAAACGAAGAAAATTAGAAATATCCGGACAGCGAGGATCCGGATGCGTCACTGGAAACGTGCTCCTCGCGCTAGTCGCGGTATTATCTCTCCGCACGTGTATATGTCTCACGTACACATGTCGTGTATGTATGTGTATGTGTCTGTATTCAGCAGATCGTCCGCACGTTTCACAGGCGCGTGCACGTGCGACGACGAAGGTAGTTCCCCTCCCCCCCAGTTTCATTTTTCACCTATGAGCTTCTCTCATTCGCTCCTTCTCTTCCCTCCTCCGCCATACGTCGATCGCACGGCGCCGAGGTATGATTTAATTAAATACAGCGGCACCGAACGAAATTGGTGATTACCGCCGACGTCGACCGCGAAATCCATCAAGAAATTGAAGACGACCGGCGAGGTCGACGTACCGCTCGGCTCTCTGATCTCGTAGATGGGATACAGGGAACGCGGATGTGCGGACACGTGGTTGAATTTTTCACGTTAAATATTATTCGACGACCGAGTTCCGCGAGTTCCCGCGGAGGGAAGGGTTATTACGCGGCGAGATGGGACGAAATTGAAACGGTAATGACGCGACGAAGTTGGGGGACATGTCGCGCGCACGGCGTGACGATGGAAAATAACGTTCAAGTAATTAGTTAATCGCACGCCGCACTTGAGATTTTCGTCGAGGAGCGCTTTGCAGCGAGCCTCAAATGTCAAAGTCTCTCGAGAGAGTCGAGAGAATAATTACGAAAGAATTCGAGCTTAAACTCAGATAGACTCTGATGATTACCACAGCGAGACGAGTGAATGATGGAAACTTTGCAACTTTTTAAATCATATTTACGATGCAAATATATAGTGTATCGAATTAATCATTGAATTTATGTCGTACAATAATGTAATTTTTTATATACATTTGTCTATTTGATAACACACACTCAGATAGATTTTCATGATCACCACGACGAGACAAGTGGATAGCGAAAATTTGCAATTTTTCAAATTACATTTATGAAGCAAATATACTGCACCGAATTAATCGTTAAATTTACGTCATACAATAATGTAATAATTCTTTATATATGCACCTGCCTGTATATATTTGAGAACATATACCCGATAGATAGACTTTCATGATTACCACGATGAGACAAACAGATGGTAAAAATTTTGCAATTTTTTTTAATCATATTTATGAAGCAAATATACTGTATCGAATTAATCGTTAAATTTACGTCCTACGTGTAATTTTTTACATATAACTGTCTGGTTATCTGGGAAGATAACCTGAAACTGGAAGTGTCATCGAGTGAAAAATCGAGTAAGATGTCCATATCAAGTCGTCTAAGAATTAACAGCGCGATCTTCTTTGAGCCTTGTCTCGAAGTTGGATAAATAAGGTGTACTGTTTTACAAACACTCATTATTTGTCCGCAACGAACACAAATTACACGTCTTTGGAAACTCGCCGCGAGACGATGCGATCGGTCGATCTCCCAACAAAGCCGAAATCTTCGTGTTTCTCGAACTAACGAGCGGACCAAGCGGTATTCTCCGAGCGGTCGCGATGATGGGTCTCCATTGTTCGACGCATCAGGTAGAACGGGCGGAAGTTTCGGCGTGTTCGAGGGCGTTAAATGGAGGCAGCAACTTGGACGTCGGCGACAAGGAGAGAGAGAGAGAGAGAGAGAGAGAGAGAGAGAGAGGGGGGGGGAGGGGGAGAGAAGCACCGTTGAAGGCGGTCGGCCACGTGGACGAACCCCCGCGAACCTAATTCCGGTGTCGACTTAATCGCACGGCTGGCGAGGCAACAATAACAGGGTTGCCGTCTGCCGTGATTTCGGCAGGTGATGGAAGAAGAAGGAGAAATTATGGGTTATCGTGCGCGACGAGATGATCGGGCTCGCTCGGGATAATGGCGGTGCCGGAGGGACGTCGGGCTTGATCCAATCGCGCTTCGATCGGCGCGCTCCAACGATGTTTAAGGATTCTAATGAGTTCGCGGTATATGACCGAATAGGTTTCGCTATCAGTTGGAATTATTAATTCGAATCGTGTTCGGATGAATCGTCGCGAGATGTCAAGCGCGCAGACTTCGCGGTACTTCATTTCCGGGGCTCAATTTAAATCACGGGTATTCCCTCAAATCTGATATCGCTTTCTCGCTCGGAAGAAGCTCTCGCGCGAGACTTTTTAATACATATCCATTATTGGAGTTTTAATAATTAATTTAAAAGTAGATGTGTAGAAAGATATCTCTCAATAAAACTCGGTAAAACTCTTTGTAATTTTCTGGCAATTTTGTGTCAACTTCCTCCCGACATTATTACACACTTCACGTATGTTCACTGTTAGCTCGATATCGTCGTATCAAGCCGCTGTCACTCCTTTCATGTTGCACGAAACGATACGTTTCAACCGCTAATATCGCCCTCTACCGTCGAGAAAAAGAGAGGGAAAATAAAAAAATAAAAACTAGAAATATCCCGCGTCGATGCGTCCGGAATTTATTCCGGTCGCGGAGAAAATTCAAGCGCATTAATAAAACCCTGAATAAGCGAAGGTAAGGTCGTCCAGGCGCATAAAGATAATATAGCGCTTACAAAAGGGCGGCGTGCGCAATATGCACGTAGTGGACGAGTCGTGTCCCCGAGAAGAAAGGGGCCGTACGTGGCGGTTAAAAGCTCGTCGACCCTACCAGTAGTAGAAAATCGAGTCCTGCCGACCCCGGGCTGACCGGACCTCGCGACTCTCTCGACCGTCCTGAACGTTATCCTCGTACGCGGGAGAATTTCTGTTGACGGCGCCGTCGCGATAACTCGATTATGCTATCGCGGCGACCCGTACGCGGCCTACCTCAGCCCAAGCCGCGCTCTATGCGCGTCTCCCAACACAAAAAACACTCCGAAGTGCGAGAATAAACGCGGATATTTTCGTGTCAATACAAGAGGCGCGATATAAAAACTATATTCGCGAGAAAGGCGTGTCGTTTTGTTAATTTGCATTAAAAAATCGCGGAAAATTTATTTCTTCTTTTTCATACGTGCACAAACTGCCACCTCCACTCCCGTCATTAGACTCGAATAATGTAACGTAATAGTTTGTACTTCCGCGATATTGCAGAGGGACGTGTGCGACCATATCGAGTGTTTTGTTAAATCGCAAATACTCTGCTTGTTTTCTGGGTTTGGACTGCATCTTCCTTGTGTTTGGTTCCGACATTTCGTGAACATTTCAGTTCACTTCTTCAGGAAGCAGAAGCAAGATCTGAAACTTTTAGATCCAAACCCTGGAAAACAAGCAAAGTATTGGACAACACCTCGAAAGCCTAAAATGCCAAATCGTAAATATTCTGTTAGAGAAAATCTTGTGTTGACAGTTTACGAAAAATTGTAGTCGGGCATATTTTTGCCGTTTGTGAGAGCAGAACAACAAAAGAACTAAAAACACTAAATTACGTTGGAAAAATTATCTTAATGTTTCATTGTTGCCTCGATGAGTTTTATCTATCCTCTTAAAGCCTTATGCCTACAATATGCTCTTCGCTTTTTCTTTCTTTCTCTTCGCCTCTTTCTGAATCTTAAGCATTTAACCAGAAAAGATAGAGAACAAGAAACAGGAAGCAAAAAGCACACTACAGATTACGTAAGCATCGCGATGAAGACAGTCACCGGTGGAAAACTTTCATTTGCAATTGCAACAAAACGAAATCTCAACTACTTTTTCGGACGCCACCCTGTGGTATAATCATATCAAAAAACCTCGTGACATCTTTGAAGGTACTAAAATTGCGCTTCCCACGTCTCGCGAACGTCTGTTCGAAACTCGTCCGTAGATCGCCAAGAAATCGGCATTTCCGAATATTTCTGTTTTTATTTTATCGAGAAAATATTCCGCACACGAACCCGACTTAATATTGAAATGTCCATATGTCCCGAGCAGCTCGACCTCCGCCCGATCTTCTCGGAATTCACAGAGGCGGACAGTCTAACGTTTCGAGAGACTCTGTTCGCGCGTCTCGGACTCAAGATCGACCGACGGGACCGACTTCAATTCCGAGGCGACGATCTCTCCCCGAGATCGATCTCGTTCCTTGGATATAAAACCCGTTCACGGCGGTGAGTCCAAAACGATATCCAAAACGAGAGGAACTCGCTGAGACATTCCGTTTCTCGTAAACGATATCGCTCCCAGAAACCGAGCCCGACGTCACCCGGCGACGCTAATAGAGACGCCAACGAAGGGGTTAGCGATTATATCCACGGACATCTCTTCCTCTGTCTGTATGGACGTGCGCGCGTGTATCTGTATGAGTTTCAGCTCCCAACGGCGGCAGTTAGCTAAACCTTTGTTCCAGCAGGTATATTCTGTCCGTTGGTCCGTCGTTTCTCTTTGGTCAGGTGTGCGCTCCTTTCTCGAGACTAGCGCCTTTTCCTTCTCTCGTTCTCGCTTTCTTTCTCTGACTCACGAGGACCCTCCATGGCGACCAAGCTGCCCGCAAGGTCACTCCAGAGAATCTCGCGAGCTCTCTCTCTCCCCCTCTCTCTCTCTCTCTTTCTCGAGGTGGAAGCTATCTCGGGAATGACGAGCAACAACGGACGGTTATACCTGTTGGCTTGCTGCCGCGATGATTATGCGGCGCTACACCTTACTCGTATGGCCGGTTAAAGTCGTAATAGAGCTCCGATTATCTCACGCAACGTTGGAGTAGAGAAGGACGAGAAAGAGGAGGAGGAGATGGAGGAGGAGGAGGAAAAGGGTTAAAGGATCAAACGATGAAATATCGCCCCGGCTTAGAGCGCTCGAACATAATCGCGTTATTAATTGGTCTGTATTATCCGAAACGCGGATTAAACGATAAAATATCGTCCGTTCGAATTATGTTTGATTAGGGCCATCGAGATTAATACAGGCATACTAAGTAGTGTTGGAATAATTAATTCGAGCCGCGCACAATAATTAGGCTAAACAAATCGACCGAGAGAATCGATACGCATTATTATTGATTAGTTCACAGATTGCTCAATGTGTACTCTCCAGTCGACCCGCATTACTTAGCCTTTGATCGTTTGCTGACCGAGATTCCCAACGTGTATATGCATAAATAATAGACGAATTATATTAATCATCATTTGGAATTGTGATTAATGACACTCTAAGATTATGACGCTGCGAGAGAGCTAGATATCTTTATTCACCGCTACCTAACATTTTATGCCATCAACTGAACTCTATTTTCTAGTTCAACGTTGAAACATTATACGAATAATTACGAATAATTACACAGCACCGCGCGATAAAAACATCCGAGTCGATGTGGAGCGTGCATCTTTCACGTAATTTTCTTAATTGCGATTCAGCGAAGATCGTCGCGAGAAGTCGAAGGAGAGATTCGTCCGCGAAGGATCGCAGAATTAGTCGCGCCTTCGAGCAGCCAGAAACGAATGAAGAAACCTGACGACAGGTGACGGAAAAGCGAGAGCATAATGAGCGAGCGACAAGTAAGGGTGACCGCTCAATCCCGCGCTCCCTTTCTTCTGATTCCGCGCGCTGATTCGTTTAATTTTGACACAATTAATCACCATGGCGTTTGAATAATTCGTTGACTCGCGCATACAGCCTGGGCGGAAGAAGTGAAAATCCGAGGTCCCGGAAGAGAGCGCGAGGTATCCAAGGCTTTCGTTATCTAGAGATCCCAGGATCGAGCATCAAGGAACTCAAGGTCCGAAAGCAAAGCTCGAGGATTTCAGGGTCTTAAACTTAGCGAGGGCTTAATTCGTCCCCGTCGTTGAAAAATCCTGGAGTCCAATAACGCGAGAATTTATCTGCGCGGCACCGAGTGCTTCGCGAATTAATGATACCGGTGCTACGTTGTGTGAGTGTAGCTCGACGCATTCGTAAAATATTTCTCGCGTTTCGTGCAACTGCAGTCAGTGTAGAGGCCACGTCGAGATTCACGTCGATCAGACGGACCCTTCGAGTAGTCGCCTCGTACACTCCTCGCCACGGGCAAACAATGTTCGCCGTGGGTTTCATTTTCTCGCGACGCGCCTACCGACGGTATCGATCGCGACGCTCTCGCCAATTTCTCAGCCGCCAGATGCCTCTCGATTTTTTCCTCGTCTCCCCTCGAAAGACTCGTCGACGAGGACGAGCTGTCGCGGTGACGGTTTGCCGAGGATTTTCCGCGGGACGGCTTTATCCTCGCGCTCATGGCCCGGACTCTCGAGAGCTTTTGGGACGTGTTTGTGGACTGACCCCACTTTGGACGCACTTCGTGATGTTTGCGATCCACCGTGGGCACTCGCGGTGGATTTCTGTTTATGCAAATACGACAGGTCGAAAGACATCGAGAGAGAGAAGCGTGGAATTCGCGGTTTACCAATGACGCGATGCGGTTTACAGCTCAATGTTTCGCCGCGTTCCCTCCGCATTTGCAAACTCTGCGCCCAATTTTTTCACGTTCTAATAACGCACAGTGCATTCGCGAGGGGCAGAGAGGAGGAAGATGGAGTCCACCTCGGCGTAAGGAAATTGGAATACAAATGGCTTTTCGAGATGTGATCTAAATGGAAATGCAGCTCCGATTTCGGCGGAATTACTTTCAGCGCGTCACGCTGTACGCGCGATTGATCACGTGATTTTAAGACTTTATCGTCGCGACAACTATCGGCGTTCGTATCTGAAAAGTTCTATGTAGAATTCGCTCGTGCGAGGTAAATTCTCGTATCACTCATTTATACGCAGAAGCGACTGTTTCTCTGTCGATCGATGTCTTCATCTCCGCGAAGTTAAGTCGAAGGGAATATACGTGGCAGCGGTTCGGGCCGAACGGCATACCTGACCACCAATTATTCCCGCATCTCATCCAACTGCTCTTTCCTTCCCCTCTTCCCGCTCTCCTCGCTCTCTTTCTCTCTCCCAATTCTCCTTCTCCTCTTCCTCCTCCTTACCGAACTCACCTCGTCGCTCACGAACCGGCGTTTTAACGGGCCACCTCGGCCCAAAACACCGGGAAAGATAATTCAGATATCATCCCTCCGATTCCCAAGCAATCCGGGTGAACGAGGATCGACCCGTGTCGACGCACAACACGGGGGTGCCTCAGGGGCTCGCGTGCCAACTGACGTCTCCCAAAGCGGGCCAGATTATAAACCGGCGATTACTGTCCGACCCCAGGAGCAGTAGGACCAAGTGCGGGAAAACGTGGTGTGGAGAGGAGAGGCCTCAGCAAATGCTCGGAATCGAAGTGAGAAAAAAGTGACGAAGCAATCGCGCTCTCTTATCGTTCTTATCCCCTTATCTGAACGTCGATAAGGAGAATATACACGTTAACTATGAGAGCGAGCAGGCGGATAGCTGTCCGAGTGTTAAGTAGGAGAAAAAAAAAAAAAGATTTGTATGGAATGATAGAAAGGAAGTATCAACGAAAGTATCAAAGTACTGTCAAAATTTCTTAGAGTGAAATGTCACTCGAAACGAGTGAAATGTAGCAGTATTGCCACTTGAAGTGATAATGAAAATACTGTCACTCAAAGTCGCAGAAGTGAATGTTTTATTCAAGCTTAGAGCGGATTCTAACTTCATATGAGTGAATGTTTTAATCAATTAATGTGAATATATTATTCACTCGATGATTCAAAGTGAAGAATACACTCTACATGAGGGCACAATCACTTCGAATGACTTGGTGATCACTCTATTTTTTGAGCAAAATTTTACTCCAAGAAATTTAGGGAATAGAGGGCCGTAAAAATAACTAAATAAATTACTCGGAATAAAGGAAGAGTGTTCGTGAGAAATAGGAGAAAACGCGCTCGAGACATTTAATTCGACGTCGATCTTGTGAAGCCTACGCTTATATCTGTCAGTATACGAAGTCGAACCAAAGTTCCGGAAAGAACCGAACTTTTCGGCAAGCTGACGCCTACGCATGCACGTTCTTTCCGGAACACCTAGTATATTTCCTCTCGTCACGGCTCATCGAGAGAACAACTGACGCTCAACGGCATTGGTCACCACCAGAGACTCTATTCTGGCTAAATTCAGGTACAAAGAGCAACAAGAGGTAGCGGAGGGAGGAGGGGGAGACACGAGGGCCGAGTGGAGTGCTCGTGAGGTCTTCCCGCTGAGAGTCCCAAGCTCCGAAGATCGGAACCATGCCGAGGGATTAAAGTGTTAAGAGCACCGATTACACTCACGACGAGGCGTGAAGCCTCGCACCGGATCGATCTTCGGGGATTTCTTCGCGCGCCACGATCAGTACCCGACAGTGATACTCAAGAGAGCAAAAACTCTGAGAAACAATACTTCTTCATTCGTTTGTTGCATTCTGATAATGAAAATGAATGACACGTTTTGAAAAAGATAATTAACTCCAATCATCGACTGAATTGGCGTAAAATATTTGTCGTTTCTCTATTAAATTCTAACTCGTAAGAAATTATTGATTTATAAAAATAAGAGAGAGAAAAAAAACTTTGAGACATGTTTGAAAAAATACTGAATCAGTGTTATTTTATAAATAATTTTATAAAATAATTTTACTAACGCTTCTACACTGTATAATTTCGTTTTTAATTTTGTTTCACGCACATTTTGTTGAACACACATAACGAACTTTTTGAACCAACCTAATATTTTGAAATATTTTGAAAGAAAAATATATACTTTATATAAATAAATTTTGCTCGATTATAATGAATAATAACATCTTCGAACGAATCAACGAAATTATTTCTGCTAACGCGACATTTGCTATCGCCGTGTGTCTGATAGACGTATTATATATAATAATTTATTTCGATGCAATTACTCGGTTATAAGATTAAATAAGAACAATAGTGTTTAAAGTATCTCGGAGATGGATTCAAAGTTACTTCGAGGAATTCATGTTGACAAACAACGCGGTAAAACACCTCGCTCTTTTGCCACCTCGCGAACGAACGAAACGTGACTTCGCGTTTGGACGCACGCAAAGTGCGTGGATCGTCGAACGGATGAGTCTCGCGGTAAGATTTACTGCTTTGTTAAGTTTCCAAATAAACTAGACGCGAGCACGCGGCTCGAGAACAACGGCTCACGAATGCGTTAGGCGTGCAAGAACGATGGTTCAATTAAGGATGTACCGCCGGTTACTCTTGCCGGGATATAATCCCCTGGCATCCCCGAAACTTCTCCCGGGGGCTCCTCTCTCTCTCTCTCTCTCTCTCTCTCTCTCTCTCTCTCTCTCTCTCTCTCTATCTCTC
>NW_022639519.1:1382236-1388178 GCF_010583005.1 Odontomachus brunneus | reverse complement strand
TCTCTTTCTCTCTCTCTCTCTCTCTCTCTCTCTCTCTCTCTCTCTCTCTCTCTTTCTCACTCTCCCCTTTTCGCGATGGAAACTTCGCGGCCTCTTCCCTAGTGAGGAAAACTTCCGCTGTTTCCCTACGCTGCGCGAGGCGCTGCCGGAAATCTCGAATTACCGAGGCGTTTTACGTTAAGAGCGCCGGCCATTTTACCCCTCCCGGCGTAAGAACAACACGGCGGCTTTACCCCTTCTTCGGGGGTTTAGGAAATGGATAGACCGGCGGCACGCCAAATCCTGGAACCAGCCAGGAGAAAATTAAGACGCGTCCTTCTTAGTGCGTCCGGATACGATAAAATATACGAGCTAAGAGGAATGAATGAAGCGCTGAGAAGAATATAGGTACAAACTGCAGCTACCGAGAATTAATTTTGGATGAAAACGATAAAGAAAGGAAGGAAGTTAAGATCCATGACTTTTGAGCAAATATCGTAGATTCACACGGCACGATATTTCGTGTGTGCAAAATATTAATTAAAAAAATAATTATTTATATATGTTTGCGCGCGTGGCTGAAAATATCGAAGAAAAAAAAAGAAAAATTGAACTGTCACGATTAATATACTATATACATTATACTATAATATACTATATATATTAATATAATTAATATATTAACGAATTTTGCCTTATATTCTTTGCATTTTATTCTGTAAACTTCCTTCTCATTTTTCAGTTTGCACAGAAAAAATTTGTTTTATGTCATTAATTTTCTGTTACCTGGAAATTATACCAAAACTCGGTTACAGAACAGAAAGATTCTTGTGAGGAATTCTAACTCTACTCGAGTCAATTGTCGTCAGTTATCTCAACCGAATTTTAAAGTAGCTAAGTGTTCACACAAACTTTTTTGTCATGATAACAGAGATACTGTTCACACCACCGAGTTTTCTTCGCTGATCCCCATTCTGTAACATGAACTGAAATATTGTATCTCTATGTAGTTATCTAGATTGCATTCCAATATTCTAACATGTTCTTTTTGAAGAAAATTTTACTAAAAATGCACGGTATATCTAACGTGAACGAAATTTCCAATAAAATTTTCCTTAAAAAGGGGGTTTTAGAATGCAACTTTGGAAAAGATTTCTTAGCTGAACGAACAGGAAGTCGTGAAGAATAACCCCTCCGCATTTTTCCCCATTTATGCTATAGTTATCTGAAAAAGGTATCTTTTTGACTAAATAGAAAGGGATCCGTAACGTATCTCGAATACTTCCAAGGAAGGCAATTTAACATAGGCGAATCTTGATGACACTTTGACAAAAGATCACTAGGAAGACCGAGAGCCATAACCTTCCTGGGAAGGTTATGAGTGCGTGGCGGGCTTTTGGAAAAAGAGGGGACACGGCAGATCTCGTTTTCGCGCGGAACCTACTACAGCGGGACTCATCGCTATTCTGAATGTTCCGTTAATCGTCGGTTAAGGTCTGCTCGACGGATTTATGCACTCATAGTCCGAGCCCGCGGGTGGCTAATTGGTCAGCTTTACGGCAGCGTGAAGCTGACTCGTGTGATAAGTGGAGACAGAGAAAGAACTGCAAGATAGAGGAAACAAGATAGAAGAAAACGGAGTATTCGGGTGGTCATCGCAATTCATTCGCCTTGTTCTCGCTGCGTGAAGGAGACGGGAGCGAGGATTGGCGTGATCATTTAGATAACGTTAGGTCGCACATATATTATGCATAACGAGTCAATAAGGCTTGTGGTTTTTTACGAGTACTTGGAATGATTTCGGATGCGTAGAATGTCTTAAAATGAACGGACATTCCAGAATTGTGCGTCACTTAAGATGACGGCACCTTTTCTAATTTTACTCACAGTTTCCGCGTCACCATTATCCCCGGATCTTATCGTTGTTTCTCCGATCTATATAAATATATTTTCATATATTAATTGAAAATAGTTCACCAAAAAATAACTAAAATAGAAGTTAAAAAAATTGATAACAGAACGTAAATTTATCTTCTGATCTACATGTTATCACTTGTTACAGTAATCTTAAAGGGTTACTAATACTGCAATTCTAAGCAGAATCGTAAGTCTCGTAACTTGTTCTCGTAAAATTCGTAAGAATTTATGAGTAGATTTACAATTGTATGCAATATCATATGTCGTACAATCACTTGTAAATATCGTAAATTACATGAAATCGTAGATATTTACGAGTAATTGTACAACATATAATATTGCATACAATTGTAAATCTACTCATAAATTCTTACGAATTTTACAAGAACAAGTTACGAGACTTACGATTCTGTTTAAAATTGCAACATAAATCTTTCAAATTATATTTCTTTATCTCATCAAATAATTGTTTTCTTAAATCTCTGGATTATAACAGTTAGATAAAGGTGATCATATCCTAGTCTCGCGAAACTCTATTTTCGTACCGAATCGAACAACATATAGCTAACGATACATAAACGACTATTTTATATTTGATTGTCACAAATCCCATAGTGACTTAATATATTATATAAGATTGGTTTACGATCATTAGTTTATTATCAATTTAATACACTTTGTCGATGCGGAGTTTATAGCAGAGCTATTAATTTCTCCGTGATTAACGTTAATTAACAGCCGGCATTTTTTGTTACTCTCGGTACGGTAGGTTTATCGAAGCGTAACGCGAAAGCCCGCAGAATTTCGGGCGCGCCAGCCAACCACGCGGAAGAAACATCGAATATCTTTTTCACGGAAAAACGCGACTCTCGAAACGCACGCGCCCGCTGGCGGAGAATCGGCGGAAGATACCGTGGAAAGACACCCTCATTTCTCCTCTTCACTCGCATACCGGCTCCCGACATTCGTCATAAGGGCCACTTCATATTGCGCGCCTGGATGAGTTACTGTCGCGAACGGTGCATTCTGCGGGTGGCGAATCCGCCGTTTTTCGCCCGTCCGCGAAGCACACCGCTCCCCTGCTCCCCCTCCCCCCCTCGTCCGACCGAATACGGCTTTTAAATTCGCGACCGCAGACGAGAGTGTATCGAAATATATCCAGCTGGAAATAACCGTTCGACCGAGAGAGCGCAGCCGGGACGTTTCCGATGCGCCTGGGAAATGTTATCTCGTTCCCCGTGTTTGCGCCGCGATAACGCGAATCGCCTCGTGGCACTAAGTGATATTCAGCGGGTAAACCGGAAAAAGCTACTTTTAAATTTTTGAAAATACGCAACAGCGGGTATCTCTCCTTCATCCCTCCCAATCAGTTCGATTTTGCAAACGAACAGAACGTCGAATTTCGGATCGGCAATTTGCGGTATTATTCTTCGGTGTGATTGACACTGCACGCACAATTATGCGATACACAATCACTCCCAACCGGTGCAATATCGTTGAGCACATAGCGACCGGCTTATCTTTTTGCTTTTTTTTCTAATCATAATCCGATTACGACGTTTGATATACGTTACACCTTCGCTCTCTTTCATTTGCGCATTTATACGTTACCTCATCGAAAAATATCAATTATTCGAACGGACCCGGGCTAGACTACACGTTTCTCCTAACAAGCGGGTAACGCAATTCCACCCCGTCCTTGATCATAAAACAAGAACAGGCATTTCAATCCCTAACGAAGGTACGCGCGCAAACATTCGGTCGAATCGCAGATTCTCGCAACGTAGAACAAACCCCGGCAGTATTTACCTCCGAAGGGCGCGAATAAAACTACTAAACCGTCGCGCACGGCGGCGGCGGCGGCGGCGGTGGCGGCGGCGGCAGCGGCGGGTGTAACAAAAAGCTCGCGATTTATTAAGTTTCCGGCGATACGTAGCTACGCGCTACGTACAAAGGAGCAAGGGGAAGGGGAGAGAGAGAGAGAGAACAAGTGTCGAAAAAAAAAAGAGAGAGAGAGAGAGAGAAAGGAGAAAGTGAAAAAGAGGGATTCGGCGAAAGCGGCTGTGCACGACGGATCCGGCGATAAATTCGCGCCGCGCTGCGCCGTGCTTCAAGGCTCCGCTGTTTCATCGGGAGTCTCAGAAATTTATAAACCGCCGTGTGTACACGTATGTGCACCGACACGCCGCGACCCCGCCGTCGATTGTAACTATGAATTCCACCTGATTTTTCCAGCCTTTCCTCTCCGCCTCTCTGTTTCGCGTCGCGCAGCCACCCTATATGTATGTGTATGTGTGTATATATATATATATATATATATATATATATATATATATATATATATATATATATATATATATATATATATATATATATATATATATATATATATATATATATATATATATATATATATATATATATATATATATATATATATATATATATATATATATATATATATATATATATATATATATATATATATATATATCCCCCTCCCTGTCTGCCTACCGTCGTGCCGTCCTCGCGGAGTGACGACCTCTGGCAGCCGTAGGTATCCGCAATTTATTCCCGGACGATAAATCATCGTCCACCTACGCCGCGGCGATTTCTTTTTGCGCCATAAATCAGTGAACCGAGGCTCCTGTACATAGACACCTGCGACGGGGTGCAGCGAGGGAGGTGAGCAGGCAGGAGAAGAAAGAAGAGAAGAGAGAGAGAGAGAGAGAGAGAGAGAGAAGGGCTTGTTCGGGTCAAAGGGCGCCGTTTAATTCGTGTCCGACGTTGTCGACGGAATTGCCGAGTGTATCGATATAAGGAGTCACGACGTATCGTCGACGTACCTAATCGCCGCGGTGCTTTTGTTGCGTTTTAACGCGTAAATAAATTGACCGACAGCGAGATGACAATGACGAGCTTAAATTTAGATGAGGCGGAGTGGCGAATTTTTGCATTTAGCAGTCGAGAGAGCTGATCTCCGTTTGAAAAAAAACGCACGCTTTAAAAATACATATCTATATGATATTTTCGTAGATGCGTTAGACTTGTGGGAAATATCGCAAAATAAATTCAGACGTTCCTCAAATGCGCTTCAAAACACAATTTTGCAAGGAAAACTGTATTTTGGTGTTTACAAGGAAAACTGTATTTTGGTGTTTGCAAGGAAAACTGTATTTTGGTGTGAGAATTTTGAAAACTTTCAAAGACGCGTGACCATGAGCGTGAATATCTCACAAAACGTTCCAAGATTCAGAAAAATATTATTTTTACTTATAAACACTTTCCAGAAAAACCCCGAAGAAAAATAATTATATATAATTATATAAAAAAATATATATAATTATATATAAATTATAAATAATTTTATATAATGCGACATTTGACGCGATATGACCATGTATATAATCATACATGTCCATATACACACATTTAATTATATATAATTATACAAAGCTCTTTTTCTGGGAAAAGAGATGGTGGAACTCACCAGAGGAGAATGAAGGAGAAACATACGAGATTCTTTGAGGCAATATTATTTTTAAATAATGATAACGAGCGCGAATCTCGAAATTTACTTAACTTTAAAAATATTATTCATAGACTTTAAAAAATTTTTTGAGAATTCTGTTCTCACGAAGAAATTCCAAAACGCCGTCCTGACGCGTTCCGCTAGGAAAAAAAGCCTTATGATTAAATGTAGCTGTATCGCGCCGAATTTCACACATGATCATTTGTTCTCGGAAAAATACGACAGTCTCACACATACGAATATTTAAACGTTCGATGAATCACGTCTCATGTAGGATCGAGTCGTCTTCGTTAGAAATAATCCGGTTGGCGAGGGAAAAATTGGCAGGTATTACACTTATCGTTAGTCACAGAGTTCATCAACCGATAACGCTCCGATAACCAGCATTATAGTAAACTCTATTCGGTTCGGGTGGGTTCGATCGACGCGAAACATCGAGCGGCGTCGGGTGAGTCGGGTCGAACGACGGCCGACAACGAAAAAAAAACCATGACCGAAGGAGAAAGGGGGGGGC
>NW_022639519.1:1330916-1382135 GCF_010583005.1 Odontomachus brunneus | reverse complement strand
GGGGGGGGGGGGGAACCGAGTGGCAGAGTGGAAAGGGAGCTCTCGCTCGAATAAATCGAAAGAGATTTACATGCGGTTCGTTTGGCACACCGTGTCGAAACGCGTCGGGACGCGCGTCGACGCCTCCGTCGGCTAGTTTTCACGTGGAGACGCTGTTCCGCGGGGACACGATTCGTCGCGGAAATTGCGACGATGTTTACCTTAAACTCAATCGCGATTACGTTATTTCGCGACGTGTTACGTCACCATAAAATGTGACATAAAATGCGCCTCTGCTTAATATACAGGGAGAATATTATAGTTCTATTTCATATAAATTCTATTGAATTTTATCATGTTTTCTAATAGTGTGTGTGTATGTGCAGGATAAATTGTCGGTCAAGTTTGTCCTGTTGAGAAATATAGTCAACTTTGCCAAAGACAGGAAATTTTTCAAAATACATTTTCCAAAACGCCCTTTTTGAAAAAAATGTTATTAAAATCTGCAGTTTACATTACATATACGATGGATTTTCAGTAAAAGTTTCTTAGAAGGTTGTTTTAGATATAACCTAGTATAGCAGTAAATTCTAATCCCTATAAACTCATATAAACTTATATAAATATATTCATATAAATAGGATATAAATAAGACAAACGGAAGAATAATGAATTCAGGCAAAGTGTTCATATATTTCTCAGCCCAAAAAATTCTACAGTAATGTTTATTATAAAATTCTTTCCATATAGAATTCACGTTTGCACTTAAAATTTTCGGGCTTCCCTAGGTTTTTTTAGTAAATTACGTATTCACACAAATATTATGATTTATTGTCGTATGATTAGTTTCAAAATGAATATTTTTGAGAGCACCGAATAACTTGTACCGAACGATCTCTTAGAGATGTCGCGTGTTAGCTCGGATCATCTACGTTACACATTGGTGCGATTTAGCCAGAAAGATACGTGGTTATCTTGCTTAGAGATATTTTCAATCCAAGTTAAATAAGATATAGGTGCGAACGGACCATAGATTACCTATATTTGAGCATTGATATGTAACTAACTTACCTAACTGTCCTTTTAGAAAAATATTATTATTATTACACGGGAAAAAATTAATTGGATTAACCAAATATCTGAAAAAATATTTGAAATATCTGAAAATGGACTAATCAGAATTCCAGTTGAGATTACCAAAATTCTGTCTCAGTTGGCAAGATTTCTGGTTAACCTAGGAAGATTTCTAGTTTACTAGAACTTGTAACTATTTAAGTTCTGATTAACTAGAAATCTTGTATTTGGTTATCAAGAAATCTTGTAAACTTGAACAGAATTCTATCAACTTCAATTTCAAAATTCTCATTCGTTAATATTTCACCATATTTGGTTAACCCAAATAAATTTTTTTTCTCGCGTATTTCTATAGTTCGATCTATATTTCGATTAAAATCTCAATTTTTTACTAAAACTGATATTATCAGAAAACTTGATATCTGTGCTGTGTAAGAGAATAAATATCTAAGAAATAAAAATTATTTATATGTGATGTGATATGTAAGTACTATAATATAATATATATATACCCATATTAATAAAATATTTTTCAAATAAGAAAATATCCATTTTCTTGAAACCTTAGTCTTTCATGAAAGCAATCGTTTGTTCAATCTAAATAAAATAATTTAAACTTAAATAAGTATGTCATTAACACCTAATAAATATTTCTTATTTTTCAGATATTTTTTTCTCTCAGTGTATATTTTTGCTTTCCCCGTTTGAGACGATTGCTCCGAAAACGTTTTTTAGCATACCAATATTTATCGCCAAATATTTTAATACTACGAAAATATCATTGATATTTAGCGCGGTGCATCTGAAATTCGAGAATTGCGACTTGTTTGTTGTGAATTTTGAATCGTTGGATCAAGGTTCTTCGATCGACAAACCGGCACGACCCATTCTTCCCGACACGAGGGTCCGACCATATTGAGAATACATTAACGACGTAGTCCCAGCAACTTGCAAAAGACTACGAAAGTATACTCGCTCCAAGATAGTACACAAGCGACGAGGATGTTTAACAAACACTCGGGAAATTCGCTGCATCACCTTACGGGCGGTGGTTGGCAAACAAGACACGCCTCGAGTGCCTCCCAAAAAAGCCCTCGGCGCCACGTTAGGCGCCACCGATGCACTATTCGAGAAAAGGTGGAATTATCTTGTTTTTAAACAGCGCGACCATTATCCCACGTTACCCTCTTCCACCCGGCGTTTACGATCCTTCATATTATCGTGCCTATTTGCTATGCCTCTATCGCTATGTTCTATCGCTTTTCACATCAATAAAACACTCGCCTTTCACATCAATAAAACACTCAACTTCTTCTGATAAAAAAGTGCATTGTGCTCACAGCCACTTACACGCTCAGATATATACCGGTTTCAAAACAATAAGCAGATAATATAAAAGCACGCTATCACGCGCCACATTGTGATTCTTATATACTCTCTTAAAATGAATCAGTCAAATATCACTGAAAACAGTGAATATACACTGATTTGCAGTTATAAGTATAGCACTGAAAGTGTTCAGTGCTCAGCTATATTTATAACTGATATCAGTGACTATTCAATGATTCATTTTAAGAGAGTACATTTTTAAATATTCTTACCTCACACGACTTTTCTCATTGGCATCAATGCGATTTACATTTAGGCATGCACTACGTAGTAATGACGCTTTATGAGCGTACCAGTGGTACACTCACCAATGTTGATACATAACGGCTCAAGCCAGGTCCCGGCATTTCGACTGCGTTGCTCTGCATCCATCTTCTCAGCAATCAGTTGTCATTGTCGTCGTCCCATGTTGGTTGCACTTCAATTGTTACATTTCACTCGCGACCGCATTTATTTTAACGGCGTTTAATGATTTAAGCGAAAGTATATAATAAATTTCAACGCTTCAAAAATATATTCGCGAAACGCAAATTATATGAAGAAAAAATCGCGAATCGAATATCATGACGCTTTTGACAAGAACGGGAGAAAAGGAGAATATTCTGTTTTATGTTTTGCTAAAATAATGAAGTTTCTCTGTCGCGTGAGATTTCTAACTTTTAATTCTAACTTTGAGTTTTAATTTTAATTTCGATTGAAATGACATTGTGATCTGTTACGTGTAAAAAAATTTAAGAAATATTGACGACTACAGAATTTCTTGTGAGTAAAGAAAGTATTCATGAATTCGCGTGTAGCAGCGCAATACTGATGCGCAATCTTGATGCACAATTTTTATGTGCAATTTTAGTGCGCAATTCTGATGCGCAATTTTGATGCACAATTTTGATGTGCAATTTTGATGTGCAATTTTAATGCGCAATTTTAATGCGCAATTTTAATGCGCAATTTGGATGCACAATTTTGATGCGCAATTTTGATGTGCAATTATGAAAATTTCAACATATTACTTGAAACAATTAGAGGAGCACATTAAATAAATAAAAAATATTACATATTGATATTTTTCAGAAAAAAAGTCCTCGATAATTCAGGTATATCTCGTAAATAAGGCAGTTATTTAAAAAAACAATCCTAATTGTTTTAAGCAATGTCTTTCAGTAGACGGCACAATCATATACATAAAACCCTACACTGAGAGAAAAGTATTTATTACTTGTATCTATAATTGCGTGATGAAATAACTATAGCCAGAAAAGCTATTTTTGCAACAAATACTGTTATAGTGCTATCGATGAAAATCTTATGTGTAAATTACTACTATTACTTTTTCGTTAAAACAACAAAGCTGCTAAAGATGACTGTAATTTGTAGTGAAATGAATTTGTAGTAAATTTTTTTTCTTTCTCTCAGTGTACATGCAAAATATCTATAACTAAGTAAATCGCATTGATTTCGAAGATATTTGATAAATATCCACCACCTTAAAACTTTCAATCAGTTTGCGTACTCAGTTTTTTGACTCACCAAAAGACTGGGGAGGCCACACGCTGCTACAGTCTATAACAAAAAATATAGTGTTGCCGGTTAGGTACGAACGTTAATGACTTAACGAGAATAAAGAAACATGTGAATACGAGTTTGTTATTTTTTCGCAATCGTTAATTAAAGATTTTTACGTAAACAAATATGTTATAGTTTTCAATTGAAAAGGAACTAAATGCAAAAATACGAGAAATTTTTAAACTCACCTTTGAGCCGATCTTGCTCGGCCTGAACCGGATCCTCCGGTACAGCACCCGCATCTCCCGGGAATTGCACTCCTGTGTGGTTACAAGCTTCACTGAAACAAAAAGCAAATTTTCTGATTAGTTACACGAGAAGAACTGAACGTATTAACTATATAAAAGTTCTTGAGATTATGTAAAAGAAAAAAATAATAGAAACAAGGTATAGTCACTGTCAAAGTTGCAGGATGCTACTACAACTTAAAATAATTCTAGCATAATAATCGCGCAAGAAAAGTAATGTAACGCGTCTCACGAATAATTTGCAACGATTTAGGAAAGTCGAGAATCACGCGCAAGAAGTCTCCAATTCGTCTATCCTCGCGTGAAAAGATATTATGGTCGATTACAGTCAATTTTTCTAAGGTTTTCTCAACAAAAATATCTCAAGAAATATATATTTTATATGCTTTGTATAAAATTTTATATTTTAATAGAAATATGAAAAAAGTCTCATTATATCACAGTTCTTTTAACGCTTGTCAACCAACTTGCGCATACACAAGCAAACAACAATAGCGCTCTGGATTGGCGCCTTACCCTTGTGTTAACAAAGGGTTAAAATCACACACATAAACAGACCCCCAATTCTAAACCTCTTCGCTTTCTCTTTCAAGTATATGTACACATTTACTGAGATAAACTACTCTTTTTACGGACTTGAAATTATCGACAAAGCGCCTTCGATTGGAATTCGATCACTGACGGGAAGAGTTCCGCCACAACCGGTCAACAACCTCCTAATTCTCGACAGTGCTCTTCACGAACTAATCCCGACGTGTTCCCGCGTCGTTCTCGCGTGGGAGAGAGCGAATTGTCGGCGTCGAATCCGTCGGTTCTCGCCCGCGGCGCGATGGCCGCAGTTCCATGTACATCGTGGGAGCTTTTTCGGGCGTACATGTCCGGGATATCCCTCGGGAAACGCCGACAGACGGGAATGGCGACCTGACGCGACGCGGTAATATTTGCAGTCGGCTGGCCTGGCCGCCGTTGACACCGGCGCGGCGCGGCGCGACGCCCGGGTTCCCATCGTTTCATCAGCCGCACCTGTGGTCGCGTATCCATGACGGAATTTTTATCGCCATCGACATTTCCTCGTTAGCAGGGAAAACGTGTCGCTCGGTGAACAAAACATAACGACACGAGCGCTCCTCTATCGACCGATAATGTTCCGTTGCACGATTAGATACCGCGGTGGAACGGACATCTTTCAACTTTCAAGACGCGGAACGACTTTCGAAATATGAACATTAGCGAGTCGTGAAAGAAGAAATCAGAGTTTTTCAGGTCGGGGAATATTACTCCTTCTAATTTATATTACCAAGATAACTAGAACGATACATATTACTCCTAGAGTTCTTCTAGTCAGAATTAGAATAACTAAGCTCTAAGATTTAAATGACGAATTTTCTCTCACTCACTCGCTCACTCACTCCGTAAAAATGGCGGACGATATCCTAATTTTGACTAACTTGGAGAACTCTAAATGCTGCTATTGATAAACCATCACAATATAATTAAGAATAAAAATATAAGATACTACACGATATAATTAAAAAAAATTTCATTCAGTTTTACTCGAGTTATATGTAACGGCGACTGTAAGCGACGGAAAACAAGTTTCATTCCACTGGTATAACGATATTGATTTTTTATACGTTTCAAGCGTAAGAAGAACAAGGGTTTCCCGGCAAAATTGAGCTAAAAGTTGAAACGTCCGAGGATTCGAGTGCCGGAGAAAATTTCTCATCGTGGCTACTCGCGTTACTAGAACGGATCCATTAAACCGAGGCATAACTTCCGGCTCGTAGCATTCTTAGCACGCTCACAGGATACTTCACGTGTGCCAACAAGGCTCCTAAGTTACCCACACGTAACCGAGCACGTCTTCGAGAACAACGGGTCGAGAGTATCGACCTGACGCGCCGACACGCCGATATTTGCAGTCGACTGCCCCTCTCCTCCATCACTCTCTTTCTCCTCTTTTCTCTCTTTCGTTGTATATCCATCTATCTATTATATACCTATCCTATTCACGATTCGCGACGGAATCCGTTTAACATTTAATAATCCAGTATCTAGTATAACTGCTTAATATTTAATCTTTATCTAATCGTCTATATCCAAGCAGAACGTGGCTCTAAATTAATCTTGCAAATACTATCGAACCTGAAGGATCAATGGAGAATCTCGAAATATAACACAATAGAGGTTACTGTTCTACCTTGATACTACAAATGGTGTGTGTGTTCACTGCTGTTAATTTTTAATTACTTAATGTTGTTCAAGAATTATTTAATATTCAATTATCTCAATATTTCCTGCATTTGATTTTTACTTTTAATTTCAACAAACGATATATTAATCGTGTCATATATTCAAGATAAAACATGCACAATAAACAAATATAAAATAATTTTTATAGATAAATATCATAACAAACTATGTTTTCATAATTTTCTCATTATTTTACTTTTACTGGCGAAATTTTTATAGGATTTGTACATTTAAAATGAGTGAGATCAGAGACATTAGAGATTCGTGGAGTTATGATTACTTTTCAAATAATGACAGACTCTAACACGCAGAAAAAAAGATTAGCCGTAAATACTAAAATATAACAGCTAGACGTATCATCAAAATAGTGACAGCTACAGCAAAAGATATTCGCTACTAGACAGAAAATTCCAATTATCTATCATTTTGCTTGTCTTTTAAATCATGCACTCTATACTAGTGAAAAATATAAAACCGACACTTCGGATTACGAATCCAAATAATGATTTCTCAATAGGTTTTAATTTAGATGAGTGTCCGCTTTAATGCAAGCACAAAAATCAATGTCTTTCGTACTTACATGATTACGCTGTTAGATCCTTATTTCATGGGAGGACAATTTCACAGCCATCGGAAGCGCGATAATTTTCCCTTTCCAATGATCTTTGTTTCAAGTCGCTACGACGTCTACAAGTGGAGTTATTGATAATTTTGTCGATCCGCGATCTAGATTATTCAGCGTTATCGCTGTAGCGAGCGGTGAATACGTGACGACGCGGCGAGTGAAAGGAATGCGGCACGCGACTACCGACTCGCCCAAAGTCACCTGACGCTGTGGGCGACGGCACGCAGTGGCACGGCTCACTACCCCCTCCATTCCCTCTCCATTCCCCCCTCCTCCGCTGCTCAGATAAGCAAGTCCCGCTCGCTACAGGCATGCGGTCATTCACCTTGGCTTTAACGCAAGCGTAGAACAAGTGCCAGAGTCGCACGTGTGCAAATTTCGAGTCCAAAATTAGTGTCCATGCCGCGGCTTTAAATGTCTGTAAAAATAAATTAATTTAACGATATTATGTGGATCAAAAATGAAGTAATTATCGTAGTTATTTGCAAAATAGAGGATTATATAGAGGATTGCTCCGTTCAATTTCATAAGCTCTATTTGCACATGAGCATCGATATACAGACGTTATGTCAAATATTCTGCATATATTTCCAACGCTAATGGAAAAATATATAATAAAGGAATAAAGTGAAGAAACATAAAACTTGTTTTACATTTCCATTAATTATATAGGGTGTCTGAATTCCTGTGCTCGTGTGCAGGGAAAATTTATATTAATTGAATATAATAGAAAAATCCTGTACTATTTTGTATAGAAATTGTGCCATAGTAATTATTAAAATATTAATGAAAGGAAAAAAACTGGTGGATTAATGCGCGCGATGCGCGGGATGAACTGTAAAATTAATTCCATTATAGAGCCGAAATAGCTGCCGCTTTTTCTTGACTACTTGACAAATATGCGCTTTTAATTCGAATTAATAATTTCATATTTCCTAGAGAATACATTTTACCTGTGATAGCTCTTAGCAATAACAGCAGAATAATTAGCCTTTTAGCCAAATTTTAACTAGTCATTGAGATATTGCTAATATTATTATGCTATTTCTATATATGTAATCACTTGATTATCATACAAATAAAATCGGTCTAATTATAATTCTTAAAAATCGACTAATTGTTCAAAATGAGGATTGAAAGAGGCAGAAGGACTTGCTGACAGGTTATAGCGTCTGACGAGATACTTACTAAAACAAGGGTCATTCGGCAGTAAAAATAATATCAAACTCGCGGAAGAAACTCCTTGGTGCATCGCGTCGTGCATTCGACGTCAACAAGTAGTGTTATTAACAATTTTATCGATCCGCGCTCTAGATCGTTCGGCGTTATCGCTGTAGGGAACTGCGAATAAGTCGCGACGCAACGCGTGAGAAGAATGCAGAACGCGCAACTATTACTTTCGAAGAGTCATCTTACGCAGTACGCGATGGTATGACACGACTCAGATAAGCTCAAATAGTACCCCGTCTACTTACTCGCTGTAGCCACGCGGTCGCTTATTTTTACTTTATATCATAGTATGAAACAGTACGTCGCCGCGAGAGCAAATATCAGCGCGAATTTCGCGCCTAGATCGGATATCGATGTCGCGACTTTTTAACCATAGAAACATAAACATCAAAAAGTTACGTAAACCTTAAACGTGGAGAAATTTTACTCAGCGTGTTTTCTTGCCATAACATCCGAAAAAAATAATCGGAATTCAATCCTCGTTATTTTAATCGGTACAGAATATATCGAGAAATATAAATCTATTAATATTCTTGCGATTCAATGAAATTGAAGATAATTATAGTTAAAAATAAGACACATGTTTTTATGAACGGTAACGTTTGAAAAATTGGTCTGAGTAAATTTTCCGTGTTTAGGGTTCTAAGATTAAACTAGGCTATATAACTCGTAAATGAATCGACATAACGACATGAAATATATGACGTATTATTCTGCTCTAGGCTGCTCTAGGCTGCTTTGTCTGTAGTTCTCTCTCTCTGAACACTCACTGACACTGACTCTAAATACGATTCGATCGGGAAAACGCGCGTTAACTAATACGATGTCCGACGAGGCATCTTGATGGTCGACGAAATATTTTAATCGAACGACAGGAATTATAAACAATTCACCGATACACGCGCTCCACGTTGCGATATGTGCGTATCTCGACAGCTCGAGACTGACTAATGACTCGACCGCAGAGAAGTACACAATACGCGAAACTATCAAAACAATGCAAACAAAGCAAAAAGGACTACGTCATCTCCCTTCCCAATTGCGAGCAGTTGCCGCACACCGATCAATAACAAGCACATTCAAAAAATCACAACAATCAATGTTTTCAAAATATTTCGGATATCTACGAGGTGATCAAATACATTCAATACCTAACTATAATATAATATAATATGCATTATATATTATAATATGATACGATGCGTATCTCGAAAATATCATTTGCATTCGATCATCATTGTTTATTAATATGTGATTATTAGTTAACGCCATGTTCGATTCGTGTTTTTAACGTGTGACAATAATGAGTGTCTAGTTACAATGACGATCAAGAGCTGACAGATTGGATTACAAAATATAAATTGCAATCAGCTCACAATTCTTTCTTCTTAATTTTTTTTAAATTTCTAAATATTATTAAAATTTTCAATATTAATAGAAAAATTCATTTAATAGCTTTTAATAGACTATTTAATTTAGTTATAACCTTTTGTATATATTTTGTACTACCACTCCTTCTTCCTTTTTTGTATCAGTAAAGTTATTATTATTATTAACATTTTGCCAGCACAATATCCGCAATTGAGTAAGTTATATGATATGTTACATTTTAAAATTAAAATTTAAGAAAGATTAAATGCAGGTAGACTATAAAGACCATCAAATATATGAAATAATTCTTAAATAAGTTTTTTAAGCCTCAATGAAACAACAATCATTCATAGCGTTAGAAGACTTTAGCTTATATGATGTTATACCTCGCGATTAATTATTTAGTTCATCAAATTTGATAGAGAGATTTGCTAGCGTTAATATAGAACTAAAACATATTTCTCGAGTACTTCCACATATTTTCCCACATCAGTTATTTCTACCAGTTTTCTTACTCTAACATTTATCTAAACGCAAGTAATCTTTTAGCACGTTACGTATGTAACGTAATCTTTTTTTTGACTTGTCAACCTCGCCTACGTATACTTTACTTTCGTTTCATCGGGTTCGTTTGGCATTGTGTACCATTGTCCACTCTTTTGTACATATAACTTACTACTCCGAAGGGGAGATTTAGTCCCAAACTATTCGGTAAATACACTCCCTCTTCGTTTCCCACCCTGTCCCCCTTTTCTAAGAACCTCTTGTCCTGAAACCAGTCTTCGGCCTCGTTTGACGAAGTTTTCAATGCCGCCGGCCAACAGGACGAGTGGTCCGACCGGCCTCGTCCTAACCCCACTCACCCCCTGCTCTTCCCACCCTTTTGCCACAAAACGCAAGGTCCTCCAAATACTCGTTCGCGGTATTTGCGGATATCCGCCGGTAGTTTCGCAATACCAGCCGCGAAATGGGAAGGGGTTACGCCGGAGGCGGCATGAGGCGAACGGGGGAGACGAAAAGGGGTGGAAGACGGGGGGTATGGTCGGTCGTAGGGGACAGTGTGGAGAGGAGGGGAGCAAACAACGAGACCCTCTCTCACGGGGCGCCTGCAATTCGATCCTCAAAGCCCACCGAGTAAATACAGCAACGACGACGGCGACGGCGGCAGCGGCGGCGGTGGTGGCGGCGTCGGCGTCGGCGGCAGTGGGAAATGGCAGGGGTGAGGGGAAGAGGATGAGGAGCGGTAGCGTTTAATTAATTCCATCCACCGCGTCGCTACGATTGTATAACACAGCCGGCAACCCCCGCTCGTCGTTCGTTTTTGCTGTTCCCCGGACGCGCCGCGCCGCGCCGTGCCACATCGCGGCGTGGCACGGACATTCGTTACCAAGGGTGGAAACGTGCACGATGGCCTTCGGAATAATGCGAAGGTGCGAGAGCTTCGAGAAGTCTAGGTGACATTCTAATCCTAATCGCCGCACAGACGATGAAGAAGACTCAAGATAATAGTAAGTTGTATCGTGACGCGACGCATATTTTTCCATAGAGTAAACTCGGGTACGATGGGGGGAATAAGTTGTACTTCTTCAATAATTATTAAAATCGTGTGCTTTTGTAATCATACTCAAGGATAATCGATATTCACAGTAGTTTATGTGCGTACACTCAGTTGCTAAAACGTACTATTTAGCAATTATTAGAGAAAATGGCTACTTTTTCTGTATGATCATCATACTCCAGCTTATTCTACATGAATATACACCGAGAGAAAAATTATATAAATAACAATAAATATTTATTCAGCGTGTATTAATAACTATTTACTCAAGTTGAAATTCTTTTATTTAAATAGTACAAACAATTGATTTCGTGAAAAATATTTTATATGAGTACAAGTAAAAATATGTTATTAATATTCACTGCGAATAAATATTTGCTATCTCTTAAATATTTTTCCTCTCAGTGTGCACATACATACGTAAAAGATCATATGTATATTACACACTTTTCTTAATATTCATTAATACACATCATATGAATAATTGCGTGTCACTTTTTTTTCCTAAAAGTAAAAGTAATCGATGTAACGCCGTTTATCGTGCAAAATTAAATAGGGCATTTTACTACGATTTCACTTTTCTGTTTGGCAGCGTAATCGCAGTTTTGGAAAAGTACTCGGGAGAACAGAAAGACCTACTATGACTACGAAATTGCGAAATTATGCGGGAAAAGTAGGTTACGCGTAGAAGGCTAATAATTATGGAAATGACATGCGTCATGAGCGAAATATTCATTGCGCAGCGTCCTAGGAATCCTCGTGTGTGAATATATTTATTTTTGTACGTTAAACGCGTTGCAGAGATGGATTACGCTTCGGCGGAGGCGGTGAAGGAGAAGGGTAGGCCGGGAGGGGGATCGTTGTCAAAGAGTATCGTGTGTCTCGCTATCGCATAGAACTTTGTTTCGCACGGTCCTTTGTGCTCCGATTTAAAATGCGTCACGTTTATAACAATGAATTCTGTTGTACACAGTGGCGCGTCTATATTTATAATATTATGTCCCGCATATATACGGTTTGTTGTCAATAAATTATACCGTTGCCGCATTTAGCTCGAATTGCACTTCGTAAGGGTTTCGTGGAAATTAAATGAATATCACATTTGGACCGTGTATTATCGGGGTTGTAAACTATCGCTGTGTATTTCGTCGATATATGCACATAGCGCATCCCCGGAATATCCGGCGTTATAATGACAGATTCACGCGCGCGAACGCGGGATCCGGTGTACCTCCGTTTCTTGCACACTCGCGCTCGCGCGAATCCGGCGTATTATTCTCAAATCGTAACTCTGCCCCCTCCCCCCCCCCTTTCTCTTTCTATCCGCAAACTGCGCCGTAAAATAAATTCCTTCGAGTGTTTATTGTCTACTGGCACGGCCGTCGCGCCCGACAACTTTGAGGCGGGAATTGCTTCGCGCGCACGAGAAAACGATCGCGGAATCGAAAAGAACAGAAAAAAAAGAAAACCATGAAAAATCGTATCGTGTGTATGTGTGTGTGGCGCAAGTATAAAATTCCCTCCCTCGCAATTCTTCATTCTTCTCAAGAGTAATGGTCATTCTGACACGTTCACTCTGACACGTCCTGCCGGCGGGGGATCCCGTAATATTACGGGCCGCGTCGAAGGCCCGGGCACGTTCCCGGCTTCCCGTGCGCACCGAGTTATCCTTCCACGTGCTGCATATCCTTCGTTCGCGGGATATCCCTTTCGTCCCCCGACCGCCCCAACGTCGTTCCCCGTCTTGTCTCGCGAGAGCCAAATGACCCACATACGTCGAATTATGGTCCCGCGAGCGCCAGGATCGCGGATTTCCGCCCACCGTCGATAACAAGACAGACATTCCGTTACCTCAAACCGTCCGTCTAATCCGACTTCCTGCACGGGGTGCAGGCCTGATAAGCGGCCAGATAAGAAGTACATACTTCGGATCGCGCGAGTCGCCGGACTGTGAGTTCGCGCGCGCGAGAATCGTGAGACGTAAATCTCGATAGATTGACGATTACAGCGAATGGAGTGGATGCCATATGTTGGCATCGGTTTGCTGACTAGAAGTTTATTCCATGATCCTGATCAGTTGGTCCCAATCGGTTATCTGGTTTGTAGGTAAAGTCATTGGATCCTGATAAGTTATGTAACGCGGCGTGACGATCAGAACCTTTTTGAGAATAAGAATTATTAATTAGGGCTCGATAATATTATCTTATACGAACCAGATAACTATCCAGGATTAACCTGATGAGGGCGTAATGGCAGTTTTCGAGGGAAAGCATTCGAGAAAACTGAAAGACCTACGGCTGCGAGATTGTGAAATTATACTCAGGGGGAAATTATGCTCAGAATCAACCTGATAGTGGGATAAATTTCTAGTTTAAGAGTTCTAGTGTGTGAAAGAACAGACGAAAGAGTAGAACAATGTATTTTATCGGACAGAACGGCTCACTGTAAATGAGTCAGGTTCGCTCCCAGCTTTAATACTTTATCTTAGCGACGTATGAAACAAAAAGGATTTTAACACCGCCCTGGATAAATTTAATCCCGAATAAACGTTTCCTCGTTGAAACAGACAGAAGGGAAAAGGGTTAAGCAGCGTTGAATAATTTATAAGGCAACCTGCGATCTCCACAAATACAAATTCGCTTTCTGTAATGACTCCTAGTAGATTACTCTTGTCTATTTTTAACTCGCCTGCAAAGGTCCACGAGATGTAATTACAACGCGCGCCGACGCGAAGGCGATCATTATCGGTTACGCGATCCGTCATGCACCGTAGACTCGAAAGTGCAACGTGGCGCAATCGATATCACTTAGCAAGTGGGTCTTTTACACGGGCGCGAGGAATCCGTACGAGTAACACGGAAAAACTTTCCTACGACGGAGATTAGGCGATGCGGCGTCAAACGCCCCAGTCGATTAGGCTTCCCGTGGGAGTCGTCGTCGTTCTCGTCGTCGTCGTCGTCGTCGTCTTCGATTGTTCCCGGATCCGTCGACCGGGAAGAAATTCCCGACTGAAGGAAGCGCACGAAGAAAGCACGACTCGCTCTGCCGCAGGATTAGTGCATTTTCCGCGACGACGCGAGTTTCCTTGTTTGAACTGCACCCGTCTGATACTCGCCTCTAATGTAAGACGTCGTTTCGACGACGACGACGACATGAACTTCACCGTCGCAGTTCCTCCGTTCGCCGTGTCTTATTTACAGAATCCCACGACGAAACGCTCTGTCGTTCTTACCAACGGCTCCGCTTCATTGTGCGAGCTCGTCGACGCGAAACTACCGCCGGCAAGATGTAAACTCGCATTCCCATTGCTCCCCGGGAGAACACGACGAAGGGAGGACAGTACACGCGGAGATGTATCCGTGGGACAGTCGCGACGCGTACTCTCCGAGTGAGTGTAAGATTGACTTTGAGATTTCCGCGCATTCTCCTGCCTGCTCCTACACGCAAACTGATCTCTCTATTTTCGCAGAGAGCATAATCGTAACACGCGACGTAATTATTTAATCACTTTCGCGGCAGTCGGTTTACCCGCTCGTCCCAAGTATCGCTAATAAACGCGATATCTTTGGCTTCTGCAACAAATGCAAACGCTAAAAACATGATACTTTACGATCCTATTACAGCAAGAAATACGATACAAAAAAATATAATTTAATACAATATAATTTACAAAAAAAATAAAATATAATTTAAGTAAAAGAAATTTAATATTTTATCACGACACTCGTTCAAACATACCACTTAGGTGGTTAATCCATCTTCTTTCTTACAGCTTGTTAAAAAATTATAATATCGCCACAGATAGATAATTATTCAATCGTAATATAGTTCTTCGCTTATTTATGTTCGCGAATGACGTAATGAGAATTGCAAGCGCTTCGCTAATGTTGAGTTTAATAGCCAACATAAACGGCACAGTAGCTTCCGACAAATGCATGCGCATAGGAAATGAACTTTAAGACGATATTATTCATGTGTCTACACACGAAACATCCTTCTGTGTACAATAGCGAGTCCTGTTACAGTTGAGAGGGCACCACTGTACAAGCAGGCAGGTACGATGGTCCTTCGAATAATATTCTCACAGGCTTTCGAAAGGTCTTAAACTGAGTCAGCCGCGGGGAGTGACACGAGCGGAAAGTTGATCCAAGCCCTAATAGATCGTCTCTTCGTGGTTATTACTAACGAAACGGTGAATCTCGCACGATACACCAACACTGGATCGCTCTCGCAGTTTCACCTACCTGATTTGATCGCGGACATATTATGGCGAAAGGTGAATGTAAAACTTTTCGGGAATATCTACGAGCTGTGGTTTGCCGAGTATTTGAAACTCGATCAATTCGTGGTATCGACTCAATCGTGTTTGGGATAATTATAGCAGATAATGGGACTCTCACTGGAGAGTCATCCATAAGTCCATTTCATTCGAAAATTCGACCGAATTTTGTTGATATTATTTTATCATTGTCGCGTGATTTATGGCGTGATGCCTCTTCCTCTCTCTCTGCCATGAATCACGCAATAATAAAAACGAAAAATATCCACAAGATTCAATGAGATTTCCGAGTGGAACCGGGCGGCTCAAGGAAAACAAACAGGTGATTCCCGATGCGAAGCAAAGCCGACACTCGAGGAGTCGTCGGCGTAACGAGGGATCTTCGCCAAAGGATCGAAACCCGAGAACAAATCGGCGCGGTGTTCGAATTCAAGCCTCTCTTCCCACCGTACGTTCAACGTGTGCGCTTCGAATGGACGAAAAAAAACGCACGCTCCCCGCCTCTCTGCGCTCTTTTCACCCCCGATTCCGCGTGCGGCGGGTTCACCCTCGTGAAAGGAGTCCGCCGCACGCACCCGAGGAAAGAAGAGAAGCCGACCGACTCCGACGGACACACATACACACACGCAGAGAGAGAGAGAGAGAGGGGGGGGATCGCCAACGCATCGGGGCTTGGTAGGGGAAGTTTCGAGGTGGGGAACGACGAAGCAGTGGAGGGCGAACGACCGAGCTCGAAGCTGCGGAGCAGCGTAGGGAGCAACAGTGTGCCGCGCGCGGCCATGAAGCGAAGGTCGTTTCGACGACGAGAGTGGCAGGTAGACGAAAAGCGAGTCGCCCGAGGAGTCCGTGTTGAGCCCGAGAGCTTAGAGGTATTTAGAGGCGCGCGCGCGCGTGAGCTCGCACAGGGTAATGTTAATCCTGGACGCGCTACCACGGCCAGTCGCAAAGTCCGTCCGGCTTGACTCGCGGCTGAAATTTCGGAGCCACATCGACGGCTCTCGCGCATTTTCCGTGCAAGTGAGGTGTGACAGTGATAATAGAGCTACGACGAGATAAACAAACGGTCTCTCGCGTCGGCGAACTCGCACGCGGCGTCCTCGACGAATCGCCGAGTCGGGGGAGGAAGTCACCCCGTCGCGGCAGCACGTGAACGAAAGATGGTGAAATTTAACGCGCCGCCAGTGCCGGAGCGAACGTGAAAATTGAATCCAGCAGTGAGTGAACATCGAGCCGTACTGCCGGTTGTGAATTTTTCGCGCGTGAAAACAAGTGAGAGCGGGAGAAAGAGAGAGAGAGAGAGAGAGAGAGAGAGAGAGAGAGAGAGAGAATAGTGCGGTGGTGCATGTGAAAAATAACGTCGCTGGAAAATAACGACCTGAAAAAGAGTCTCAGACCGCTGTCAATCGTTCGTGGTGTGAATGTTGGAAATTCTACTAGTGCATGATCGCGAACAATTTTTGCCGAATGGGAGCGCAAACGCCACGGTGACACTCGATCGAATCGTAGGCACCGGCGAAAAAGGTGGAAATTTTCCGCGTCGCGGCGACAGTTGCGGAGAAGACGTCGCGCGCGCGGTGATCCGGCAAATTTCGCCAATTTCATCCGGCGGTGCCACAGGGATTCGCGGCGCAGAGAAGGACTGGATCAGGGAGAGATTCGTGTCTGACTATCCCCGAATAATCTCGTCTCGAAACCGTCTTCGTCACGCAGCATCACAGTTTCCCTCGCGATAAAGGAAAATATCAGCACAGTATATAACTCGACGCTGGTCCGTGTCATCATCTTTTGTGTTTCTTCGTGACTCCGAAGTGTAACCCGAGTACGCGTGTGTATATTTGCAAGTGTACATGTGACCCATGTGCAGTAGGAAATACGAGTGAAGTCGTTCGCCAGCGTCTCTCCCGCGCGCACTTCTCTCCCAGTCCATCTTTTCGAAAGAGATGCAAAAGTGCCGGTGCTCCGCTAGCCGCTCGTCCGCGTCTGCCAGCCAAGTTTACTGACCTTCTCCGTGGGGCTGGTGACTGCCGTTCGTGAGACGAAGGGAGACGGCCAGACGGCCTTTTGTGTCGGCTTGAAGAGCGTCTCGCGACACGGGACGCAAACAGGGTGAGATTACTTTCCTCGGGGCTGTGCGTATGGCTGCCAGTGCTTTCCACGACTCGCACTCTATCGTCCGCGAGGATCAGTGCTAAATCATCAGCTTCGGAGCATCGTCGAGTCCCGCTGCCGGCGGAGGCCGGCAGCGACTGTCGGCGACGTGATCGCGAGTGCGTGGTGGATCGCAACGAAAGAATCGTGTGCCGTGCGAATCGCACAGAAGGAGCGGGCAGAAAAGCTAATTGTTCGCCAAGTTGATAGCGAAGACGGAAGGGTCGCAGCTGTGTCGCGCTGCACGAGGGAAAGTGTCGCGTGGAAAATCGCCCGCGGTGGAAATGCGCTCGTAGCGAATCGACATCGTCGCCGCAGTCGCAGTCGGATTTGTAAGGTAAGCGCGTTTATCATCGTCGTTGTCGTCGTTCCTCGACAATTTTGAGGAAAGGCGCGGGAGATGATCGTGCCGGTTATATATACTCGTCCCGAAAACGCGCAGCGAATCAAAGTTTGATGGCGTTCGCGAGCTCGCACCCTCGCCGATAAATTGCAAGACGTATGAAGCGAAATGGGAGTTGCGGAAAGTTCAGTCGACGATGCGATTTGTTCAATTAGAAAGTGCGAGAACGGAACGCGGGAACGTCCGATGTGAGCGAGTGCCAAGTGTGGATAGTGTGATGATGATCGCGAAAAAGAAAGCTCGAGATAATTACATACGTTTGATCGTTCAAACGACGCGGGTCTCCGACACCCGTAAAGCTCTTAGAGCTATCGTAGCTCAATGTAATGAGAATGAGACGATGTGTGTTACGTTGTAACGAGATTGGCGCTAAAGGCACGAGCGAGAGTGCCGCGGCGCGAGAATTCATTTAAATATAGTACAAATTGGAAACTTGAGACTGTGTCATTTTCACGTTGGATAGGAAACGAACGCCGATACTCTCGTGACAGATATCCGTTACGAATTTCCGCCGGGGACACGTGTTTCTGAAAAAAGAGCGTTTTTACGAAAGAGGATGAGCGGTGAGAAAAAGGAAAAAGGAATTAAAAGTCCTTCCGCGAGTGCGAATTCCACGCGTGTCACGTGGCGAGTCTCGGAGCGGAAAGAGCGCGATCGCTTTTTCGGAGCGAATCTCCACCTCCCCCGACACCCCTCGTCACGCCGTTGCCTTCCTTTTTTGCGCAACCCGGTGCAAAGAGGATTACCTCGAATCCGCTCCTAAAAGCATCTCGACGAACGACGATTTCCATCGCGAGGGACCTCTTCTCCTCGCGCGGACGAGTGACCCGTTCTGCGCGGATTATCGCGCCATCGATCGCGGATTTGCGATATCTCGCGCGGAGATCCCTCTAGTTCGCGCGGAATAATGAGCTCACCCTTTTGGATAATCTCAATAATTTCGAGTGGGGCCCCTCGCGTCGCGTTATGTGTGATTTAAGAGGCTCAGCGTTCAGAAGAACACGTTATTTACGAGAGTGAATAATTATTTGATGGGAAGGTTCAACGACAAGCTGATATGAAAAGTGATTATTGTGGACTATTCTCAAAATTCCTTGCAGCGAAATTTCACTCAAAAAAAGTAGAGCAACAGTGACAGTCGAGTCACTCGAATTCGAGTAATTTCTCACTCAAATTGAATCCTCCGCTCTCAATTCTTAGAATCACGGATAGAATATTTTCCTTTGAAATTGTAGAATAAATCGGATGTATTCCACCGTCGCAGAAATACATTCACTCATATGGAGTCGGAATCCACTCTGAGCTTGAGTGAAACGTTTACTCTTGCGATTCCGTGTGGCAGTATCGCTATTACTTTGAGTGTAAATGTCGCAATTTTTCATTCGTTTTGAGTAAGATTCCGTTCCGAAAAATTTAAGGAATATTCTTTAAATTTCTTAGAGTGAAAAGTGGCAGCATTTTCACTCGAGGCAATAGATGAAAATACTGTTACTCGAAACCGCCAGAGTAAATGTTTCGCTCAAGATTAGAGTTGATTCTCTTACTCCATATGAGCGGATGTTTCAATCCATCGGAATGAATGTGTTCCTCTGGTAGTGAAATGCACATCAGATTTACTCTTCAATTTCAAAAATATTCATCAATCTCGAACGGAGAGTTCGCTCTATAGATGTGAAAATTCGACTCGAATTCGAGTGACACGACTATCACTGTATTTTACGAGCGAAATTCCACACCAAGAAATTTAGAGACTACAACAACCTTCGATTTGTCGCGGAAAGCAGAAAATTGATGACACGGATACAAATGAGATCGCGTCGCGAATTTCTCCGCAAATATTTTGGCGCGTCGCGGGGAGTTTATAACGATTCGTTTTTAAAGCGGAGGCGTTACGCTTAATAGCGCACAATTAAGATAAATGCTCGCGACTATAAGAGACGATAACGTAGAGAAATGGCTCGCTCGAGCGTTCCCGGGCCGTTTAAAACGCAGCTAACTCGATAGGAATCGCTCGCGACTCCGTCGATCCTTGGGGCGTGTGCGCCCGTTGGAAAGCATATAAGGGAAAAACCGGCGCGGGCGATAAAATTTTAGCGCCGCTCGAGCTGCCAGGAATATCGGCGAACCGAGATTTTAACGCATAGTAAGCGACATTCGCGGCCGTGTCCTCGCACTTTTCATCGACTCGAAAGAGGGAGCACCTTGTCCCCCCCCCCCTTCCGTACCGGAAAATCTTGACGCTCGAGTGGAATTCAGAAACGCGCTCGTCCCGTCTCGCCGCACTACGTTGCCCCTCCTTCCTCCCCTGTCAGAAAATCCAATGTAGTCGCGGAATTTTTGTCGTATCGCGAACTTGGAGATGGGGCGAGGGAGAGGGACGTTACGATTTTTCATCGAGAAATCCCCGTCATTTTTGCGAACCGCGTGACATCATGCGCGCTCGTCGCCCGCGACCATGTCCGATTCCGCTCTCTCCCATGTTAATTCCACGAGTGCATTCCGTCGATAGAAATTTTTCCCGTTGACTTCATCGAAGTCGCTTCGCGTGTCCCACCTTCGACGCGACTCCAATCGCGACTTCTTGTTATTTTCTTGAGTGCATCCCGGCGACAAGGAATTTTGCCCATCGAAAAGTTCGCGTTGTCTCGTTGCGCAGCGTTTCCCGAAATTGAGGAAAACTTTGTATATGCGTTGCATTCTTTTCTTCTTTTTTTTTGTTCGACACGAAATGCAAATTCGTCCTCAAAATGTCTCAAAAGTCGGCATTAACAGCTGTCACCTGAATCTTGTCTTTCATGTGAGATACTTATGTATTTTCATGTGTTACTTATATTAATAGTCGTTACTTGAAACTTGTCTTAGGTAAGATACTCAGACTTGAATTTAGAGTTAGATGCGAGTTTCTCAGCTGAATCGCGATTGCACATTTAATATATATTATATGATTCAAATAAAAAGCTCAAATCTAATTCTGAATTCAGATCTGAGAATTTTACGTGGAACAAGTAACGATTATTAGTACGAGCTTCAGACCTTCGTTCAAAATTAAATTCAAGTTTTTTAATCGAATTATAATACATTTGTAGATATTTATGTATTTGTAATCGCGATTCAACATCTAACTCTGAGTTAAAATCCTATCTCCGAGTATCCTACTTGATACGAATTTTAAGTAATAACTATCAATACGAGCTGAGGAAATATATTCGAAATTTGCACCTTTCACTCCGACGATCGACAACGTAATTCATGATCTTCCGCGCGAATTAAATCGACCACGGATACTTTCTCGCACGATCAGCTTGTCGATGCGTTCTCGCATTTGAAAACCGAAAATTGCTTACATCTTCGATCGAGTCAAATCGCAAATCCTTGTTATTTTCTCGAGTGCATCCTGGCGATAAGAATTTTTCACCTCGACACGAGTTTTCCCGATGCTAGTATCATACACTACACACGCTCGAAATCCGCGGAAATCTCCACGGACGTTACGTCTTCAATCGAATCAAGCACCAAGTCCTTGTTATTTTCTTGCTCGCGTGTCGGCGACGAAAATTTCTATCTTGCCAGCCTTCCGGCAAAACGCGGAATAAGCGAAAATTGCATTGTCAAGATGAAAGAAAATGTTGTAGATGAAATAGCATTTTTTTATAAATTTTCTCCAGGAAATGTTGTAGAACGAAATAGCATTTTTTTATAAATTTTCTCCAGGAAATCAAAACGGTTCTCCTACCATCGATCAAAATCGAACAAGTTTTCAATTCACTATAGATTTCAATAACATCCGAAATTCTCGAAGAATGGATAACGATTTGACGAATTTAAATAACGATGACAAAAAGTAATAATTTCTCTCTCTCCCTCTCTCTCTCTCTCTCTCTCTTTCTTTACAGAGGATATCCGTTTCTATTTTTGTTCCTGCGAACTCTCGTGACATTTTGCACGGCGCGGTTGATCGAATTCGCGAGGCCAACATTTTTTCGTGGTGAACGTAATACGATAGCTCTACATCCGGATTCAGTACCGTGCCAGACATCGAGAAGGAAAAGTGGGAAGCGGAGAAAGCCGCAGGATTCAACGGATAAACGAAGAAATAAGAACAGAAAAAAGTGCTCGACCACATGGTAGAAATTCGCACGCTGTATCACGAGTAGTGTTAACATTTCAGACCCACCGGATATCATAATGTACCGAATTTTCGCGTAAAATGACGTTTCTAAAACTAGTAGCATAATAATGCTTCCAAAACGCGTTAAAAATGTTATCGCGAATTAGGTCTCTCTAACTTATCCGATAATCGTAAGCTTTGTGCAAAAATATAGTAAAAATATCAATTTCTCAAAAAATTAAAAATAAAAAAGATCCAAATTGTCAATTGTCAATTGTCTAAATTTAATTAAAATTTCAAATTGGTATGCCTCAAATAAATAAAAAATCAGTTTCTATTTTTTACTATTTGTATCCCTTTCTCTTAAGAGTTAAACTTATCAATGAATATTCTTTAAAGAGAAAAAATTGACTATGCTTGACTTTTTGAACAACAGTGAAGAACCTCAGTACTATTTATATTTTTTAAGTCAAATTTTCATCCTCGAGGATACAAATAGTAAAAAATAGAAACTGATTTTTTATTTATTTGAGGCATACCAATTTGAAATTTTAATTAAATTTAGACAATTGACAATTGACAATTTGGATCTTTTTTGTTTTATGTAGAAAGACGTATAGGCTATGCAGTAATAAAAATTTTTAAATCTTAACTTTGCCGATCATTGTCAATTACTGGATTATTCTTACATAATTATGGGTACATGTATATATATTGAATTTTTTTATATATACATATATTGAGTTCTTTTAGGCACTCATATTTAAAGACCAAAACAATGAGAATGTGCCAGATTACATAAATATCCGAACATTGATTCTTTGATCCTATATTTGAATATAATCTCATGGAAATGGTCTCTTAGAATAACAGAACATTGCTCCAGTAATACGATTTCGAGCGCGTTCCCACGGATCTAGCGAAAGCTAGATCGTGCCACGACCTAACGCTCGAAGTTAATCGACGTCGTCGTTCGCGACAGGACGCGCTCGATCGAACCGAGTTCCTTCCTCCGGCAAGAGACTGAAAGAAACGCGCGACCGCGGAACTGTCGTGTATGTCTTCCCGGCGCGGATTCTATTCTCGGATTAAAGAGAGTTACGACGATCTGGCGCGGCGCGGTCACGGGGATGAGCTCGGAATGAATCCCGTCGCCCGTTCGGCGGCGGAATCCCGGATCCGGGAGTTTATAAGTGCGACTGCGGCTGACAGTTATTGGGGACGGTTATGGCGGGTTATGGGGGTCGCCTATGAGCGAAAACGCGAGCGTGTCGCGCGGCCTCCTTCGGCCGCTGTTCGCGACGCCGCTCGCTTTATCCCGGGACGCGATATCAGGACACGACGTGTCCTCGTAAGGGCGCTGGGATCGAGTGCATGTTCACGTGAAGAAAATTACTATCCTCTCTCTACGCCCGGTGCTCGTGCCAGAAGCGATTTAGCCAACGACGCCGGAATCATCCTGATAGCTCGTGACGGCCAACGAGCGGATTGAAAACAACGTCGTTCCCACATATCGCTCGGTCGTTATCCTATAGGGAAATCCTCGACGTCGGCGAGAAACGACGCATGTCGAGGGAAGTGCGTCGTCGTTGGCCCTCCGTGCGCCTTTACGTCACTAAAACGAGCACTGAGCGAGTTTCTGGCAAATGGGATATTTTGCAGTTACACACTTCTTAACGCGATATGGACGTACTTTCTGGAGAATGCGAAGCGTCGCTTAATTCGAAGGATTAATTCGAGAATCTCGATACGTGATAAAGGAACGCGCGTCGACTCGCACCATGTATTATCGCATAATCTTTATCTTCAAGGACCACGGACTTCCGTTCCCCGAGCTCTTATCCGAGTGCCATGAATCACCGCGACTAAGCTTTATCTTTCTTGCTTTATATGCTGTTTTCCTTCAAATTATTCAAATTATAAACCTCAGTTCATTTTCCTTGAATCTGAATCAAGTGATCCGCCTTCGCATCGACAAATTTGACAATCACGGTGAATGTTTAAATGACAGATCCAGACACACAATTGAAGATTTTTCATAAATTTTACATTAGAGTTACATTCCACAAGTACACGCAGAAAAATATTATTTTACTGCCAAGAAAAGCAATCACTAAGTTTATTTATCCTTTTTTAAATAAAATAGTCATCTTCAATAAAAAATATTTTCTTGATAGTAGTTTTGAAATATACTCACCGGAAATTTGAGAAAAACGCATTATTATGTATTAAAAACATTAACTTTTCTCTTTGCAAAAATATTATAAAACTTTATCAGAGAAAAAGTGTTTTGACTCTACACAGAGAATTCTATAATAAAATTAAATGATTTTGTAATTCGAGGAATAGATCGATGTTCTACAGTAATTCATTATCCTTTCATCTCTTTCATTCATATGCGCTACTTATACAGGGCGCCAAAATCCGGACAAATTATATATTTTTTCCAAACATATTTTTTATTGCAAAAACGAGAAGGTTTACAAAATTTTTTTAACCACATTGTTTGTAAGGCCATAAAGAACACATTTACTCAATATATCCCCCGCTTGCTTGAATGACTGCCTCCATTCTCGGTCTGAAGCGTGCGCAGGCGCGCTTTAATGTGTCACGGTCCATACCGGTGAATGCCGCTTCAATAGCGGCTCTCAATGATGCGATGTTTGGATGTCTGGACTTGTTCGTGACCCTTTCAACTACGCTCCATACATAGAAGTCCAAAGGATTCAAATCTGGGCTGTTGGGAGGCCAGAATTCTTTCGACCAAAACATGTCGACGTTGTCCTACAACAAATTTTGCACCAAACGACTTGTGCGGGCGGGCGCACCATCCTGCTGGAAAACATACGGCTTTCCAGACGACACAGTTTCTCGCTCACACTAACAACCGACGACAATTTTCGGATTAACTGCCCTGGATCCTCAGAAATCAGCTCCTGAGTCCGTTGAAGGATGTCGGGCGTCCTGACAACGCGCTCCTTCGAGTGGGTTTTCCTTGCCGGTATTGCAAAACCTTCGTTGGACTTCTTTGACTCATTGTACTTTGCGATGACATCATACACAGTCAATCTCGGGTACCCGAAGAACCGAATGATTTCTGTCGCCGAGCGCCCAGCGCGAACACTTTCGATAATCGCGGCTCTTCGGTTATACTCCGCACTTGATTTCAACATTGCGACTGTTTTGACGTTATGATGGTTTAGTACATGCGTCAAGCTATTTGAACGCTAATCGCGATATCTACCAGTGATATAGAACGGCAAGAATTTCAAATTGAATTTTGTCCGGATTTTGGCGCCGCACCCTGTATTTTAGAAATGTGCTATTAACACACTTGACGGTCTATTCCTGGAATACTAAAAAATATAGTAAAATTGAAAGGTATTTATATGAAAGTAAACTGTAATATTCTCTACACACCGTTATTCACCGTTGTTCTACTTCCGAGTCACATAATAATGCGAATGGCTTTAGTTCAAAACTGTGAAACTGATTCTAGTTAACGAGAGCCTGTTTATTTTAATATTATAAGATATGACGTAAAAGAGAGAAAGATAATTTGGCCGAATGATAAAGTTAGATTTTTTCAACAAAAAAGCAAGAAGAGAACTATCGGGCGCGCGCGCGTGCGCAAGAGAGAGAGAGAGAGAGAGAGAGAAAGAGAGAGAGAGAGAGAGAGAGAGAGAGAGAGAGAGAGAGAGAGAGTGAAGTGCGAGTAAAGCGTCGTCGGAAACGCACAAACGAAAAATACGATTCACATTAACCGAACCATTCGTATCTCTCTCGCGGCTTAACGGGCGGACGAGAAAAATCGTGGAAAGCGACGGGATCAAAACCGCAATCCTGTTTCTCGTTCGCGGTTTTCGCGCGTAAAATATCCGGCACATTTTGCCGCTTTGCGTATCGGCTTTGTCTTTCCCAAAGATTTACGTGCGAAAGGAATTTCTCGGAATTGGATGAAAAGATTTATTCGAAAGTTACATTAATATTTGCGATTTTATTCGCATGCACGATAACATCGTTCGGGACAGATCCACATAATTTGGTGAAAGTTTAAAAAATATCGTATAGACTTCGAAAAAATTGCTCGTAGGACTAGAAAGTTCTACTTAATCGTTTTCCTCTTATTTTCTTTTTTATTTTAGAAGCAAGAACGATTTGGACGCGATATGATTAAGTAGCATCGCAGAGAAATGTATGTTTCATTAAAAATGATTATGTTATCGGAGACAGAAATAACGACCGATGAAAACGAGCCGCCGCATACAGCCCGGTCAGACGCGAGGAAAGCTACAGCCGTTCGACGCGAGGTGGAGACACAAGCCAGTACGTGAAAGTGTATGCATAGGCACCGTCGTAGGCTGGATTGCGAGACGACCTTTTTGCGCGCAAGAGGGAAGCGAGAAAGCCAATTCCATCGAGAAAAGTACAGTTTTATCAACTGAAACTTCTCTCCTCGGCTAGAATACGTTCCTCTCTTTCTTGACGAATTTGAAACGTGAAATTGACGATTTTGTTGTTTGAAAGTAAATAAAATTATAGTAATACGATGCTCAGCTGGACGATTCAGCTGGTTAATGCGTATGAATGTCGTATCTTTCGGAACACCTCTGTACGTCATGCTTAAGTTCCGCCGATTCACGTCTCTACTCGGATTAAATGAATTACTGAAATTTCCCACGTATATTCGCTGTACCGCGTAATACACTGCGAATTTCGTGCCGGTCACTCGCACATTTACTGTAGTTCAGCAGGGACGTGTAAAGGATGATTTAGCGATCCCCGTTCGAAAGCGACACGCGAAACCGGTAGAGAAAAATATCACGCTCCCTTTCCTGTTATTCATTATCTTATTCGACCTGCGGTATTATAAATCAACCGTCATTCGTGTAACTGCGAAAGCTGAACATTGAATCGTCAGCGACGCAAGACTGCCATTTGCATCGTCAATAACAACAGGATTTACTAGCTATGGCAAATTTATAGACGACTAATAAAAATAACCGAACAGAAAAATACGACACGCAAACGAGTAATAAAACAACGAAATCTCCGTGATTCCTTCACATGCGCTGCCGGCTAATAATTCCAGTGTTCAACTGTCAAAACATTCAAACTGTCCTGATTTCACAGAAATGTGACTTCTAGAATTTTCTATAATCTAAACGGGAAAAAAGTTTAGTTGGATCAGCCAAATTTCGGCTGATCAACGACTCAGACATTTTGAAATTATCAGAATCCCGTCTGAATTGTCAAGATTTCCGGTTAACTTAAGCAGAATTCTGATAACTTTAACCGAATGTTTAAATGTCGATAACTTTAACCGAATGTGTGAATCGTTTATATTTTACCAGAAACTCCATTAATTTGCAACAGTTTTTTTGTATGCGTATATGCGTTGCAATTGATTTTTTTTCGTCTAGTGAAGGAGCTCAAGGGAAAATAAAGAAAAAGAGAGAGAGAAAGAAAATCGAATAATTTTTAACAGAAATAGGTGCGTAATTTGGTCGTGGTCGACCTTGCGCGCGATTGCCGGAACGTTGCAGGCTTGGCTTCCTCGTCGCGGCTCCACTTAAACCGAGTTTACGACGGACGGGAACCAGCAACGTTTACCCGATGGACACACGAGACTGGGCTTTATCGCTCGTTAAGCCCATCGCGATTAGTGTCTCCCTGGTCCGGTCGTGCGCCGTGCCCGTCCGCCTCCTCTTCCGACTATGGCGGAAGAGTACTTTTATGACGGGGTAGCCGCGGATAACGGGCGACTCCTACGACAACGCGAGGCGCGTTTCGCGGTGGCGGAAGTTGCGCGATACGAGCACGCGTTAATGCGATGTCGTGCATGATAAAAGTTTCAACCGGCCACGCGACTTCACGTCTTCTCACAGACGCGTAAACAACTCCGAAACTTACGTGTCATTCGAATTCGCCGAATTAAAAAAAATATACTTGTCGACCTCTCGCGATATTTCGACGCGTAATTTACTCATCATTTGGATTTGGCTCCACACTTCTTTGCATACACTGAAAGAAAAATTATCGTAAAAATAAAAAAATATTTATTCGATGTGTAGATACTAATAATATATATTTACTTCTACTAATATATATATATATATATATATATATATATATATATATATATATATATTTCTATACTGAAAAATTTTTTTTTAATGAGAATACGTATATTTCTTTCAACTGTTATTTCTCATGAAAGCAATTGTTTGTTTTACCTAAAAAAAAATTTAGATTTAAGTAAATATATTATTAATACACCACCGCATAAATATCTTTTTTCGGATATTCTTTTCTCTCAATGCATCAAGTGAATTTTTAAACAAGTTTCATGTCTCAATTAAGATAAAAGTACCAATGCCCGGACAGTCTGGTCCTGGACATTCTTATTGTTTTGGTCTTTAAACGAATGTTTAAACGTTCAACATTAAAATATATACATATATATTGAATATATAAACAAATTATATTCTATGTTAAAAGTTTAACTACACGTATTGAAGACCAATAAGAATAAGAACAATAAGAATGTCCAGGATTAATATACCACAGGGATTGATTACTTTTACCTTAGAGGAGGAAATTTGCTGTCATTCAGAGGAAGGCGACTTGATCATCTAATATCACCATAAGCAAAATACTCTTTCCCGCCCAAATTTTTCTATCCATTAAATTTCGCGAAATACATAGCTCGAAATGTGAAAGTTGTCTCGTTACCCTCGAGTCTCTCGTTGCTCATCCACGAAATATATCGTCAAATATATCGTAGATAACCTAACCGCTAACGCTCGATAACGAGCAGTGAGATGAGCGGCAGCCAGGATTTCGCGCTCGCCGGGATCATGTCAGCATTCCCGGCATCCCCTAGTATATATGCGTTCGCCACCCTCTTAGTGTGTACCGTGCAAGCTTGCCGAAATCGTTTCCATTAAAGGGAGAGGCATCGGCTTAATAAAGCACCGGTGAGAAACTTGAGACACGTGCGTGCAAAAGCTCTCCCCGCGGACTCGAGTGATGGTGAGCGGAGTGGAGACGCAGGCAGACGGGGAGTTAAAAGTAAGAAGAAGCGGTGGCGGAAGAAACTTACGAGGGTGGCTTGCCGGCGTCTTGAGGGTGACGGAGTTTTAGGTATCCCGTTACCTTCCCTTTCGACCCCGTTGCGCCCTCACCTCGGTGGTTCGAATTAAACGATCTCCGGGAGAGGCTCGTAACTTCTAAGTGACGTCGCGGAAAGAGAGGAAGTAGGAAGGGGGCAAGGTGGAAAGTAACATGATCGAGATCTCGCGAGAGAGGGTGACTCGCCGCGATCCTCGACGCTTGTTATTACCGAGCGGTGACGCGCTGTCGTGTGTGTTTAATTACGATTCCAGATGGGGCACATTCCGAGGAGGGAAGACATGGGGAATGTATAAATTAATAGATATTAATTAAGAGAGTAATAACACACACATACACACTGTGTGTGTTTCTAGTGCGCGTCCGTTTAGATCTCGTGGTGCGTTAGTAATCTCCTTCGTTATCACAGAGTCGAAAGCGAGGACAGAAATTAATATGTCGCGCGGTTCGAACGACCCGCAGGGAAAACACGATTGAGATATCCCTCGCGGAATTCGGCCGTTCCTGGATAACGACGAGGGTCCCAACTTTGTTTCTGCACTTTCGCGACCTTCGACCGAAACGCGTCGTTCTTATTCGCCCTCCCAGATTTCTACCGGGTAATCGTGACATTCGTGACGGGAGTATCGACTTTCTCGCAAGGGGCGATTCAATGAGATTGCTGAAATATCTTAACCCTGACTGACACCGCAGAGAATTTGTCAGGTTATAAAAAAAAGACTCGTATGTAACGTATATATGAATAAATTTGTCTATATCTGTGTGCGATTTTTTATAGAAATACATATGAATGTTGTATGCATATAATATTTATATTATATACATTTTTCTATAAGCACAAAAATTATATAGTAAATTATAGTAAATTATATTTAAAAAACACAAGACGATCTTGAATATTTTTCTTTTTTATAAAAAAGTTTTTTTTAATACGTTGTAATAGCTTGCACATGAAGCAACATGTGTAATTGTATTTATTAAACAATTTTTTTTCATGCATATGTGTGAATGATAAATCATTTATATGAGTTATAAAATTCTAAACCTATTTTTTTTCATCTCTCCTTTGTGACAATATTCTCTTTGTGGCTTACGTCTTTATAACACTCGAATTCTGTGATCGTTTTACGCGAACACAACTCTCTCGATTTTGCGTTGCAACCATCCAGATGTTTGTGAACTAGATCCCGGACCGAGTAGAATATGAATCGGTGGTGCTTCGAACGACCTATCGAAATTTGAATCTGAATAGCCGGCCATTCGACTGCACTACGCGATGTTTCTCGCAGAGGCGAAAAACCCCGCAACACGTTTTACCAGCAACGTAAATAATTGCAGACATTAAACCTTCATCCACGTCATTTTTCAGAGAAATTTTTTCGCGCGGGATAGCCTTTGTTAGTTTTTAATTCCTCGAAAAAAATGGCATCAGGAAAAAAAATATTCGACAGTGAGGAACAAGGGAGCGAGTTAATAATCGTTTTTGACAGAAAGCGCAAACGACGCTATTGTCAAAAACAAAATGGGATTGGCCGATAACGACTGGTACGAGAAACAATTTTCATGTAAAAAATAATAGTCAATTTCGACGTCTCGCGGTTTCGATTTGTCGAATTCTGATTTATATAGCGCAACCAGTTTTCAACGCAAAACAGTGATCCGTGATCTTGATTATCTTAATTGCTCCAAAAAAAAAAAGAAAAAAAAACTGACGAAATCTTCAGTCATACTATGATCATACTGATCATACTGAATTTTCTTCCTAGAGAATGGTTTGCAAATAGTCGTTACTGATTTTCTTATAAGTCCTGAATATATTATAAGAAACAAGAGACAGACAGATATTTTTATTTTCTGGCATGTTTAGAGATTAAAGCATCCTCTCAAAGATGATCAGATATATTTAATTGTGAATGAATATTCGTGTGTATAAAACCGAAATATATGAGAAAATGTACAGCAAATAGTATATCTAATAATGTTATGTAATACATTTATCTGATTACAATCTTTTTGAAAAAAAAACAAAAAGAAGTATGTAGCAGATGTCAACAAGAGAAACTTATCATTGAGAAAGTATTATTATATTAAGACGCACAAATAAGCTTTTGCATTAGATACTAAAGCTGACAATTACAATTGCCAATTATTTTGGATCTTCAACTGAGAGCATGATCAACTCTAGATTTTCTGCCCGTTATTCGACTGTTCGAATTAGTATTTCTTGTTACGTGAAATGAACACAGATATAAGTTATGTTAACGAAGCTTCAGATTAACGAGATGTTATGTTAACCCGAAATTCGCAAAACTATAATTATTTGTCAAATGATAACCGCTATACCATAAGTACCAGACTAAATAAATTTTTCGCCTTATCAGTATTTCATTATTTTCGTAAGTAAATTTGTCAAATAGCCATTGAAATCAGAAACCTTCTATACATAAAATATCATTCGACTTACTTGAAAATGTATGATGTATCGCTGACCGCGTCTCAACGTCCTTCGTTCTACGTCTTGCGTCTCCGCAGTTTCCCGTTTCAGCGTCCTGGCTTCTGCCTATTTCGTCGTGACACCGACACTCCCGTAGATTAGATCGGAAAAACTCGTTTTAATGAACACCATGCCGACGAGAGAGACCGGTCAAATATCTAAAGAGCCGACGAAATATCTTAAACGTCCGACAAGAATCTTCTAAAACTGACGGCCCTTAACACTTTGCAAAGTGCATGTCGGCTCGCGGTCTCGTAACGCTTGCCGGCCCATGATGCTTTCGCCAGCCTGTGACGCCCGCCGACGCGTGGCGCCACTGACTGCTCGGTTCACGGAGAGCTATACGCGACGTGAGTGAAACGTAAACAAAGTGACAAGTGTCATCTCCAGTCGATCGTCAACCCTAACCTAACCCAATCTAGTCGTTGTTCACCATTGAGTGTGGCTGAGAGATATGTGTGTGTGTGGTGCGATAACTGTAAACATAACCAAACACAACCAAAACATTTCAGACCTTGAAGGCGATCAAGCTTATTTGCGTACATCGCGTATTTTTTCGAGGTTAGTAAACACGTGCTTTGTTACGTTTCGAATCAGTGAGCGACATACCGCGGGCCACATGTATCGGTGCGTTGATGATTATTTGTGCTAGTGACAGATTTTTTCAGCTCTTGAAATATTCAAACGGCATTGCATTATTTAATATATGTATTATATTTTTTTCCGATCGAATCTTATTAATGTCAGTGTCACAACGAAGTAGTCAGGATGTTGTATCAGAGAGCAAGGACAGAGAATACAAGACGACAATGCACTGAAAGGCGGCTCCAGCAGTACATTACGCGTCTTCAGGTATATTAAATTCATTATTTATCATATACATTTTTTATCAGAAATTTGACAAACTTACTGAGAATAAAACGAAGTACCCGAGTTTGAAATTTATAGCCGCCTATCGTTATTTAACAAAAAGTATAGCTTTATCAATTTCTGATTGAACAATCAGATTAAATAATTATCATCTTGTACTTATTTCTGTACTTCTCTGTACATATTTCTATTCTATACTACCTATTCTATTCTGCTCTATTCTATATTATTTCCGTACTTATTTCACATGATAAAAGATAATGATCTAAAATAATAGTTCATAAATAGAAATATGTAATAAACTCCCACATCCAAAAAAATATATTATTAGCGGAATCTTCTCATACATGGCTTCTAAGAAAATTACTCTACAATCAAAAGGAAAATATTCTAACATTCAAAAGAACTCTAGTTGCAACCTACTATTTCCTGCAATTCCATATTCTAAGTGAGGATACTTACTGAAAAAGTATTCTATTAAAGTAAATTATTAATAAAAAATCTATTAGATATTCTAATTTTTTTCCTTTTGAAAATCAAGAGGAATATATTTACTTGAAGTAGAGTGTTCTCTTACTAAAAGAAAATTCTATTAAGAACAAGACTTGTAGATAAAAAGAAAATATTTTCTTAATTAGCTTAATTAACGATAGAGAAATTGTTCGATATCAAGTTTGTTGAAAATAAGAACGCGATACGGAAATATTAATAGTACAAAATTCGATTATACGCTATCCTTAAGATTGTAATGAAATTAATGATAACCTTAAAATTTTAGAATGCTTGCGCTGCTCATGATGATTGCTGAATACGACGTTGCGAATATTCCTGCTGTTAACCTTTGCTCTTTCCCTGTAAATACATGCATTTTTAATTACTGATTAATAAATTCGACGAACGCATATTTACTATTATAATATTCCTTCATTATAATATTATTATATTATAATAATATTATATAATTTGAATAATACTATATGTTTATTATAATGTTACTATTTAAATAAGTCGAAGATATGATAATGAGAGAAATAGATACTGATATGACACGTCGCGACAAGCATTGGTGACATATATTGAGAATCGAGGATATTACTTCCTAATAGCATATCTACGATATATCTCGACGATCATATCATATTGCTATTTCGGCACTCACGATACTATTTCCACGCGAGACTCACTTATGACAGATAAAAGACTCATAAAACGCGAAGCAATATGGATTGATGTCGATGGCGACCGATGGAAGCAAAAATAACGAAGATACGGGCTCGATGCACACGGAATGCTTGTTGCGCGACAAGTAACGATATCTCAACCACTCAACACGCCGCGTTCATATAAAGCCAGATTTGAACTATCGCGTCATTTCATGTCGCGCGGCAAGTTCTCTCGCGTTTAGGATATTGATTATGTATCTTCTCTTGCCATTTGATTATCACGGCGTTTCTAATTTTCGAGTGATAAATTCGATGATTGACCGATTCTATTATTACTTGAGTGAGTCGTAGAGAATAATGAGAGAGATGGATATCGACACGACACGTCGCGACAAGCATCGGCGGCATATATGTAGAATCGAAGGTATTACTCCCTATTAACATACCTGAGATATGTCCCGACAATCGCACATCGCTATTTCGGAACTCCCGATACACTTATTTACGTATGAGATTTACTTGCGACATACAAAAGATAGTGTAAAGCGCGGAGCGATGTGGATCGATGTGTCAATGGCGGTTGCTGGAAGCAAAAAGATCGAAGATACGCGCTCGATACACACGGAACGCTGTCATGCGACGAGTAGCGACACCATAGCCAATCAACGCGCCGCGTTTGCATAACGCCAGATTTTAAATATCGCGTCGTTTGTTGTCGCGCGGCAAATTCTCCCGCGTTTAGGGTATCTTCTCTTTCCCTCTGATTATCACGGCATTTCTAATTTCCGAGTGATAAATCCGACGATCATCCGATTGTACTATTATTTGAATGTGTCGTAGAGAATGATGAGAGAGATGGATATCGACACGATACGTCGCGACAAGCATCGACGATACATATCTAGAATCGAGGATATTATTTCGTATTAACCTACCTGCGATATGTCCCGACGATTGCACATCGCTATTTTAACACTTCCGATACTTGTTTCCGTACGGGGCTCACTTACGACAGACAAAGGACGCATAAAGTGCGGAGCGGTGTTGATCGATGTGTTAATAGCGGCTGTTGGGGGGTGAAGAGATCGAAGATGCGTTCTCTGTGCACGAGGAACTCTTGCCGCGCGAGAGATGGCGAGGCGGTAGCCAATCAACGCGGCGCATTACTAGAGCTCTATTATTGGCTGCCGCGAGTACTATAATCCCAGTGTACAATAGATGATTTAAGGCCAATTGTTTCAACTTCTTAGTAAGCTACCTGATAGTTAAATCATGTGTTTGTCTCTGTCTAATTTAAAGAATAAACGAAGACAGACATATGATTTAACTGTCAGGTAGCTTACTAAGAAGTTAGAACAATCGGCCTTTAGGGTCTCCGCACAAGAACATCCGTAATATGTTAAGTTTACAGATTTCTTTGTGCCTTGACTTAAGTTTAATTTTACATACAGGTATGGCCATTGCATTGTCAGTACTTATTAACGTAACGTGTTACGGATGTTTTGTGCGGAAACTTTTAAGCATTAAGCCTTAGAAAATTGATCGATCACAGTCAAATATGAGGAGAATAATCGATTGTGATTGGTCAGTTTTTAAAGCTTAAATCATCCATTTTAGATTGGGATTTACTATTGAATAGATCTAGATAGTTACTAAACATTGTGGAGCAGCTACATTTTTTGCTTCTACCTATGCGTTTCTCATTACTGTTAATTAACGTAAAAAACATGTACCTGCTTTCCTGCTTGTTAATTATCAGTCATAAAATATGCATAACTGGGTATCGATACAGCTGGCCAAAAACTTTTAGTAATTATGAATATGTTTTTCCCTAATGTGAACCTGTGAAAGATTTTATTGATGAATTCAGTGAAACATCAAACTGTTCATAAGCTCACGCGAGTAAAAGATACACGATCTATATGTACTTATTCATAGGTTAAGTTCTGCACGCTTTTGTGCTGAAAGCAACAATCTATCTTTCTTCGACATGAAGAATGAATAATGCCTTCAGCACGAAAGCGTGCAAAACGAACTTAACTATGAATAACGCTCTACCTATCAATCGTGAATCTTTCACTCGTGTGAACTTGTGAACAGTGAAATATATCACTGAATTCGTCAATAAAACTTTTCATAGATTCCCACAAGGGAGAAAGATACATCCATAGTTACTAAAAGTTTTTGGCCAATTGCATTAGTATCTAGTTATGCATATCTCATGACAGTCATAATCAGCGGATCTTATATTTAAAATCGTCTTAAATTTATCTTCAGATACTTCATAGCTAATGAAACGATCCATACAGCATTTAATAATGGACTTAAGATAATTTTAAATATAAAATCCGACTATGAATATAGGTACATGAACGCAGGAAAATTTACAATAATGGCAATAAGCAATGCGATAGCTAATCACATAGCTCTTATAGGAATGCGGAGCGTTGATTGTCCGCTGCGCCGCCACTTGCCGAGCGAAAAGCGATCCCGCGTGTCGTGTCTATATAGTGCATACTTTCCGCCTTTTTGCCTCCAGCAACCACCGTCGACGCATCAATCCACATCACTCCGTGTTTTACGCATCTTTTATCTGTCACAAGTGAGCCTCGTGCAGAAATAAGTATATCGGGAGTGCCGAAATAGCGATGTGCGATTGTCGAAACATATTTCAGGTACGTTAATAGAGAGTAATGTCCTTGATTATATGCCGCCGATGATTATCGCGACGTATCGTGTCGGTGACCATTTCTCTCATTATTCTTTACAACTCACTCAAGTAGTAATAGAATCGGACCGTCGAATTTATCACTCGGGTATTAGAAATAGCACGATAATCAGAGGGAAAGAGAAGATACAATGACTGATATCCTGAACGCGAGAGAGCTTGCCACGCAACAAGAAATGACACGATAGTTCAAACCTGGCTTTATGCGAATACGGCGCGTTGATTGGCTGTGGTATCACCACTTGTCGCGCGACAAGCGTTTCGTGTGCATCGAGTTCATATCTTTGATCTCTTTTCCTCCAGCAACCGCCGTCGACACATCGATCCACATCGCTCCGCGCTTTATGCGTCTTTTGTCTGTCGCAAATGAATCTCACGCGTAAATAAGTACATTAAGGGTGCCGAAATAACGATATGCGATTGTCGGGATATATCTCAGGTACGTTATAAGCGAGTAATATCCTCGATTCTAGATATATGCCGCCAATGATTATCGCGACGTGTCGTGTCGGTGTTCATTTCCCTCATCATTCTCTACGATTCACTCAAGTAGTAATAGAATCGGACGATCGTCAAATTTATCAATCGGAAATTAGAAATGGCGTGATAATCAGAGAGAAAGAGAAGATACCCTGAACGCGAGAGAACTTGCCGCGCGACAAGAAATGACGCGATAGTTCAAATCTGGCTTTATGCAAACGCGGCGCGTTGATTGGCTATGGTGTCGTTACTTGTCGCGCGACAAACGTTCCCGCATTCCGTGTGCACAGAGCGCGTATCTTCGATCTCTTTGCTTCCAGCAACCGTCATCGACACAATCCACATCGTTCTGCGCTTTACGTGTCTTTTGTCTGTCGCAAGTGAATCTCGTGCGAAAATAAGTGTATCGGGAGTTCCGAAATAGCGATGTGCGATCAGGATATATCGCAGGTATGTTAATAGACAGTAATATCCTCGATTCTCGGTATATATCCCGCCGTTGTCGCGATATGTTGTGTCGGTGTCTATCTCTTTCATCATTACTGTCGACTCATTCAAATAGTAATAGAATTGGGCGGATTTATCACTTGGAAATTAGAAATTCGATAATAACAAGAGAAGAAAATATCACGCCAGGAATATTCACGACATCGAATCTCGGGCGGAAGCGTCGATTTATTAGCAAGAGAAAAAGAGAGAGATGTGTAGAGCGCGCGTCTAGGAACGTCACAACGTTTGTGGCGGGAATTTTCGGCGTTCATGAACAATTCAAATTAGATTTAATATAATAATACATAAAAATTTAAGGTTTTGTGTATTATTATATTAGATTTAATTTGAATTTTTGTTTAAATATATAAGTTTTTTATTTCTTAGATATTTTCTCTGCCAGTGCAATAGTTTCGATTATGAACAATTGGCTATATTATTAGAGAATAATCTTGTTTCTCGTTTTATGCAAATCGGTGCGTGTCGCGATGTATCGAGTCGACATCTCTTATATTCATTATTAACATCGATCCACTTAAGTAGCAATAGAATCGAATAATCGTCGGATTTATTCGATGAGGAATTAGAAATTTGGACAAAGAGATAAGAAATAATATGAAACACCGCGAGATATGCACGACAGCAAATTTTGGCAGGTCTGTTAGCAAAGAGTGTAGAATATGCTTTCGATCGCGCACTGGCTGAGAACCCCCGATTTAGACAATCCCACAACGCTATCGAGCACTCACCGCATAGAAAGAGAAATCGCCCGTCGAGACAGTTGCGAGGAAAAGAAAAGGATGCACAAGCCGGGGTGGATCTCGCGTTTTCCGTCGAACGCGTTTCAACGCTGGACGCCGGAAGTGCTTCTTCTTCCCGACGGCGGTGACGGGGCCAGAAGAAAAGCGCGCTGGAAATAGAGGGAAAAAAGTCGCTCAGACGGCACGCATCTCCCGCCGGTCGGGAAGACGTTACGGGAGGTTGCCGGGGTGAATCGCTCCCCGGGGAGAATCCCGCCGAGTGCGGACGTTATTTCTAGATCGCGAAAACTTTTAATAGCTTTCTGATAGCTTATTGGCCGAGCTTGTAAATAATTTCATATCTCATATCGCGCCGAGCTCTTGCCGTCCTCTCCGCGCACACCTCTGACCGCCCCGGCATTGACCTTTCGCCTGGGAGTTTCCCGAAGCTTCGAGGTTAACATTCGCACAGAGTGCGACTCGTGAAACGCGCAGATCAATATCCATTGATATTACACTTTCATCTCCGCGTGATAAATGAAACTCATCTGAATATACGATAACGTGTCTGTCAGCGCAGAATAAGTGAAATGAGAAGCGAGAAAATTCGAAACTATTGCACTGACAGAGAAAATATCTAAGAAATAAAACACTTATATAAACAAAAATTTTAAACAAAAATTTAAATTAAATCTAATATAATAATAAATCTTAAATTTTTATATATTATTTTAATAGATCTAATTTGAACTTTTACGTAAATATATTTGTGTTATAGCACTATAAGAACTCTGTACTCGTCTCTTAAAGGCCCGTTTTTTCTATCTTGTCTTATGTTCATCAGAGTCTTTTTGAGATTTTCTGTAAATAAAAAACATTTCGTTGACATCAATTAACTTAAATCTAAGTTCTTTTATTTTTATTTAATCTAAATTCTTATCTGCCAATATTTACTAAAATCCAAATTCTTTTATTTAAGAAAAATAAACAATTGTTTTCATGAAAACCTAAAGTCTCAAGAAAATGTATAATTTCTTGTTTGAAAAATATTTTATATTAATACAAGTAAATATGTTATTAATATCCACCGAAATACATTTTGTTTATTTTTTAGATATTCTTTTCTCTCAGTGTACAATATCGGTACATTTTTGACAGTGAGATTTTCCGATTATTCCAATGAGAGGCAGTGATAACTGTTATACGCGTGGTGAATATTTTTCATCAATTTTGTAGCGATCATGAATTATGCCATGAGGTGTATTTTGGTTGAAATTTTTGCGGAAAGGAAATCTACTAAAAATTTGACACGATCTCGTGAAATTCGAATCGCACTTTATGAAACATCCTCCATAACGTGTACCTGGCTGCTCATTCGTCGCGTATTTCGCGGACATGTAGCCCCGGCTGTTTAAGCGCGGTTCATCGGCGTGGGCGCGCGCGAAACGAATGATAATAAAGTCAGCCACAGCAGCGTCGTGAAAAGACGCGTAAATTCGTCGCGTTTAACGCTCCGTAAATCAGCGGGCATCGGGAAACGCGCATCTACGCGCTATAATTTTCGCGCGCAGGTAGAAATCCTCGCCGTAAATAATGCACGCGGGTGCATAAAAGCGCACAGGCGCGCGTTTCGCGACATCGGCCGTATGCACGTTTTAATCCTAACTCGGCTCGGGCATGCCAAAAAATTCACCCGTTATGCGCGCGAACGTTTATTGATATTTACGTCCGTTTTCGGGCCGAGATGTCTCTCTCGGTCTGACATTTTGCCGCCGTGCGCGATATTCTAGCGTGATCTTCTGTTCGTCGCCAGAAATAAGTCGCTCCTCAAATAGCTCTAAAGCCGAGATGGTACTTTTTGCGATAATTTTTTTTCTCGAGCAACGAGGAAGAGAAAGGTTTACAGGTGCTTGCTTTGTACTTGATACTGGAGCAGACTCCAGCGCATTTTTACACCATCGAGAAAAACGCGAAAGCTCGCTAATCGATTTCAAGTAAAATATAGTTCTATCTATAACCGTATCTCCACCTGCACTGAAAGAAAAAATATCTAAAAAATAAAAAAATATTTATTCGGTGAACGTACTAATAGCATATTCACTTAAATCTGTATTTGAACAGAACAAACAGTTGTTTTTTTCATGAGAAGCTAAAATTTGAAAAGAATATATATATTCTTATTTGAAAAATATATTAGTACAAGTGAATATGTTATTAGTATCCACCGAATCAATATTTTTTATTTTCTAAATATTTAATATTTTTACACAATATTTTTGTTTTATACACATTTTTTATTAATTTATTCGAAGTTATACATATTTTAATTGTGAGTCCCAAATGTAACATGTTTTTCATCTGTGTTATGCGAATTCCTTGATATCTCACCGTTAGATCGATCGTCCATCCGCTTTTTGACCGCTCCTTCGCGCAAATTGCGTGTATTTCCACACCAGACCTTATTATTTTACTACATTGTTACGCTCGCCAGATTGCAAACATTGCCATCATCAAAGAGGAGGAGCACGATATGAAACACATCATAAAACGCTCTTGTTTCAACAATTTGAATGTAAAGTCTCGCGTGAAATCGGCGGGGCGCGTTAACCCTTATTGACTCGAAGTCCTCCTTCGTCGCGCGATACTAATCGCGAAGAGTGCTCGCCACTCCGGCGCATACATATCCTATTTCCAGTCGCGTGAGCAAATATCGCAGAGTCCGTGTGGTCCACCAGATTGAAGTCGGGTAAAACCGGCCCAGCCTCGAGGCTGCGACCGAGCCGCGAGGAAGGACGAAGGAGGACGATGTCGGTGAAAGCGAAGGAAGAACCGATCTCGTAGGAGCGTCGGCAGGGGCGCGAAGGGGAGCTTTCGGGGCGGAGGAAAGATTAACATAGAGATGAGGTCGCCTCGAGTCTTTTCCGCGAGAGTTATGTTCTCATGATCCCCGACGGCCCTTCTTACGATCCACTCGGTCCGGTACACAATCGCGCGTGTGCACGTCTACGCGTGACTTGACACCGGTTGTTAATTTTTGCAACGAACACGAAACTAGATTACACGATCGATAAAAAATCGATGGGTCTTTGGGAGTCGAGATGCACGAGAGACGACTCGCGATTTACCAACGTGATTCAATATTCTAATTATTTTCGAGTGAATTTTGCCTTTTAACAAGACTTTAATTCGAGGATTAATTACCGAAGTATTCAACCAGCTTGTTTGATGCTAACGTCAAAAACGAAGAAGAAGGCACAAAGTGTTCAGAATGAAAGTAAGCTCGAGAGGGATTCACAAATTAAGCCGTCATTGGAACGTGCGCTCAACCGTTGCGATACACTTCCACGTACATATGGAAGATGTAACGCACATAGCCACGGGTATATATGCCTCGAGAAACACTACATAGATGTACGAAGTCCATATATAACTTTGCATAAACCGTTAGCTCATGAAGCGCCCGTCATATTCCTTTCATCGCGAGCTCATTGCGCGGTCGCGTTTAGGTAAAGCAAACTCGAAGAGTTGGAGCAATCTTGTAGCTCCGTGCACGCAGGACGATCGAGAAAGCCACGCGTGAGCCAGATGGTTGGATATTCGGTGACAGATATGAATAACGCGACACTCGTACGCTGACTAATATGGACACGTATAAACGAAGAGTTATTTCGCCGTGACGCGATACGCGTGATGATAATCAGTGTTTATGGATGTTATGAATTATTATGGAATTTTATAATAAGCCCACGAGACATATTACCGTTATGGGCTTTCTACAATAAGCTTGGTTGTTACTCGTGTCACACACATATACTGGTGGTAATAAGTCAGAAGAATTACAAGTCATTAATCTCAGGAAATATAGATCCTACAATAAATCATAGCAGATCGTTGCGTCGCGATATTTTATCTGATCAGAGGAAAAACAGTTTTCAGTTAGCTTCAGTTCTCTCGATAAAAATTGCGGGCACATGTCGCTTTTTGATTAGTCAGTCATAATCATAATTTTTAAGCAATAAAAAATGAAATTTGGCCGTTTCCATATAGTTACTGACTTGTTATCGCCTTATAATATACTACATCGAAAGAAAAAATATAAAAAAATAGTAAATATTTATTCGACTGGTACTAATAACATATTTATTTGTACTGATATCAAATATTTTTCAAATAAAAAAATATACATTTTCTTGAGAAAACTTTAGCTCTTCATAAAGACAGTTGTTTATTCTACTTAAATAAGAGTTTTATAATTAAACAAATATATTAGATATAAGAGAATTTAGAGTTAAACAAATATATATTATATTAGTACTCATCAAATATATATATACTATTTTCTAGTATTTTTTTCTCAGTATAGTGACACGCGTATAACTCGCCTTAACTTCTAATCTATTATTAACGATTTTTTATAGAAAGCCTATTAGATATTACATATCACACAACGACGCTAGTTGTTTGATCTCTGCCACCCTTTTCTTCTCTCTCGCATTCCTCTTGACTGTGCGATGAATATGAAATTACAACATTTTTCAATTTCGACGTGGAAATCTAGTATGATGCGGAGAACGTCACGTAACGATGTTTAACGAGCTGCACCTCTCTCCACTGAGTGTATGAGGAATAATTTATTAATTGTTTAAATAATTAATTAATAATTACCACGAAGCGTGCATGTCACGCTCGACGCGGAAAATTCTGCAAAATAACTCGAAAGAGATATACACAGACGCAATGATAATACTAATAATTTGTAATTCAAAGCTCGATATTATCAAACCATAAATTAACTTCCGCTATCAAATTTACGATTTTATAATGTGGCGACATGTACGAATAAATGCAACTTGTACGACGTGATTACGGGAACTGCGCTGCTCGCTTGATTTTCATCGCGTTTTAATGTGATTGCACAATTCCCGTTTAATTACTGAGTTATCTAACAACCTCGAGAGCGAAGATATATCGAAGAAGAGGAAGAAGGAGAAGAAGAAGAACTATTCGCCGGCGGAAGATTTCTCGCGCGTTTCGCGTGTTTTGAAACAAATTGCGAAGCAACGCGCGATCCCAGCTCGGTCCGTAAACGTTACACTCCTTCATCTGACTTTCGTTGTATTGTTCCTGTCGAAATAGCGTAGTTTCGCGCTTCCGCGTTTATCGAGTAGGCCCTTTATCTACCGTGGACTCGGCCGAAACGACGGCGGTACGCAACGTCATAGTGCGTTCATCGGCCCTTTGTGAAACGTCCCTCCAATTCTATCCCCGCTTCATCTCTGGCGCGCTCACCCTGAAGTTAGCGGAATGGTACACACGTGATTGTATCACTGCTGATTGCATTACCGTTCTGCCGGCTGTTTGCAAACTGCAGTAATAACCTGCACCGTGGTGCATTAGCTACACACGCGCAACGATGTACTAGTCCTCCCCCTCCTCTCTTTCTCTTTCTGTCTCTCTCTCTCTCTGTCCCCTCTCCCTCCCTCTCTTTCTCTCTCGATCCTTCACCTACCTAACTCCTCTTCAGCTCTCCTCGCTCCTGTATTAGTAAAGCTCGTATCACTTAACCAAGAGATACGAGCCGAGTGAGCGAAGCTAATTCTGAAATAATGCGACAACTAGTCGCTTGGCTCATTTCCATACATGCCGGAAACAGTAACGCACGACACGCCGGAAGATGAAGCCGTACTCGCGTCCACGTAGCCAGCGAAGCGCGTTTTTTAATTAGACATATGTCCAGAAACGCGGAAAGATCTTCGTCTCGTGGTTGGACATAAAGGCCCATAAGATCATAAAATTCTCACGCTTATTTATAATTCGCGTACTTGTCATTGAACATTCGCACGTGCGTTGTCCCGCACTATTGTTTCTGTAACGTTCGGATATAAGTACTAATATACGCATTTATGCGACTTCGTCATACAAATCTCTAAGGCTTCATAAGAAATTTCCGACTTCTTCCGCAGTTATTTCTCGATAATAGTGTCGAGAACGGAATTAAACGGAAATTATACACTGAGAGAGGAAATATCTAAGAAAAAAAAAATATTTATTTAGTGGGAACTAAATTCACTATTATTTATTCACTTAAATTTAAATTCTCTTATATAAATAGAATAAATAATTGTTTTCGTGGAAAGCTGATGTTTTAAAAAAATGTATATTTTTTTATTTGAAAAATATTTAGTATTAATAATAAAAAATATTTTATTTTTATATTAAATATTTTATATATTTATAGAAGTAAATATGTTATTAGTATCTACTGATTAATAAATATCTTTATTATTATTTATTTAAATATTTTTTTATTTCTTAAATATTTGTTCTCTCTCACTGAACAATCACATCAAAATGCGACGAACGTCAACCGAGAGGCACAATTTTCGCAATCACGTCGCACATATTGCATTTATTTATATGTCCATATCTATAAAATCGTAAATTTTAACGGTGCATCAAGAATGATTTTCATTGAGAGAAATGATCAGTAAATTACAAATTTCCCGTCTGTCCCTGATTCACGATACTCCGACGGAGACAAACGGTAAAAACGAAACAACCTCTTTAAGAGCGTAATTATTCATACGTCATTTTAAACTGAAGAATTCTCATCCTCCCGCCACTGTCTCCTCCTTCGGTCTTCTTTATCGTACGTCCGCTAATGACTGTATTTGCCCAATTACCGCAGCCAGCGGACTCACTCGGACTCGTTATTTCGACGGAAGACGGCCTACACGGTATTAACGCCGCCGTTCTTTGCTTCGTTTCTCATGGGCCCCATCTCTCGGTTTCGACCTCTCTTCCTCCTCGTTTGTTTCCCTCCCCCCCCCTCTCTCTCTCTCTCTTTACGGTGCCCGGCCCGAATCGACCGTTGCCACACTCGGATCCCGCGTCCTCCGATAAAAGTTTGTTTCGTGTGTCTTCGGGCGGGTCGCCGGGCGGGTTAACGTCCAATTAAAGGAGTTCCTCGTTAGCACGGCGGGCAGGCGACGACGCCGGCAGTTCTACTCTCCCGAGGCGTCTGCCGGCATCTGTTGACACTCGCGACTCTCGTACCTAGAGCTGCTGGTAGTCGAAATTCTCCCGACCGAACCTTCTTCCCCTTTCCGCATTGCGTCTTCCGCGCGGAAGTTGACGCCTTCGTCGAAGCGTCGAGTAGTATCGCGAATCTTGGATACAAGCGACAAACATGACATATGACAGGCTAATATACACTCGAAATATTAACTTAAAAATTTTTGTCATTTTTGTCATATATTCAAATTCATCTTCGCATATATTTTTATTGTGCAAAAGCCCTTGTAGTTCTATACAGCCAATACAACGTAAACGTATAACGTAACATTTGCAGAAAATACTCAGTTGATAAAAATTTCAATTCCAGCATCCTCTTAAATATATGAATAAAACTTGAATATGTGAACGTTTCCGATGCATTGATTGGTGTAGAAAGAATGTTCGAGATAATGAGCTATTATTGAAATTATATTATTGAAATTATATTGTATTTCCTGCACAGCAGAGAATTAAACATCGTTTAGGCAGGCTTAATGTAAACGAATTCTCCATCTACTGTGTAACTTGTGCGTCGTGTCGTTATCTGATAGTTGGACCAATCCGGTACTTGAGACGTTACTTAATATCGGAAAGTTAGTTACACGATGACGCGATGTTGCGACTATAAATTAGAACGTCATAATGTAAAATAATCTCCGAGCGAAATCACCGTCCGCTACTGAAGCACGATACATTGCGCCAAGTCGGCTGGGGGATTCGTTTAATTTATTTATAGGTTAAATTATAAGTGAATTACAACGGAGAGAGCCTGGTATCTGCTATTCCGGGAATCCGCGAGATTAAAAGTTCGAGGGGCCCTTTACTCCCGCGATAAAAACATGATTAACCCCAGATACAGTTCGCGGAAGTCGGCGCGGCTGAATTATTGCCGTGGGAGGAAAGTCGGGGTTATTTCCCTCGACGCTCGCCTCTCTCTCTCGAAAATTCGCAGTCAACGACGACGTTGGCGGGCGTTCGCCGGGATCGGCCGTCGCGCGGCGCAATAATGCGATTACAATTACTGACGCGCCGGCCGAACTTTCCGCGAACTTCGGAAGCGCAACGACCTTGCTTCAAGTCGAACGATTTCATTTCCCGGAGAATTTTCCGGAAACACATCCACTCTTGCATTCAGTTTTATTATAAAAAAAATTATTTCTTAACGAACATGATCTGTTAAGCCATCAAGCGTAAAATTATTTTTGTGTCGAATTCGTGCGATTCAATTTCACAGGAAATTTTCAAAGTGATATTTATTTCTGCTGACACGTAAAAGTAGGCGAAAAGGCAACCAAATGATTTTTTATCTCTAAAAAAAACAGGTCGAAAAACTTCCATTAAAATTTCCAAAAACTCATGCAAACTTCAGGTTTAACAATTGCAAAAAACAAATTTGGCACATATAATATCAATTGTGGAAAAGTTTTATTGAGATATATTCGTGCTTCATGATTCATGTGCTTGATCGCGAACACTCATCGCGAGTAAATCTCGTAGATTGGCCTCGGAACAACTTCCCTACGAAAGCAAGCTCGTCCGCGCGTTTCCTTCGGGCGCTTTTGCGACGGTGTCTTCCCCTTACTGCTTTCTCGTCGCGGAATTCGCTTTTTTGAAGCGATTACGGAGCCAAAATTTCGCCGGGGCGAAACTGGATTAACGCGAGACTCTCCCGCAACGTTTTCAGCGGCATTCGAGGTTAGTTCCGGGGCTAATCTGATTACTTAACGTCGGAACTTAACAAGAGCGCCGACGAAGTTTCCTCGATATCCTCCCGTTCCCTCCCTTTTCCTTCTTCTTCTCCTCCTTCCTGCGCGCCAGCCCTCCTCGCGGGATTAAAATGACTTAATTTAAACTTCGTAACGCCGACACGGACGCCGCGCAAAACGACAATCCGGCGATTTTATCCTTGGCAAAGCCACCCACGCCACCCGCATTTAACGCAAGCTAATTCGGCGCCCTCTGTGAAACGATGTAAAGAGAATCCACCCCTTCTGATCCTTTTACCCCCGCGTCGCGAAACGATTACGAGAACTCGCTCTTCCTCCTCGAACAACACTCTTCTTGCTTCTTTTTTCAATAATTACAAACATCCATTCTGTGACAAATGTCTTATCTACTTGGACAAATATATTATTATTATGTATAAAATTCGTCCAAATTCGTCGACATCACTGCGCATATTAAAATCGAAGACAATATTCTGCCAATTTTTTTTGTATGTTCAGTTCTTTTATTTTCACACGATCACTTTATTGTAAGTCTAGTGAATTGCAATTAAGATATTGCAACCACAAACTAAATTTTGATGTTAGAAGCGTAAGTCTTTCTCAAAGGCTGTCCAGGCGATCGTCGTTATTTCTAAAAGTATTCCCGAAACAGGTGGAGAGAAATTTCCGTCGGATAATCCGGAGAAAAGAAACAAGAGAAGTAGCCGAAAATGTATAATGGCCCGGCGATGTCGCGCGATAATCATAATTCCCCGTCCTCTCCCGCGGAAGCCCGTACAAGGCTCGGGAAAAATACGCCGTCTGCCAAGCACGGAAAGCTCGTGCTAGAGAAAATGATAAATACCGGTGCGCGGCGTACGTGACCGGGTCAGTCGGGGATTTTTCGGGACGGCGAAAGGGTGTCGCGTCCGGACGAGAGGCTTTATCGTGACAAATGGCCACGGGACGAAAATTTGCCTAATTAAAACGTAGCGCGGTCAACACGGGCGTACTCGGTGGCACGCGGAAAAGGGATTAATCCCTCTCGCGTTGGCTCCACGACGGAATTTAACCCTTATCCACAGCGCAGCCGGGATCGGCGTGTTTTTATTTCTCAACAAAGGGAGGCGTACCTCCAGCAGAGAAACAACTAGATTGAATTTTGCACGTTTATTCATTGACTTAGTCGCTTAAAATATCACGCGGTGTTCATTTACTTCCCTTCTTTTTTTCTCTTTCTATTTTTTCTTTTTTATACTCCAAATTGCGTAATAAACAATTTTAAAAATTTGTAAAATAAAAGTATCAATGCTTGGGCACTAATAATACTGGCACCTAACTCTGGATATTCTTGTTTTTTAGTCTTTATAGATACGAATATATTTAAATTTTCTACATGTATATACTCTAAATTGAAAGTTTATAATATTCATATTTAAAGTCCAAGACAATAAGAATGTTCAATGTACTTAATGTTCAGACATTGGTACTTTTACTTTAAAATCAACCTCGCTCGAATGCGGTTTCTTACATTAATGTCGCGGTTAACTTGCTCAAATCGAGGGCAGTTATTACTACAAGTAAACCTCTTGCTTTTAATAAGATCGATCATGCGGCAACAGCTACGTCCTCGCCGTTCCTGTCTCGCCGGGCCGTTTCTTCTAACTCGATAGCTTCTCGAGGACTCCAATCGGTAAGAACGCTGCTCGATAAATCCCTCGGCAATTCCGGCGCGCCGAAAAGGGCCGCGGCCAATCCCGTCCCCAACAGTCGATTCGCTCGCTCGACCACTCGGAAAAAGCATCCGACCACTTTGCGGTGTCCCCCTGGTTTACTCGTTTTCTTGCTCTTTCCTCTCTCCGTTTCCACGTCTTACAGCCCGCAAGTTCGACGGTGGACGAGCTTACACCGGGCCGGCGTGAACGATCTTCTCGCGCGACGGCTATATCGATTTATCGCAGCTCGCAAGCGTCTCGCCTTCACCAGAAGTACTATTGAAATTCCATAATATATCTTTCAAATATGCGAATACATATGGACGCGCTTTCAGGCGTGTAAATTGACATTTTAAGCACGTTCGGTTACGTTTGACGATCTAATGCATAAAAGAATTCATTATATCTGAAGATGGATCCCGTTTTATTTCAAGTAAAGCCACATTGGACCAATTAGCAGCAGCAAAATGGACAGTTTAATTCAAAACTTTGTTCCTACTTGTGATTCATCGTGATACTGCGTGTATTATCTTCCGCTTCATCTTCACTTTGAAGTACAACCGCATCCTGGTAACTCCGCGAACATATATCTCCATTTCGTTCGTTTCCAACCATCGGATTTATCTTAATTAAGGCAGAAGTAAGTAAAAAACTAGTTTTAAAACTAAAGTCACGAGAAGGAATATAATAACACTGCTAATCATTTTTTCCGTCTCGTTTTAACTTTAAATGAATTATTTCCATCATCCTCTCTATTACGTATTATTCTCACATATATGAGCAAAACGACAATCGAAATGATCTCCCAAAGATTCAAATACAGTTATAAGACTGTTGACTGGAATAACTGCAGTAACAAAAAATTAATCAAAAAAATCTCTCGCTAATGTCAAACTTCTGCTTTTCTTAATAGTCCTAGTAGGCTTGCTTTTCCTAGCAGAACATCTCATTATGGCTCTTGTGCTAAACGCCGAAGGTTTACGCCGCAAAGACAATAAACAAAAAATCGCAAAAAGATTTGCGAAAACGATTAACCGTTGTTTCATTAACATAAGACAAAAGTATCAATGTCCCGACACGCATCTACACTAAGAGACAAGATATCTAAAAAATAAAAAATATTCATTTTTGCTGGATACTAATAATCTAAATTTACTTAAATCTAAGTTCTGTTTTTGGATTTTGTGAAGAATTTTAATAAGTAACTTTTTCTCAATGTAAAATTATGTATGTTAATATAAGTAAATATGTGATTTTTTTATAAATATTTGAATAAATATTTTTTATTTTGTAGATATTTATACAGTGTAATCTTGGATATTTTTATTATTTTAGTTTTTAAATATGAACATGTTTTAAACTTTTAACAAAAAGTACATATATATACATTGAATATATACATATATCCTATGTTGAAAATTTAAATATTTAAAAATTAAAACAATAAGATTGTCCAGGATTAGGTACGTATTTGGGAATTGGTACTTTCCATCTTACGGCGTTTCTCATCTGCGATTCTATCGCGCGACGCGTTCGCACGTGCGGCACGCAAGCGACACGGTCGAGAGAGATAGATATCCCGGGAATTCTCTCTTCCTCTCTCCCTGGAAAGAACGCCCGACCACTGGGGTCGATGCGGAGGGTGGGACGGGGGTGGGAATTAAATAAAAATCACGCCAACTGTAGATTTGGTCCGCGCAGCCGGAAACGAGATGAGCGCCGCGCTCGCTCGACTGGTCCTCTGTTCCTCGCTCTGCATGCGAATGAGGGAAACGCGATGCAACGACGAAGAGGGGAAGAGAGAGGGATAGAGAAAGAGACGAGATGCACGACCGATGACGCGGGGGAGAAGCGGATAACCACCGCGGCCAGGGAACGGAGGAGGGTGCCAGTTTCTCGTCGGCCGCATCGGCGAAGCCAAGTCGAGCCAAGAAACGGAACGGAAGGAAGACTGCATTTATTAAACTGAGCGCAGACGCGCGCGTCCTCTTCTTCGCCCCTTCTTTCCCCGCTTTTCACCCCCTTTTTCACCCCGCGGGAGCTACGAACTCGTTCCGCAACCTCCCCACCTTCCCGTTCGCCTCTTCCGCGTTCGTAATTCCTGGCCGCCGCTACCTCCGTGGAATGAGGTCGGTATGTGTAAAATAGTGCCTCGATACGCTCTTCATCACCGAGTCGCTTCTTCTCGCTCACTTTATTTCCTCCTCCCGCTTTCTTTCGCTTTTCTCTTTATCTCTACCTCCCCATCCTCCTATCTCTCGCAAGTCTCTCTTCTTGATCTCCTCCCCTGGCATTCTTTTTGCTCTTTCTTGCCTCTCTCTGCTCGTTTTCTCTCCCTTCACACCCTTTCTCCGTTCCTTCTTCTTTCTCTCCATCTCTACTCTCTCTCTCTCTCTCTCTCTCTCTCTCTCTCTCT